>NW_006160148.1:251936-255392 GCF_000334495.1 Tupaia belangeri chinensis
TGGGAGTTCAGCAACATAGCCGTTACGCTAACTGCTGGTCCCCTGCCCTCCCGCTTACAAAATATATTTATTTAATTATTATTATTTTAAAAAATTGTTATAGGACACGTGTGTTTACCAGATGAGACAAAGAGAGAGCAAGAGGAAAAGTAAGAAAGCAAGCCACCAGGTCCAGGACTTGAACTGTTGTCAGCCAGTGGGATTCTGGCACTTTAACCACCATGCCACCTGCTGCTGGTCCCCACACACACTTTTTTTTTTTTTTAAGAATTATTTTATTTAACTTAATTAATTTATTTTTATTATTGTTTTTTTGGAGAGGTTTTTGCTATAGGGCGCGTGCGCTCGCCAGACAGACAGAGAGAGACATAGAGACAGAAAGTGAGAAATCACCCCCCAGGGGGATGGCCACGCCACAATCCCTTCTCCTCCATTCTCCTCTCAGGATCTTGGGCACGCACGCACAAGCCCCCGGCATGAGTTTTAAGCCACCGGGTCCAGGACGCGAACCGTGGTCGACTACGTGGGAGTCCAGCGACATAGCCATTACACTAACTGCTGGTTCCCAATTTATTTATTTTAATTAAAAAAAACCCTTTATTTATTTTAGTTTGACCAGAGAGGGAGAAAGAGAGAGGGAGAGAGAGAGAAAGTAAGAAAGCAAGCCACTGGGTCTGGGACTTGAACCATAGTTGGCCATGTGGGAGCCCAGAGCCCTTAACCACCACGCTACCTGGTGGCCCCTTTATTTATTTTAATTTGACCAGAGAGGAACAGAATGAGAGAGAGAGAGAGAGAGAGAGAGAGAGAGAAAGTGAGAAACCAACCTGCCAGGTCTGAGACTCGAACCACCGTCTGTCCTGTGGGAGTCTGGCTCCCTTAATCACACCACCTGCTGCCCCTCCCCCCCACTTTTTATAAAAAAAGCTTTTTTAAATTTTTAGTTGCCAGAGGATGTGCACATGTACAATAGAGAGAGAAGGAGAAAGAACCTTCCCCTGGCCATGGTCACACTGCAGTGCCTTCTCCTCCAGCTCTCCACTCCGTTAGAGTTGGGGTGCGTGTGCACACACGGCTAAAGCGTCATTCTCACTTTTAATGAGCATTTCAGCTTTGGTTTGCCTTATGATAAAGATGTCATCCCCTCTGGTCATGCTTCCCAGGGCCATCTCATCCTTTCCTGGGAGACCTCTATCCCCTTCCTTACCCTACTGTGCTGCTTTTGAGATGGGGAGACGGGGCTGCCCAGGCTTGCCTTTGCCCGGGCTTCATTGTGTGACGTAGGTGTTTGGGTCCTTATTTTCAGCTGAGCAAACTGAAGCTAGAAGGGGATCAGGGTCCTCTTCTACTACAGGTTAGAGCTGTGTCGACACTGTTTTCCTGCCCAGCTAAACCCCATGCCCTGTTTGGAACATTCCCCATCTCGAGTGTAGACACTTGTATTCCAAGCCTCCCTCGCAGCCAGAGTGAGTCTGATCTAGGCCCCATCAACCACATGCCCCTCTTCCTGACCTAGACAGAAGAGCCACAGGAAGCAGGTACCACTGGGAACTCTTCTGAAATTGCAGGAGTTTAATCGAGGTGAAAAAGGACTAAGAACCGAAAAAGTCGTAGGTTACAGACGATCAAATGCTCATTGTTACTGGAGCTGCTGATACTTAAATATCCTGAAATGGTCCCAAGACAGTACCCCTTTTGACAGAGGACAGCACCGAGGCCCACGGGGAGGTAAGCACGTAGCTAGTTAGAGACAACGTCGAGTAGGAAATTGGAGCGTGCTGACTTTCCTTCCAGCAGGTTTGGGCTGCATTACTGCTGTTACCAGTTAACTGAATGATCTACTTTACTTGCACTTGTTTACGGATGGCACAAGGGTGTCAAGCCTGCAGAGGGACCATGGAGCACACAGAAGATGTGGGCAGTGGGGCGCAAAGAGGATGAGCTTTGGAGTCAGAGGTTGGCTTCGGGCCCTTGTCTCAGACACTTGCTGACCTATCTCGAGACTCAACTTTCTTACTCAAACATATGGATACTCACTTAACTGCTTTGCTGCTTCTAATCTTTGTCAGGAGCAAACCCAGGATGGCTAAACAGAGATTTGTTTCGTTCTGGTCTTGGCTCTTTGGAGTCTTGCAAGTTCTTTAGGGAGAACAGTTCGTGTTCGGGATAGCACTTGCTTTTCCTCTGCTTTTGACTCAGTATCAGCTGGCAGGCTGCGGTTTGCTCTGAACCCCAGCCAGGCTGCTAGCTTGGTCGTAACTGGAGAACAGTGTCTCTGGAGGCCAGCCGAACGCCTTTGAAGTCCGCTAGGGTGAATCGATGTACTGCTTTCGTTTGTAATTCAGGATCGAACAGAGTGCCAGCCCAAGACAGGAGCTGCGGGAAGCTGACACTGGGCAGTAAGCGCTTTGGGCCTCAACTTAATAGCCAGCTATGCATTGCCAGTTTACTTTCCCTTCCCCACAGCCAAGTATCAACCCGAAAAGGGACAGGTGCCAGGTATTGTGCACTAGGTGCTGTGGGGAAGCAGGGAGGAATCACAGCCAAGGCGGCTAGCTGGTCCCTGAGGGCTGTGTCCTGGGCTGTGTGGAGGAACTGGGCCTGAGCCAGACCTGGAAAATGAGTAGGTTGGAACAGAGGAGGTGGGGCATCACTCAAGTGGGGGAAACCACAAACTCAAAGGCTCAGAGGGCGATATGTACCAAATGTGATTGGAAATGAACGTAGGCCAATCTGTAGTCATTGCAGTAGAGAGACGTTATCAGAGGAAGCTTGGTCTAGCGTGGCAGGTCCTAAGGCTGCAAGCTACAAAGGCCTACTTTGCCAGACTGACTCCATCTTGTTAAAGGAAACATTGATTTTCTCTCTGCCTGACACTCTTGGTTTGGGTTTCTCTTAGGAAACTCCAAGGAGACAGCTGGGTCAGCTAGAGCTTAAAACAGTGAGGGAGGTTCTCACCCAGCTACAAACCGGAACTCCTGCCCTGAGGATGGGGCACTGCGTGGTGCTTCCCAGCTAAAAATCGGCCTGCTCCATGCCTTTCTACAGACAGCCTTTAGCCCCACAGCCTCTCCCTGCCCTAGGAAAGTCGGCTGCCCTCTTCCCAGTGTGGCCACACTGTGATAAATTCTCCTTTCCTCTCTGGTCGACAATTTTGCCTCTCTGTGTTTTGTTAAGTGGCAAAGGGTCGGACCTGTTTTGGGTTCCTGGACTGAGGCATAGGGTCCCTCATCTGGCAACTTATGGGTTTTTTACTTTTTTAAAAAAAATGTATTCCTTCCTTCCTTCCTTCCTTCCTTCCTTCCTTCCTCCCTCCCTCCCTCCCTCCCTCCCTCCCTTTCTTCTTTTTTTTTTTTCCCAATAAGGAAGCAACTACAGAAAACTTTATTTGTTCAAAGTAACCAGTGCTATTGGGATGCAACCCCCCCCCCCACTTCCCCCAAACACACGTCAAAA
>NW_006160148.1:255662-289965 GCF_000334495.1 Tupaia belangeri chinensis
ACTGTCAAAACAAACATATCAAACTTGATTTTTCCATTAGAATGCAGTTATTTCTCCACACTAGTAAATCAAAATCCAAGACCCAGATTTTATTTATTTATATATATATATAAAACAGTGCAAACAATTACTGAGCTTCATCTTCTGGATGAGAATGCCAAGTTAGTTTCTCTTCATAAAAAGCAATTACAATTTTTTTTTGTTTGTTTTTGGTGAGGTTTTTTCTATAGGGCATGTGCGCTCACCAGAAAGACAGAGAGAGACAGAGAGACAGAAAGCAAGAAATCACCCTTCCCCCAGGGGGGCTGGCCATGCCGCAATCCCTTCTCTTCCATTCTCCTCTCGGGATCTTGGGCACACACGCACACGCGCCCGGCATGAGTTTAAGCCACCGGGTCCGGGACTCGAACCGCAGTCGACTACATGGGAGTCCAGCAACATAGCCATTATGCTAACTGCTGGTTCCAAAAGCAATTACAATTTGAGGACACTTCATATTTGCTTCTTTTGCCAGCACCAAGTCTGCCTCATCCGAATCTTTCCAGCTCGTGAGAAGCATCTGCGCCCCGCTGCCGTCTGTGGCTCCAGTTACGCGTGCAGGATCGAGAGCTCTGGCAAAGCCTCTTGGTTTATCAGCGGGATCTCTCTTCTTTGATGTGCTGTCATCAGCTTCACTGACAGATAAAGATGTTCTCTTTGCACCATCTTTTTCTTTACCAGCTCTTTGAGAATTAAGAGATGCTCCGATGAACTCTGGACAGCCTACATTTTCTCCTGGTTCCCAGGTGCTGCCAGCATCTGTGAACCCCTTCCACTTCGGGAAATAGTCCACCTTCCCATTCACTGCGCGTCGGTCCAGTGCTTCTTCCACCTCACATTCTTCAGGCTCTGCCTCTTCAACGTTTTCACTCTTTCAGTTCTGTCCCTTACCCATGTTTTGCAATGTAGTTTTATTGGAGGCCATTTTTAATTGCAGACTTAGAGTTCACTGCTCCGAGCTGCCCCGGGTCGTGGGTCTGCGGCATCTCCAGCCCTGCGTGCCTCAAGCTCCAGCCACATCCCCTTCCCTTCTTGCTTTGAAGAGCGAGAAAGACAGAGAGAAACAGAGACAGAACACCTCTAACAGAAGCAGAGACATAACAGCTCCAACAGGGTCTTTTCAAAAAATAATTACTTATTTAATTTTATTTATTTAATGTTATTATTATTTTAAAATTTGCTATAGGGAGTATGGACTTACCAGAAAGAGAGAAAGTAAGAAAGCAAGCCACCAGGTCTGGGACCTGAACTGTAGTGGGCCATGCGGGAGTCCGGCGCCCTAACCACCGTGCCACCTGCTGTAGGGTCTTGCTGCAATCCACTGTTAGCTTTAGTTGCTCTGAATCATGGACAGCCCCCCTCCCCTGGCATGTTCAGGCAGGTCTGGACGAAACCCTGGTACTTGAACCTGGGACTTTCTTATGTATGTCAGTCTCACAGAAAGTTGCATTAGGCTTCACCACTGTTCAACTTCTGCTTTTCTTCTTTTCTCATAATCAAAACTTTATTGAAAAACCGACACCAAAATAGGAGATCATTGTGGTATACCTTACAAAATCAAACATAATTACATTATCTTGGCAGATTAACTAGAATCACTGAACTTCTGATAAGGCTCTCTGTGAGAAAACAATGCATTCAGCAAGCTGCGTAGACCATTAGTGTCACTTGCTTCCACGTGAACAGCCTTCTGTGAGTCTGGCCTTTCCCCCGGTTGGCTGGCACAGCACGGTCGGACGCCTGCCACACAGAACCATCGCCTGAGCAGAGGCCGCAGTGACCTCGTAGCAGCCTGGACACTTTACATCCGTGAAGTACGAATTTGGACTTTGACCTAGCCGTTGCTTTGTATGAGTTTTCTTTTCCTCTCCCAAGGACGGATGTAGTAAATCTCTAGCCAAAGGCAGCTTGATTCTTTTGGGAACCCAGACCGTTGGAATCTGTCAGGCAACACCCCTAAGGAGCCCACGCCTCTTTTCTTTCTTTAATTTGCTACAGGGTATGTGTGCTCCTTGTGGGAGGGAGGGAAGGAATGAGAAAGTGCCTCCTGTGGGGAGGGTGGCCACGCAATTCCTTCTCCATTCTCTTCTTGGGATTTTGGGCATGCATCTGCAGCCTGTGTGTTTTTTTTTGTTTTGTTTTGTTTTTGAGAGGTTTTCGCTATAGGGCGTGTGCGCTCGCCAGACAGACAGAGAGAGACATAGAGACAGAAAGCGAGAAATCACCCCCCAGGGGGGATGGTCACGCCGCAATCCCTTCTCCTCCATTCTCCTCTTGGGATCTTGGGCATGCACGCACACGCGCCTGGCGTGAGTTTTAAGCCACTGGGTCCGGGACGCGAACCGCGGTCGACTACGTGGGAGTCCAGCGACATAGCCATTACGCTAACTGCTGGTTCCCAGCCTGTGTGTTTTTCAAGTTGCCAGATCCAAGCCTTGAACTGTGCCATTGGCCGTGTGGGATCCAGCTGCCTTAACCACCATGCCACCGGCTAGCCCTAGCTCCTGGTGTTTTAACTTTAATCAGAAGGTCACAGGGAGCCCTGAGGTGTTTATGAACAAGAACAGTGTTGGTGACAAACTCTAATTCAGTCTTCGAGGTAGAGGATATCCGGACGGGATTAAGGTTGGGCTAAAGGAGGATTTAAGATCACCCAGAGATGGATAATACATCCCACTTTTTTTGGAGATCTTTTTGAGGGGAGGGATTACTGCATCATCTTATGGAGGAAAGCATGAAGTTGTTAGAATTGTATGAAAATTAAGGATCAGCTGCAGTGGCTGGACTACCGTGGTGCTGGGAGCAGCTCTCTCTGGGTGACGTTGGTGATGGAGGCTTGGTGACAGCGTGAGAGGTACTAGGTTTTGACAAATTTGCATCATGCGTGAGTATAAGCTAGTCGTTCTTGGCTCTGGAGGCGTTGGAAAGTCTGCTCTGACTGTACAGTTTGTTCAAGGAATTTTTGCTGAAAAATATGATCCTATGATAGAAGATTCTTTTTTTTTTTTTGGAGAGGTTTTTCGCTATAGGGCGCGTGCACTTGCCAGAAAGACAGACAGAGATAGAGAGACAGAAAGTGAGAAATCACCCCCCAGGGGGGATGGCCACATCGCAATCCCTTCTCCTCTTGGGGTCTTGGGCACGCACGCGCACAGGTGCCCGACATGAGTTTTAAGCCACCGGGTTCGGTCGACTACGCGGGAGTCCAGCGACATAGCCATTACACTAACTGCTGTCCCAATGGAAGATTCTTATAGGAAGCAAGCTGAAGTAGATGCACAACGGTGTATGCTTGAAATCTTGGCTACTGCAGGAACAACAGTTTACAGCAGTGAGGGATTCGTACGTGGAAACGGACAACGCTTTGCATTAGTGCTTTCCATCACAGCACAGCCCACGGTTAACGATTTACAAGATCTGGGAGAACAGATCCTTCCAGTTAAGACACTGATGATGTTCCGATGATTCCGGTTGGTAATAAGTGTGACTTGGAAGAGGAAAGAGTTGTAGGAAAGGAACAAGGTCAAATCCAGCAAGACCATGGAACAACTGTGCACTCTTAGAATCTTCTGCAAGATCAAAAATAAATGTTAATGAGATCTTTTATGACCTACTGCGGCAAATTAACAGAAAAATTCCAGTGCCCGGGAAGGCCTGCAAAAAGTCCTCACGTCAGCTGCTTTAAAATACTAAATGTTGGGACTGGCACGAGGCGTGGTGGTTAAGGGCGCTGGACTCCCACATGGTAGACTGCAGTTTGAGTCCCTGGACCTGGTGGCTTGTTTTCTCACTTTCTCTCATTCTGTTCCTCTCTGGTCAAATAAAATAAATAAATAAATAATTATTTTTGGGGTTTGTTTTTAAAAAAATTTTATTTATTTATTTATTTTTACACCACATCTTTACGGTATACATTTCTTTTTCCAACACAAAAATTATGCATGTCAGTCAAAACAAGAATATTACGGGAACCAGCAGTTAGCATAATGGCTATGTCGCTGGACTCCCATGTAGTCGACTGCGGTTCGCGTCCCAGACCCGGTGGCTTAAACTCACGCCGGGCACGTGTGCGTGCGTGCCTAAGATCCCGAGAGGAGAATGGAGGAGAAGGGATTGTGGTGTGACCATCCCCCCTGGGGGGGGGTTTCTCGCTTTCTGACTCTCTGTCTCTCTGTCTTTCTGGCGAGCGCACACGCCCTATAGCAAAAACCTCTCAATAAAAAACAAACAAACAAACAAAATCCCAAGAATATTACTATATACATTATCATCAGCAAATAGCTTCTCATTTTTTGTCAATTAAGCATACTTTTACCCATTTTTTCCATCTCCTTTCTCCCTCTCCCTTCCACACTAAACTTTTTTTTTTTTCCCACATTTTATTGATTCACATAAAACTTTAAAGTATGGAGAAAACTAAAATCTAGTGACAAGTGCGCTGTAATTTTCTTCTAAAACATTTTTCCCTCTCTCTCCATTCTCCCTTTCACTAAAGAGAAGTATAAATTAACTTATTTGCAAAAGAAAAAATTTAGGTTAATCTCAGTTTGGCCTGCTATTTGCACAAAGCTCCATAAGAATTCAATTTCTGATGCAAGGCAACAGATACTATTGTATTATTGAACTTATACAAAAAACTATTCTGCCACAAAATAAGAATGCTCAGAAATGTTTTCCATTTGCAGGGGCCAGCAGTGGCGTGGTGGTTAAGGGCGCTGGACTCCCACATGACCGACCATGGTTTGAGTCCTGAACCTGGTGGCTTGCTTTCTCACTTTCTCTCTCTCTGTCCCTCTCTGGTCAAATTGAAATAAATAAATAAAATGAAATTAAAAAAAAGTTCCAATTGCAAAGGGATCAGGAAGGGAGGAAAGTTTATGTTTCAATAAAAAAAAAATCTAAAAAAAAAATCCTTAACAAGATCCTTTTTCTTTTAAAATTTTATTTATTATTATTTAATTTGAACCAGAGACAGAGAGAAAGGGAAAGGGAGGAAGCAAGCCACCAGATTTGGGACTCAAACTGTGGTCAGCCATGTGGGAGCTGAGCACCTTAACCGCTACACCACCTACTGGCCTAAAATATACTTTTTTTGTTTTTTTCAAGAGAGATTTTTGCTATAGGGCACATGCGCTCACCAGAGAGAGAGAGAGAGAGAGAGAAAGTGAGAAATAATCCCCTGGGGGGCTGGCCTTGCCACAATCCCTTTTCCTCCATTTTCCTCTCAGGATTTTAGGCATGGTTTCAAGCCGCTGGTTCTGGGACTCAAAGCGTAATCAGCCATGTGCGAGTCCAGCACCTTAACCACTATGCCACCTCCTGATCCCCCAAGAATATCCTTTTTTATATAATTTTGTATTAATTTTTTTCTCTGTTAGTATTAATTCCAAAGCATTTTACCGTGTTTTTAAAGGGCTTGGCTAACATTGGGAATAGCGGCATCATTCAGCTGGCAACTATTAAGCCACTAATTTTACTAGTTTTGCTTAATACTTTGGCCTAACGACGATGTCGGCACCAAGCTTCACTGTGTTAAACAGAAGGTGCAGTGTTGCACTGGGCCCCTTGGGGGCGCAGTCTAGAGAATTGCAGGCTCAGCTCCAAACCCATCACTCCAGGGCAAGAGGGTTTTAAATGAAAATGCCAGTTTATTTTCCCAATCATGTAAGCAATCTTCATTTTCTTCTCAACATTCAATACATTAATCTCTGATCTCTTAACTACTGTCCTTGTGGTAAAAATGATCTCCTTTGGCTATATTAAATTTTTTTCGGGGGAGGGAAGCCACTGTGTGTGTGTGTGTGTGTGTCTGTGTGTGTGTCCATTGTCTTTATTCATTCATCCACTCATGGACACTTAGGTTGATCCCATATCTTGGCTATTGTGAAGAATTCTGTAATAACAACCGTGGTATGCGGATATCTCTTTTAAAAATATATTAATTTATTCAATTTATTATTATTATTTTTTTAAGTTTGTTATAGGGCACGTGTGCTCACCAGAGAGAGACAGAGAGATGGAAAGTGAGACAGCAAGTCACCAGGTCCAGGACTCAAACCACAGTTGGCCATGTGGGAGTCCAGTGCCTTAACTACCATGCCACCTGCTGGGCCCCAATTTTCTCTGCCTTTGTTTGTTTGTTTGTTTGTTTTTTGTTATAGGGTGCATGCACTCACCAGAGACAGAAAGAAAGAGAGAGAGGGGGAAAGTGAGAAGCCATCTCTAAGACAGATGGCCATGCTGCAGTCCCTTCTCTTCCAGTCTCCTCATGGGAATTTGGGCACGCACTCACACGTGCCTGGCGTGATTTTCAAGCCAACAGGTTTGGGACTCACACCAAAGCCGGCCATGTGGGATCCAGCACCTTAGCCTCCACATGACCTGCTGCCTCTCTTTCCTATACTTCGCACCTTCGTCCTCAGCTGTGGTACCTACAGGACAGAGGGGAATATAGGACCCTTGGTGTGTTAACCCTGACCAGTCTGCCCACTCACAGCTACCTGCCTCTATGTAGGAGAGGCCGTCACAGACCCTCGGACTCTGTCATTATTTGGGGACAACAGCTCCCTGTGAGCTTTTGCTCCCCACAGCCAGCCCCTCTGTTTGTCTGAAGGCTGCCATCTGGTTCTCTGAGGACCTGAGTGGATAGACATTTACATCTCCCCTCCTCCTAAGGGCCTCTCTCACCTTTTCATGGATGGGTTTGGGAGTATTAATACCCCAGTGAGGCTGACAGGTGGTTGGAACAGCTTGGAGGCGTGAATCCTTTCTGAGCCCAGGTCAAGACACCTGACTTCACATTCTTGCTTGGCCCCTCTCCCTTCCTGGTCTTTCTTCCCAATTTCCTGTAGGGTTTCCTTGGTAATCCTTCCTAACAGCTCACTGTGCAGGAGTCCATCTCTGGGTCTGCTTCCGAGGAGCCCGATCTCAGACAATCTGCACCCAGCCCTCTTCCTTTCCCAACAGAAGAGGTGCTGTCTTTTCAAGATGTCCTCCAGGTATTAGCCTCTCTCTCCTTCCCTTCCTTTGCCTTCGCCTGGTGTTAGTTTCCTAGGGCAGCTTAACACCTACCGCAGGCTGGGAGGCTTGAGCAGGGATGTGGTGTCTCACAGTAATGGAGGCCAGCAGTCCAAGGTCAAGGTGTCCACAGTGCTGCCCCCTTGAGGGCTGTGAGAAGAAGGACACCCCATCCTTTCTCAGCCTCTGGCAATCTTTGCACTTCCTTGGCTGGTAGATCCCTGCCGTCCTCGTCACGGGTGTGCCTCTCCATGTCCAAATTTCCCTCCTCTGTAAGACAGCAGTCAGACTGGGTCGGGGCCCAGCCATACTGGGTCGGGGCCCAGCCTAACGGCCTCGTTTTAAGCTAATTACCGCTGGAAGGGCACTCT
Organism: Tupaia belangeri chinensis; assembly: GCF_000334495.1. Lineage (NCBI taxonomy): Eukaryota > Metazoa > Chordata > Mammalia > Scandentia > Tupaiidae > Tupaia > Tupaia belangeri. Next base: position 263,090 of record NW_006160148.1, read on the forward strand.
GCATGAGATCATGTTTGAGGTCCTAGAGGTTTGGACACCAACGTTTCAGTTTTAGGTGCTACAACCTGTAGCACCATCTGTTTTAGTCTTCTTTTTCTTTTGGGCATTGCTAACAGAAATACCTGAGCCTGGTTGTTTTTATAAAGAAGATAGGTGATTTTTTAAAAACTTTTTTTTGAATTATTTTATTTAATTTTATTTACTCATTCATTTATTTTGACTAGAGAGAGACACAGAGAGGGATTGGGAGAAGTGAGAAAGCGGGCCACCAGATTCGGGACTCAAACCATGATAGGCCATGTGGGAGTGTCCAGTGCCTTAAACACCACGCCACCTGCTGTTCCCAGAAGATAGATGATTTTTATTTTTAACTTAATTTTTATATATTATCATTAATTTTTTAAAAAATTTGCTATAGGGTACATGCACTCACCACAGAGAAAGAGAGAGAGAGAGAGAGAGAGAGAAAGTGAGAAAGCAAGTCACCAGGTCTGGGACTTGAACAGCGGTTGGCCATGTGGGAGTCCAGTGCCTTAACCACCATGCCACCTGCAGGTTCGACAGATATATATTCACAAACTTACAGTTCCGTGACTGGCAAGGCCAAAGCCCTAGGAAGCACAGAGGATGGCTGGCACATGCAGAGAGGAACTGCAGACGGATCTCTCTTTCGTAACGATCAGTTCTCACGAGAACAGACCCCTCATGATGCTAGATTTCATCCGGTCTCATGAGACATCGTTAACTTACTCACGGGACTGTCCCCTCCATGAAGCCCCTGAGGCCTTACCCTGGGACCATGAAGGGATTCGTTTTCGCTGCATGCCCACAGTGCAGACAATGGTCAGTCCCGCGTCTGAATTTCTGGAGGACCTGGTCACCCCGCAGCACCATCTCCGCTCGCCAGCGCGGCCGCTCCTGAGCTGTGGAGCCACGTTCACACCGGCCTGACTCCACGCCCACGGCCCGGCCCGCAGACTCCCGCAGCGCGCAGTTCAGGCGTTCTCCTCTCCCAGCACCTTTCTCTGCGAATTTCCAGCCTCACGAGTCCCATTTCCCTGAGGCGGGACCCAGAAAGGTGCTTCCCACTCTTTTTGTAGTCAGGTTTCAGGCCTGTGAGCTGTTCCTACCAAGGAGACGCGCCCCTGTGAGACTAGATTCCGAAGAGAACAATTTGAGGAAGGAGCTGGAGGGGAAGCCCCTCCTGTGGCCCCGAAAGGGGGCAGGTGCGTGGCGCGGGGAGGTACCCGCGGGCTGAGCCCAGTGTGACGCAGACGTGGCAGCGTTCGTCATCGCAGTCGCGAGGAGAGCCTGGCCAGTGGACACAGCGGCATTAGTGTTGGTGGTGGCAACAGCAGCAGAGGCAGCCTTTTTTTTTTTGTTTTTTTACTTTGCTATAGGGCATGTGTGCTTGTCGGAGAGAGAGAGGAGAGAGAGAGAGAAAAAGAGAGAGAGAAAGAGATCATCCCAAGAGGGGATGGCCAGGCTGCAACCCCTTCTCCTCCCTTCTCCTCTCAGGAGAATGAGCATGCATGCACACACGGTGTGATTTTTCAAGCTGTTGGGTCCAAGACTTGAACCTATGTAGTTGGCCATGGGGGATCCAGCTGCTTTAACTTCCGTGCTACCTGCTGGCCCACCCCTAAGTACTTTGCTAGGTCTTTTTTTTTTTTTTTTAATATTTTTTCCATAGGGTGCCTTTACTTGCCAGAGACAGAGAAAGAAAGAAGGAAAGTGAGAAATTACCTCTCATAGAGGTCGGTCATGCCATTCTCTTCTTGGGAGTTTTGGGTATGCATGGGTGCATGCCTGGTGTGGTTTTCAAGTTGCTAGATCTTCAACTTGAACCACAGAGTTGGCTCTGTGGGATCTAGCACCTTAACCACCTCTTCATCTGCTAGCCCCAATTTTTCTTTTAAAAAATATCTTCCTTAGAAACTTAGTGAGTCAGGGACCAGCAGTTAGCGTAATGGCTATGTCGCTGGACTCCCATGTAGTTGACCGCAATTGGAGTCCCAGATCCAGTGGCTTAAGCTCACGCTGGGCGCGTGTGTGTGCGTGCCCAAGATCCCAAGAGGAGAATGGAGAAGGGATTGCGGCGTGACCATCCCCCCTGGGGGTGATTTCTCGCTTTCTATCTCTCTGTCTCACTCTGTCTTTCTGCCTAGCACATGCGTCCTAGAGCAAAAACCTCTCCAAAAAAAAAAGAAACTTAATGAGCCAACGTTCTTCAGTTTCACACAGATTCTATGGGCTATTTTTAAAAAAGTATTTATTAAATTTTGTTTATTATTATTTTTAAAAGAATTATTTTATTTAACTTTATTTATTTATTTAATTTGACCAGAGAGGGACAGAGTGAGAGAGGGAAAGTGAGAAAACAAGCCGTCAGGTCTGGGACTCAAACTGCAGTTGGCCATGTGAAAGCCCAGTGTTCCTAACCACCACACCACCTGCCGGCCCCTGGGCTATTTTTCTTAAGTAGTATTTTATTTAATTTTATTTATGTATGTATGTATTTATTTTAATTTGACCAGAGAGGTACAGAGCAAAAGAGAGAGGGAAAGTGAGAAAGCAAGCCACCAGGTCTAGGAGTCAAAATGCAACCGACCATGTGGGAGTCCAGTGCTCTTAACCACCACGCCACCTGCCGGCCCCTCTATGGGCTATTGATCATTTTAATACATTTATTTTTTTGCTTAAATCAGCCAGAATCATGCTCTGTTGCTTCCAGTTAAGAATCCTGGGTGGGGGGCCACAGGGGGAGTGGTAGTTAAGGCACTGGATTCCTACATGGCCGACTACAGTTCAAGTCATAGACCTGGAGGCTTGAAAATGGCAACAAATAAACACATAAATAAATAAATGTTAAAAAAAAAAAAAAGAATCCTGGACCAGCATGTATCTTGGAGGTTAAGGTGCTAGACCCTACATAGCCGAGTCTGCAGTTTGGGTCCTGGACCTAGTGGCTTGAAAATCACTCCGGGCGTGCGTGTGTGCGTGACTGAAGTCCTTAAAGGAGACTGGAGGAGAAGCGGGTATGGCATGGCCCTCCTCCCTAGGGGGTTATTTCTCACTTTCTCGGTCTCTCTCTCTATCTCTGGCGAGCACACACATTCTATGGCAAAAAAAAAAAAAAAAATCTTGACACATGACTATTTTCACATTTTAAGGTCGATTCTGAAATGAACAGATCTTAGATTGCAAACGGCTAGTGAGCTCCTCCCCACGGCAGCCGGGAGAGCTGGTCACGCGGCAGCGCTCCGACCGCTCTCCGCCACACACTGCGCAGTCATGCCGGTGCGGGCGAGAGGAAACGGTAGAAAGTGTACAGAGTGGCTGTGTACTGCAGAGTGCTTTTTTTTCTTTTTCTTTTTTATTATTATTTTTTTTACTGTGGATGTCTTGAGCCTTCCAAGCAAAGTTTTCTAAAAGATAGAGAGCACCCTGCCCTTTTTAAACATTCAGTTTTTTCTTCCACTAGTGAAAAAGACAAAGCAAGAGGTCGTGAGAGGCACAGCACCCACAGCAGGGTCTCGATGTTGCGACCCAGCCCCGGATCGCGAGCGTGTGTGTCCCTGGAGTACTCGGAGATCTCTGGACGTGAGCTCAGAGCCTGCCCATGTGGTTCCGCCTCCCAGAATGTCGTGTTCCACTATCAGTGTCAGGCCTCAGTCAGGCTTTTTAAAAAATAATTATTTATTTAATTGTAATTATTATTGTTATTATTTAAAACTTTTTTGCTACAGGGCATGTGCGCTCACCAGAGACTCGAACTATGGTCAGCCATGTAGGAGTCCAGCACCTCAATCACCGTGCCACCTGCTGGCCCCTCAGTCAGGCTTTTGAGAGGATTTTCCATTAGAATTATCTGCCAGTTAAAGGGAATGAGTGTACTTAAGGAGAGTAATAAGGACATTCCCTTCCATAGTCCAGCCTCTCCACCTCTTATTTTGAACCATCTCAAGAGAAAGACCTTTAAATTAACCCAGAAGAGCACTGATGAGGACAAGAGGTAAAAATCAGGTCTTCGGGGCTGGAAGCTGGCGTGGTGGTTAAGGTGCTGGCCTCTCACATGGCTGACCTCCATTCGAGTCCCGCACCTGGTGGCTTGAAAGTCGTGCTGGGTTTGCAAGCATACCCAAAATCTCAAGAGAAGAATGGAGGAAAAGGCGTTGCAGCGTGGCCATCCCCCTGGGGGGTCGTTTTTTACTTTTCCTCTCCCTGTGTCTCTCTCTTTCGCTGTCTCTGGCAAGTGCACATGCCCTTTAGCAAAAACCTTTAAAAAAAAAAAAACCCAAAAAACAAAACAAAACAAAACAAAAAACAAGATCAGGTCTTTAGAGTTAAAGACTCTTTCTGAATAAGTTTTTTTTTTTTTTTCCCCAGAGTGCATGTCTGCTTGCTGGAGAGAAGTAGGGGGGAGTGAGAAAGTACCGACCCACCATGGGACATGGTCCTGCCTCAATCCCTTCTCCTTCAGTTCTCCCTCTTATCAGGGTTCTGGGCATCCACACCTGCCTGGCAGTTTTTCAAGCCACCAGGTCCAGGACTGGAACTGCATAGTCAGCCATGTGGGATCAGCTGTCTTAACCACCACACCATTGACTGGCCCTGCACAAGATCTTTTCATGTGGGCCGTTCATGAAACTAAAGCAGACAGAGGAAGCCGAAGATCCCTGTCGAAGAACCCCCAGGGCTGTTCAGCATGGCCCGCGACTGTTCGCCCAGGGCGATTGATGGGGCCTGACCCCTGGCCTGAGCTCCTGAGCAGGAGCTGTCTGGTAAAGCCTCCGGCCCCCAGGACATGGCCATGGAGAACAGTGAGCCGGGGGACTGTCTCCAGAGCAGAACAAAGGCCTGCATTCAGGCTGGCTGGCCGCCGAGCTCTGCTGCTGGACAGGAGTCCTCACGTGAGTGCTGCGGACCAGTGGCAGATGGGTGTTTACCCTGGTCCACTAGACCTCCTGGACTTTGAACTGGATTTAGTAACTGGGTGTAACTGTGTCCCTTGAGGAGGACTAAGACTTTTATTCATGGGGGGCCAACAGGTGGTTTGGTGGTTGAGGTGCTGGACTCCCACGTGGCCAACCGCAGTTCGAGTTCTGGACCTGGTGACTTGCTTTCTTACTTTACCCTTTGTCTGTGGTGAGCACATGTGCCCTATAGCACCACTAAAAAAAAAAATATATATATATACACACACACACACACACACACACACACACATACATATATGTATGTGTATATATATATTTTTTCTTAAACCATTTTTATATTCATGGTACAAGAGTGTATTTGAGTGTTGGCTAGTCGGAGGTGGACTGTGGCAAAAACTGCTAGCCTTCTACTTCAAATCTACTCTCTCCATTTCCCCCTTGTCTTCTTCTTTCAAGCATTAGATTTTGAGTATTTTAGGTTTCCTGTTTTTGAGTTGGGGATGCTCGCCCTATATATTTCCCCATATTCATGACAGAGCACGTGCACACTCACTTGATGAGGGAGGCAGGGAGAGGAGCATGTTGGTGGGTCCGACCACTGTGCTCCACGTCCTGCACCCTCAGCCCATGGGATCCTGGGTACTTCTACATGTGCTTTGTGTGTTTCAGGCTGACCAAGCTGGGATATTTTTTTGGAGAGGTTTTTGCTACAGGGTGCGTGCTCTTGCCAGACAGAGAGAGAGACACACAGAGACAGAAAGCGAGAAATCACCCCCCAGGGGGGATGGTCACGCTGCAATCCCTTCTCCTCCATTCTCCTCTTGGGATCTTGGGCACGCACTCACACGCACCCAGTGTGAGTTTCAAGCCACCAGGTCTGGGATGCACACGTGGGAGTGCAGTGACATAGCCATTACGCTAACTGCTGGTTCCCACCAACCCCTGGGATTTGAACCACGGTTGCCATGTGGAATCCAGCTTCCCTTGAGCAAAGCACTACTGCGGCACCATGGAGCTGGCCCCATTTCTTTTTAACACAGTTTTTTAGTTTCTTGCCTTTTTTTTTTTTTTTTTTTTTTTTTTGCTATAGGATGTACATGCTTACTGGTGAGAGAGCAAGAGAGAAAGCCCTCCCCAGTCCCCACAGGAGGGACAACCATACTGCAATCTTCTCCTTTCTCTTCCTGGGATTTGGGGCATGCATGCACGCATATGCTCCTGGTGTGTATTTCAAACTGCTGGGTCTGGGACTTGAACCATGATGTCGGTCACGCGGCATCCAGCCACCTTAAGCACCATGCCACCTGGCTGGCCCTAACACACCATTTTGATTTCATTTAGGGTGACAACGTGCTGGCTAAAGGTAATGTCTTCCTTAGCCTCCTCTGTAGCAAGAGGCGCCATGTGACACGCAGGCTTCAGGCTCGGGGAATTTTAGCTTTTCTAACACAGTGACTTCCCGCGGCTCTTGTCTTTGTCTCTCTGGGGTTAGAGGAGCCTCCGGGTGACGAGGATTCAACCAGCTGGAGCCCTACATGCTAGAGCTGGTGTATTAATGCTAGAACTGTCATGGCCAAATGGTTTAAAAAGCAGAAGTTAGGGACCAACAGATGGTGTAATGGTTACGTAGCTGGACTTCTATGTAGTTGACTGTGGTTTGAGTCCCAGATCTGGCAACCTAAAACTTATACCGGGCGCATGTGCATGTGTGCCCAAGATCCCAAGAGGAGAATGGAGGAGAAGGGATTGAGGCATGGCCATCCCCCTGGAGGGTGATTTCTTGCTTTCTGTCTCCCTGTCTCTCTCTGTCTCTCTGGCAAGCACATGGTCCCTATAGCAAAAATCTCTCTCTTAAAAAAAAGGACAGAAATTAATTTTCTTGTACTTCTTTATTTTTTGCCATAGGGCACATGCACTCACCAGAGAGAGACAGAGAGAAGGAAAGTGAGAAGTCACCCTCCGAGAGGTGCGGTCATGCCACAATCCCTTCTGTACCATTTCTCCATCTTGTTGGGATTTTTGGGAACCCATGCATATACACCTGTCGTGTTTTCAAGCCGTTGGGCTCAGGATTCGAACCACCAGCTACCTTAACCACCTGGCCACCTGCTGGCTAAAGAGCTATATTTGCAACGTCTGTACAGATTCCTCTCTGCCCCCACTCCGGTCGCCTGTGACAAGAGTGCTTCCCTCCTGGTGCAGGGAGGCCATCTTTCACGGGGGAGTCTCGGCTCTTGGTTTCAGGAAGGAAAGGAAAGGCCAGAGTGTTTTCAAGTGTCCTTAGCTCAAAGTAATTCTTTTGCCAAAGTGGCATGTGTTGGGGTTGCACATTTTGTCCCCTTTGGTCACTTTCTACAGAGGTTTAGGGCTTCAGTGTATGAACTTGGGGGGACATATCCATCTGTAACAGCTGACAACTGGAAAGGCAGAAAAACTTGGTGTCCCGATGGCCTTGGGGTGCAGCCATCCATCCCAGTGTGGACTGCCTGCTCTGGACTTGTTACATGACAGAAATAATCTCCACCTGTGCCCATCTGTTTAAGCTAGCCTTTTTTTTTTTTTTTCTTCCTGTCTTTCTTTCCTTTTCTTTCTCCTTTCTTTCTTTTCCTTCCTTCCTTCCTTCCTTCCTTCCTTCCTTCCTTCCTTCTTTCTCTCTCCCTCTTTCTTTCTCTCCCTTCCTTCCTTCCTTTTTTCTTTTCTTCATTTCTTCTTTCTTTCTTTCTTTCTTTCTTTCTTTCTTTCTTTCTTTCTTTCTTTCTTTCTTTCTTTCTTTCCTTCCTTCCTTCCTTCCTTTCTTTCTTTCTTTCTTTCTTTCTTTCTTTCTTTCTTTCTTTCTTTCTTTCTTTCCTTCCTTCCTTCCTTCCTTCCTTTCTTTCTTCTTTCTTTCTTTCTTTCTTTCTTTCTTTCTTTCTTTCTTTCTTTCTTTCTTTCTTTCTTTCTTTCTTTCTCTCTTTCTTTCTTTCTCTTTTTTCTTTCTCTCTTCTTTCGTTTTCTTTTTTCTTTCTTTCTCTCTCTCTCTTCCTTTCGTAGCTGAACACATTTTAATACTGATACACACCCCAAATGGAACCTGTCCCATTTTCCTGAAATCCTCTTCTCTTCCTGTGTTCCCTGGTCAGTTTGTCTGACCACTGCTCAGCCTTTGTTAGGCCTCCATCAAATACATAATCAATCCCCAAGTCTTTTTTTTTTTTTTTTTAAGTTTTGCTACAGAGCATTTGTGCTCACTGGGGAGAGAGAAGAGAGAGAAGGTGAGAAAGCACCTCCCTGGGGTGGGGGGTGACCATGCTGCAATCTCTTGTCCTCCATTCTTCTCTTGGGATTTTGGGCATGCACACGCTTGAACCTGGCATGCTTTTCCCCTATGTGGGATCCAGTCCCCTTAACCACCACTCCACCAGCTGGCCCAATCTCTAAGTCTTTTAGATCAGATTTTTTTTTTTTTTTTAGATTTTGAGAGATTTTTGCTATGGGGCGTGTGTGCTAGTGAGAAATCCCCCCCCCCCCCGGGGGTGTGTGGCCATACCCCAATCCCTTCTCCTCCATTCTCCTCTTAGGATTTTGGGCACTCATGCGCAAGTGCCCAGCGTGAGTTTTAAGCCACTGGGTCTAGGACTTGAACTGTGGTCAACTACATGGGAGTCCAGCGAAGTAACCATTATGCCATCTGCTGGTCCCAAGATTTTTAGTCTCTGTTACAGGGTTAACTGGGTCCTGCAAAAAGATACCTTGAAGTCCTGGCCCCCAGAGCTTCACACTGTGACCTTGTTGGGAACAGAGACGTCGCAGAGGTAATCGTCAAGGTGAAGTCATGTGTTGACATGAAGGCAGAGAGTGTCATGTGGAAAGGCAGACAGGGCCGCAGGTGGTGTGTGGTTAAGGCCCTGGATTCTCGCATGGCTGACTGCAGTTTGAGTCCCGGACCCAGTGACTGGAAAATCATCCATACCTGGGACCAGTAGATGGCATAATGGTTACGTCACTGGACTCCCATGTAGTCAACTGTGGTTAGAGCTCCGGGCCTGGCAACACACCCGGGTGTGTGTGCGCGCATGCCCAAAACCCTGAAAGGAGAAGGGATTGCGGCCTGGCCATCCCTTCTGGTGGGGTGGGTGGTGGTGCGATTTCTCATTTTCCATCTCTGTCTCTCTGGCAAGCACACGTGCCCTATAGAAAAATCTCTCTCAGAGAGCAAAAACAAAAAATGAAATACGCAATAAATGGTGATGGACTATAGTCGCCAGTTTGTGCTAAGAACTCCCAAACTTACTCTATCTGATTATAACTTTGCAGCCGCCATTTCTGTTGTCTCAACCCCAACTGGTATTCTGTTACTGCAGCACAGCAGGTTACAGTACCCTCTGACCCCCTCACGCTTCCCCGGGTCACTTGGCTCGCATTTTGCTGCAAAAGCTTCTAAACTTGTCTCCTGGATTCCGGGAGGTCCCCTTCCCATTCGTTCTCCAACAACAGTCTGGAAGAACTTCTTGAGCTCAAGCCCTCCAGGGCACACACATGCAGTGGTGCCCCAGATGGCCAAGGTGAACTCCGAGCTCCCTCGTTACCTGGCACACACCTGCCCTCTGTGTCTTCCTGGCATCACCTGTGTGGGACTTTGCTGTTACACTAGGGCCTCCGATCCCTCGTGCTCCACTGTCTGACCTCTGGCCTTTTCGCTCCTGTCAGATGTGCTTCTCCCAGGACGCCTCGACTCTTCGAACTTCGCGTCCCTGCTGTCTGCTCTTAAACACCCGGTTCTTGCCCTTGCAAGCGTGGTTCTCCTTTCTCAGGGTGCTCGCCGGCCTGTGTGCCTGCCTCCCCGGTGTGGGAGCTCCCAGTGTCCCCCAGCACCCCAGCACCAGTGCCTGGCAGTGACTGTCCCGCCTCAGGTATGTCACACGTCGGATGGAGGCGAACAGAGGGCTGACTCCTTTTATTATCGTGTTCCCCATGAGTTTTGCATTTTGAAAGACGTTAACACAACTTTATCGCTCTTTCTCTCTTTCTTTATCTATTTCATTGCCAGTGGGTGCAGGTGCTTGTCAGAAAGAGGGAGAGAGTGAGGGAGAGGGAGAGAGGAGGCCCCCTCCAATGGGGAATGGTCACACTGCAATTCCGTCTCCGTTTCTCACCCTGTCATGACTCTGGGCGTGTACGCTGTTTTTCAAGCCGCCAGGCCTAGGATTCAAACCGTGGTCGACTATGTGGGATCCTGCTCCCTTAGCTGCGAGGCCATGGGGCCAGCCCTGTGATTTATTTATGAACTGAATCTACGTGAACTTATCAGAGGGGTCTGCATGAGTTTCTTTCTTTCCGTCTTTCTTTCTTCTGAAATATTGAAAATAGCTTGAAGACTTGGCTTGCTCCCTTAGCTCGGTGGGGAAGGGAGCTGGCTCCCACGGAGACACTGTGGTTTGGACCATGGCCCGGCAGCTTGCGAGACACACTGGGAGTGTCCATGCATGCCCGAGCCTGCCTCAGGAGTCCTGGCTCCTAACCTGAGATTCCTCTGCCCTTCCACAGCAGCAAAGGCCTCAGGAGGTACGGGGCAGCAGTAGGTGCTGGGGAGTGTTTACAGCCGGGCTCGTGGGGCGGGGAGTGCAGGGGCCTTGATCCGAGGCATTTGTGGTGTGGTGTAAGTGGTACGTGTTGGTGGATGTTGTTCTATGGTGAGTGTATAGTGTATGTTGGTGCATGTATAGTGTATGTGCTATGTATGGTATATGCGTGGTGTATGGTGTATGTTGGTGTATGTTGTGTGGTGTATGTGTGGTGCATGGTGTGAGTTGGTATATGTTGTTCTATGGTGTGAATGACTCTTTTTTTAAAAAGAATTATTTGTTTAATTTTACTTATCATGATCATTATTATTACATTTAAAAAATATTTTATTTAATTTAATTTATTCATTCATTTTATTTTAATTTGACCAGAGAGAGACACACACACACCGGGGGGGGGGCGGGGTAAAAAAGGAAGCTGCTGCCAGGTCTGGGACTTGAACCATGGTCAGCCATGTGGGAGTGTCCAGCTCCTTAACCACTACTCCACCTGCTGGTTTCTCACTATTATTACTTTTAATCTGACCAGAGAGAGACAGAGAGAGGGAGAGGGAAAGTGAGAAAGCAAGCGGCCAGGTCCGGGACATGAACCCTAGTTGGCCATGTAGAAGTCCAGCGCCTTAACCACCCACCTGCTGGTCTCCTGTGGCGTAAACCATTCCACCTTGGGTAATTTACAGCTGCCTACGTGCAGTCACTGAACCTAAGAGTGGGTTGACGTTGGCTCCAGCACAGCACAAGGTAGAGCCCTGGATTCGGACTGAAGGTTTGTGTTCCGGGAAACGTCCTTACTATCTTCCTGCAAAGCTTCTGGTGCTGGAGGCCCCTGCCTCTCAGAAAGTGTTGTGCCAGAATGTGCCAACCTCTGGCAAAGAGGCGGTACAGAAGGCTGTAAGTAAAAACGAAGGCTCCCAAAGGAATGACCTGCTGCAAATATGACAGGACGGAGAACGCAGGGGGATGGAAAGTGCCGCTCATTGTCACGCGTTGGAACAAGTCAGTGATGACCTCGGCAAAGATGAGTTAATGAAGTAAGAATTCAAGTCCCCAGAGCATTTGCAGCCCTGGCAAAGCGTCACCTCCTGATTTGTTTTAGGCAGAAAGAATCCCTCCTTCCTTACTGGATGCCGTGTAGGAGAAGTCATGATGCGTTTTAGCATAGAAAAACATAGAAAAATATGTCATGACTTTCTTGATTACCTCATCATTAAGCTCAGTTCCTTTTTTTTATTTTGGAATTGCATTGTATTTAGAATGTATCTTACAGAATTCATCCAGACTCCCTAGCTTGGCAGAGAGGCTTTTTAACAAGTGAGTTTCCCAGGAAGGTAAAGTGGGACGGACCGTGGGGAGAACCCAGGCTTTGGGGCTTGATCTATTTGGGCCTGACTCTGTCCTAGTACTTACCGCTATGAGAGCGTGGCTGGTTTTCTTAACCACTAGGCAATAAGGCCAGCCCCAGGCATAGCTGGTTTTCTAACTTCTTGGCTCCTGTTTCTTTATTCTTAGAGAGCTTCCTTACACATCTTACGTAGCATACAAGGATCAAGACGTGCTAGGCGTCTAACATACCACCCGATGTAGATGTTAAGGATTCAAGGAGTACCTGTTCTTTCCTTTTGTGGGTTAAATATTTCCTGCTTGTTCAAATCTTTCCATTTTGGGGGACCTTGCAGGAAGCAAGCAAAATGAGTAAGTTCAGGTATTCGGTTTAATTATTCATTCTGCAAACGAACAAGTTTATTTATGCAATCACTTAACAAATATTTAGATGCACAAACATTCTCTATGGACTGACTCTCTTTACTGTCTAGTGGTTTGGCAGAGCAAGGACCCAAGGAAGTTCCTGGGCTCAGGGGTCAAGTGTACCCCTACTCAGGTAGAAGGTAAGAGTCCATGTGAGGTAGGAGACAGAGACCCTAAAAATAAATATAGTTGGGGTGTAGGATCAAAATGGAATCTCAAAAAGGCTGTCTCGAGCGACTCAGCTGCTTGCTCGGAGAGACGGCTGGATTCACGTAGGCAGCAAGACCTAAAACAAAGGCATTTTCCAGGCCCAAACACATTCCCCAAAGAAGATAAGAGAGTGGTGTTTATGGCCCAAAGCTCTTAGACAGAGGATCTCCTGACCTTCCTACCCAGATCGTCCCAGCATCTGACCCCCACCACCACCCACATGGGGGACATGCACAAGAAAACATGGCTAGAAAGAGCCCCAGGATAACCCCTCTGCGCCCTACTTCCTTGGCGACCCATTTTCCAGGACCTGCTCCCTGTCTGGGAACCCCGTTCTTCATTCCCTCTCTCAATGAACTCCACTTACTATCCCCTCCCTGTGTCTACATCTCTGACTCTTCGTGAATGTGAGACGAGAACTCGGTTCCCACTGTGGGTGCTGGGCCTGACCACCCCTGAACACCCGCATCCCTGCATCACATAGGAGTCTTCTGAAGTGTGGCCCAACGGGCTGAAGGGTGGTAGGAGGGTCCTGCTGGTGATCGAGCCTCACCAGAGGAAGGCAATAACTGGAAACGACCCCTGTGTCCCTGTTAAGCCGCAGCCTCACCTTTAAACTCATGAACCACACAGACGCTATGCGGATGGAACCTTTCCTGTTTGCTGGTGGGAAACTGATGTTCGGAGAGGTCTGTGCCTTCACTGGACACCGCTCCTTGTGCACCTACTATGCGTGGGCATGTTCCAGGCGCTGAAGACCCAGCATGGACAGAACAGACACACATTCCCGCCCTTGTGGAGACATTAGCAAGGCAATAGACAGGACCAGTCAGAATGTGCCGGTGGTCCTGAGGGTATGGGGGACCATGAGGCAGGAACTCAGGGACGAGGAGGCTGCATATTTGGTCAAGTTTTCAAATCTATTTCTTCCGAGAGAGAGAGAGAGAGAGAGAGAGAGAGAGAGAGAAATACCTCAGAAAGGTATTCCTGATTCTGTCACCCCTCTCAGCCATCAGTCAGCCCCGAGTCATGGGCACACGTGTGTCTGGTGTACCCAGAGAGGTGTCCAGACTTGAACCAGAAACTCTTCTGTGTGCGATGGCCTTGCAGAGCACTTTTCACCACTGCACTGTGGTCTGGGACCTGCAATTTGATTTAAGGTGATCAGAGAGGGCCTTGTGGAGATGTCCTTGGAGCACAGATGTGGAAGAGGCGAGAGACTGGGCCCAGACACTTGCTGGGGCTACTCGGTTGACAGGTGGGCACCAGAACCCTGTCTGGCTCTTCGGCGGGTGCTCTTATTTCTTTTTCCTTTCTTTCTTTTTCTCTCTCCTTCTTTCTTTTCTTTCTTTCTTTCTTTCTTTCTTTCTTTCTTTCTTTCTTTCTTTCTTTCTTTCTTTCTTTCTTCCCTTTCTTTTTAATTTTAAGGTTTTGGCCATAGGGTATATGTGCTTGTCAGAGAGAGAGACACAAAGAGAGGGAAAGTGAGAAATCGCTCCACTATGGGGGATGACCATGCCACTTCCTCCTCTATTCCTTCCTGAGATTTTAAATTAATTAATTAATTAATTAATTAATGTATTTATTGTAGAGGTTTTTGCTATAGGGTGCATGCGCTCGCCAGAAAGACAGAGACAGAGAGACAGAAAGCGAGAAATCACCATCTGGGGGGGATGGCCACGCTGCAATCCCTTCTCCATTCTCCTCTCGGGATCTTGGGCACGCACGCACATGCACCCCGGGTAAATTTAAGCCACCGGGTCCGGGGCTTGAACCATGGTCGACTACATGGGAGTTCAGTGACATAGCCATTATGCTAACTGCTGATCCCCCCTCCTGGGATTTTAGGCATGCATACATGCCAAGTGTGTTTCAAGCCGCCTGGTCTGGCACTCGAACCGCAATTGGCCATGTGGGAGTCCAGCACCTTAGCCACCATGCCACCTGCAGTGCTTGCCTTTCAACAAGTCTCTTTCAAGAAGCAGTGCAGCTATGCTCCAAGCTGGGGGTGCACGTGTGTCCCTGTGTGTGCGTGTGCACACGTGCACACGTGCTGTCCAGGAGTATGTTCTGTTTCCCCGGCCAACCCTCTGAGGACCCACACTTCCCTCCTGCCACCGTCCAGGGGCAGGCCTCATGCTGTCGGTTTTCATGGAAACTTGGCGACTTTCTAGTCCTGCCACCCTGCCCCGAGCTCAGCATCGCATTCCAGTGGCTTTATTTGTATGCCTTGGAGCCCTGCCAGGCCTGGGCCTGGGACAGGTTGCCATGACGACCTTTCCACTTTTTCCGGATAAGAACTTCTCCAGGATGTTGCTCGAGGGCTTGAAATAGTCGTAGCCTGCTCTCAGCCGTAGGAGGGTGAGCTTGGCATGATGGATGGGGTTAGGAAACCTGCCCATTCGCTCAGCTTTTGAATGTGCACAAACGGAATCCCGGGTGAGGAAGATTCCTGGGACGTGTGCTCCAGGACCCCAGCTTTAGGACTGAGGATGGCTTTGTAAAGAGAGTGGAGGACCTGCCACCTGCAACACATGGATCTGGCATTTGATCCTTTCAGGCTGGAGGCACGTGAAAAGGAGCGGTTGCAGGAAGGGCTCTCTGAGCTGCCTTTTTCTTGCAGCCAGCCACAGAATTCCTGTGGGGAAGAGGCCTCTGCTCCAAAATGAGGAAATAGCCTTTCTCGCTGGTGATTGGGAATCCATACTGCGATAGATCTGTAGAAATAAAGGCACCCCGACATCCTTCGCTTCCACTAGCTGACTTCCTCAGGGTCTAGTGCCCCAGCCCAGACCCCTTTGTCTTGTAGTTTCTTCACAAATTTGGCAAATCCTGTGTAAAACCTTTCTGCCTTGGGGCGGCCACTGGTGTGGTGGCTGAGGTGTCTGGACTCCATTGGCCAGCTGGGCTGTTTGGGTCCCAGCCCTGACGGCTTAGAAAGCAAGCGGGGCATCTGTGCACGTGTGCCCCAGGTCCTGAGAGGAGAGATGGAGACGGGATTGCAGCATGGCCATCCCCGCTGGAGGCGCTTTCCGACCCTCGCCCGCACCCCTTCTCTGTTTCTCTCCAGAATGCACGCATGCCCAATAGTAAGTAACACAGAACTTTCTACTTTCCCATCTCTTTGGGTTTTCAGTTTCTCCTGTAAAACTTCATGTAAACTGCGTGCTTTTCTCCTGTTAATTTGCCTTGTGTCAGTTCGGTCCCTAGATCCAGCCAAAGATCTGGACGGGGGACCAGCAGATCTCATAATGGTTATGTTGCTGGACTCCCATGTAGTCAACTGCAGATCAAGTCCTGGACCCAGTGGCTTAAAACTCAGGCCGGGCGAGTATGTGTATCCAAAACCTTGAGAGGAGAATGGAGAAGGGATTATGGTGTGGCCATCTCCCCCAACCCCCTGGGAGGGGATGATTTCTTACTTTCTGTCTCTCTATCTCTCTGATAAGTGCACACACACTTTAGTGAAAAATCTCTTGGGACCAGCAGTTAGCCTAATGGCTATGTCGCTGGACTCCCATGTAGTTGACTACGGTTCGAGACCTGGAGCTGGTGGCTTAAACTCACGCCGGGCGTGTGTGCGTGCGTGCCCAAGATCCCGAGTGGAGAATGGAGGAGAAGGGATTGCGGTGTGGCTATCTCCCCCTGAGGGGTGGTTTCTCACTTTCTGTCTCTCTGTCTCTTTCTGTCTTTCTGGTGAGGGCACGTGCCCTATAGCAAACACCTTTAAGAAAAAAAGACCAAAACCAAAAACAAACAACAACAACAAAAAAAACAACTCTCTTTAAAAAGAAAATCTAGGTTGGAGGCCAGCCTGTGTTGTGGTGGTTAAGGTGCTGGATTCCTACATGGCTGACTATGGATCGAGTCCTGGACCTCATGCCTCGAAAATCACACCGGGCATGCGTGTGCTCGTGCGCCCAGAATCGAGGAGAGGATGGAGGAGAGGAGATTGTGGCGTGGCCACCCCCCACCCCACTCCCCCCGCCCCTGGGGTGTGATTTCTCACTTTCCCTCTCTCTGGTGAACGCATGTACCCTAAGGCAAAACCCAAAACAAACCGAAGTAGGATGGCTATCGCTGGTCATTGCCTCCTCTACCCTTAGCAACCCAGAGCTTCTTTCACTTGTTATATGTAGAGTGCGGTTTTGAGAGCCCCTCTAAAACAGAAGGTTTTTTTTTTTTTAAAGAAAACTCTGCTCTGTTGCATATGATTAAATGTGCCTGTTTTACTTGTGCAGTCTGATGAGGTTTGGTAATGACAGACATGGGTAGTGGCTGCTGCCGTCCAGCTATGAAAACTGCGTCCCTCCCATCTTCCTGCTTCAGAACTGGAAGTGGCCTTGGAGATCATTTAGTCCAATCCTCTTGTTTTAGAAATTAAAAAAAAAAAATTGAGTCCCAGAGGGGGGCTGCCCCGCACTCGGCCCCTCCCGCGGTGTGGCTCCCCGGGTCGGGTTACCCCGTTTGCGTGTCTCCTCTGCACGCCCCCACACGCCCCAGCACGCGCGCCTCGGCCTGCCCCTGCCATCGCCCCCTCTGCCCGCGGGGACTGCTCTCAGAGGGCGGTAGGTGGTCAGCCTGCCCATCCGCTGCTGGGCTGGGAGTTTTCCCAGGGCAACAACAAGGACTGGTTCTTTTTAGGATCCGAATGCCCCGTGTAGTGCCTGGCAGATAGCCGAGTGCTCAGGGGCTCGTGTAAATGAAGTGCGTTTATAAACATTCAAACACATGGGAAGCGGGGCCAGCGGGTGGCATGGTGGTTCAAGTGTTGGATCTCACGTGGCCGGCCACACAGTTCGAGTCCTGCACCTGACGGCTTGCTTTCTCGCTTTCCCTCCCTCTCTCTGTCTGTCTCTCTCTGATGAGCACGTATGCCCTGTAGTAAATTAAAATAAATAAGCATATAAAATAAAATATATTTTTTAGAGAGTCCCTCTCCAGTTGCTATTCAGTCTCTGTGTGGCTTTCCTGACATTCTCTGCGTGTACAAAGCAGACTTAACTGTAGCCATCATTTAAAAAAAAATTTTTTTTTAAAAGATTTTTGCTTTAGGGTGCATGTGCTTGCCGGAGAGACAGAGAGACAGAAAGCGAGAAATCAGTCCCCAGGGGGGATGGCCACGCTGCAATCCCTTCTTCTCTATTCTCCTCTCGGGATCTTGGGCATACACATGCCCCAGTGTGAGTTTAAGCTGCCGGGTCTGGTCCTCGTTGACTACGTGGGAGTCCAGTGATATAACCATTAGGCCATCTGCTGCTACCTTAAATCTTTTTTTAAGAATTATTTTATTGGGAACCAGCAGTTAGCGTAATGGCTATGTCGCTGGATTCCCACATAGTCGACCGCGGTTCGTGTCCTGGACCCGGTGGCTTAAAACTCACGCCGGGCAGGGAACCAGCAGTTAGCGTAATGGCTATGTCGCTGGATTCCCACGTAGTCGACCGCGGTTCGTGTCCCGGACCCTGTGGCTTAAAACTCATGCCAGGCGCGTGTGCGTGCGTGCCCAAGATCCCGAGAGGAGAGATTGCGGCGTGGCCATCCCCCCTGGGGGGTGATTTCTCGCTTTCTGTCTCTATGTCTCTCTCTGTCTGGTGAGCGCACGCGCCCTACAGTGAAAATCTCTCTCTCAAAAAAAAAAAAGAATTATTTTATTTATTTATTTTATTGTCTCCGTAGAAAGGGACAGAGAGAGAGAGAGAGAGAGAGCGAGAGAGCGAGCCGGCGAGCAAGGCTGCCAGGTCCAGGACTTGAACCATGCTTGGCCATGTGGGAGGCCAGCGCCCTTAACCACCACGCCACTTGCTGGCTCCGTGGTTTCTTACATTTTTGATATAGGGCAACTGCACTTGTCGGATAGAGAAAGGGTGGCGGGGGAGTGAAAAATCACCTCCCAAGGGGGATGGTCATGCCACAAGTCCCCATCCCCCACTCTCCCCTCAGGATTTTGGGCACACACACACTTGCCTGGCTTGTTTTTCAAGCGTCTGGGTCCAGGACTTGATCTGTGGAGTCGGCCTTACAGATCCAGCTGCTGTAAGCACCATGCCACCAGCTCGACCTGTGTCTATCCTTAAATTGGTAAGGCTTCGTCCACAGACACGATTCTGTCATTTGCTGCTGGACAGGAGGCAAAGCTTGACCTCTGCCCCTCAAGGGACTCCACCTGGGCCCGAAACTTAAAGTGACACAGGACAGAAAACTTACTCCAGTTCACAGGTCCATGGGGGCCCCTGCAGGAGGATGAAGACCCTCCAGGAAGCAGTTACTGCCCAACACTCATATACTAAGTGGGACGAAGGCAGTAAATTGCGAAAACGCGACAAGACACAGGGGCCTGGGTGAGGGCAGTTCGTCATGCAGAAAGGACTAGGAAGATCGGGGTTAATTTAACAAGGTTGTCTGTACAGCTTTCTCCCGGCCTGGCTCTCCAGCTCGGGTGATAAGAATGTTTCTTTTTTCCTGGTGTAGGAGGGACAACTTTCACCTGGGAGTTGTGTTTGCTTTTAGAAAGAAAAAGGGTCAGGGTGCCCTTCCTGTGTCTGCTGTCTTACAAGTGGTTTTAACTAAAAATAATTCTTACCAAAGTGTGTGTTTTGGGGTGACATATTCTGCCATTCTTCGTTTTTTGTTTGTTTGTTTTTTCTTTAGTTTTGCTACAGGGTGCATGCTCTCCCCAGAGAGAGACACAGAGAGAGAGAGAACGTGAGAAACTCTCCTGGTGATGGCCTCGCTGAAATCCCTTCTTCTCTAGCCTGCTTTCAGAATGTTGGGCACGCACACACGGCTGGTATGTTTTCTAGCTGCTGGATCTGGGGCTTGAACTGCTCACTTGGCCGTGTGAGATCCAGCTGCCTTAACCCCCATGTCACCTGGCTGGCTCCACCCTTCACTTCTTTTTCCTACTTTTTATAATTATTGACACTTTCAGAATACTTTTAAAATTTGTACTAATTTTTTTTTGGAGAGATTTTTGCTATAGGGTGCGTGTGCTAGCCTGAAAGACAGACAGAGACAGAGAGACAGAAAGCGAGAAATCACCCCCCAGGGGGGATGGTCACACCACAATCCCTTCTCCATTCTCCTCTCAGGATCTTGGGCACGCACATACACACGCCTGGCATGAGTTTAAGCCACCAGGTCTGGGACTCGAACTGCGGTCAGCTACGTGGGAGTTCAGCGACATAGCCATTATGCCAACTGCTGGTCTCAAAATTTGTATTAATTTAACTTGATTTATTACTATCATTATTATTATTTTTTAATATAGAGGTTTTTGCTATAGGGCACTGCGCTCGCCAGACAGACAGAGAGAGACAGAGAGACAGAAAGCGAGAAATCACCCCCCAGGGGGGATGGTCACACCACAATCCCTTCTCCATTCTCCTCTCAGGATCTTGGGCACGCACGCACACGCGCCCGGCGTGAGTTTAAGCCACTGGGTCTGGGGTTTGAACCATTGTCGACTACATGGGAGTCCAGCCACATAGCCATTACTAACACTGCTGGTCCTACTATTATTATTTTTAAATTTTATTTATTTATTTATTTTAAATTTGCTATAGGGCACGTGTGCTCACCAGAGAGAGACAAAGAAAGAGAGAGGAAGTGAGAAAGCAAGCTGCCAGGTACAGGCTTGAACCACAGTCTGCCATGTGGGAGTCTAGCACCCTAACCACTCCACCTGCTAGCCCCTATTATTACTATTTTTAATTCACCAGAGAATGAGAGAGAAGTAAAGGGGGAAAGTAAGCCATCAGGTCTGGGACTCGAACCACAGTCAGCCGTGTGAGAGTCTAGCACTTTAGCCACTATGCCCGCGGCTGGCCCTCCAGAGTCTTTTATGGGTTGCTTATAGATGCAACATTAGCTGTTTCCACCAAAAATGCCGCTCTCCTTTTGCCACCTCCTCGGGTGTCTCTCTCCCAGCTCTGTAACCCACCTCCCGTACAAGACCACAGGTCTTAGTCTACAGCACTCCTAGGAGCATGTGGCCCCTTGGGATTCCTCTGCATCAGACCCTGCTGGGAGCCTGGGGTCAACCAGGTCCCGGCGCTGTAGCTCATCACCCTCAGGAGTCCCAGAGTCCGCCCTCTCTGGAAACGCGGGCTTCCGTCATCCCGGCACTCTCACCCGGCACGGCTGAGATGCCCGCTATTATTTGACTGAAAACTGTGCCTTGTCTGAATTCGCTGTATCAGTGACACTTCTGTGGAATCAAGCATCGCAGCGTGGTGGCTTTGCTACCATTTTGTTTCCTTGGGATTCTGAGGCCCGCGATCCGAGGTGGGCCAGTTCTCCGGCTGCTCTGGCCTGGGTTTGCTCACACAACTGTGGCCAGCTGGGGTGGTGGCTGGGGCCTTGGTAGGAGTCCTTGCCCTCGTGGTCCGAGAAGCTAGCCTGGGCTTCTTTGCAAGGCAGGCAAGCGCCCGGTGCCTCCCTGAGGGAGCAGGCTTGAGGCCTCTTTAGGGACAGATGCTGAAGTTTATGCAATTCCCAGCCTTTGTCTTAAGAAAAAGAGGTGCTGCTATGAAATTGGGTTCAGGGCCTGGGAGAGGCTGATGGCCCAAAGCCCGAGCTCCAGGAGCCGGTGTTCCTGCCTCAGGTCTTTACTGCAGATCCTTGGGGAGCTGATGTTCCCACCTGGAGTGGACATTCCTATTCTGGGGAATGTGCCGGGAACCAGCACTGCAGGGGCGGGGGCCTTCTCAGGGACGCCCCTGCTCTCCTCCCCGGCTCCAGCCTCACTCCTGGGGCTGCAGACACTGTTCGTACTTCGTCGCACTTTCCGAATTTATCGAGACAGAAATGGTATGTCCTATATCTTTCAGGAATTAGGTTTTAAAATGTAACCTTCCCCAAATATAGCCCATAAATTTCAAAGGTCTATTTGAAACTCCAAAGCTAAGAATGGGCCTTTGTCCTGGTGCATCCGCCACGGCTTCCTGAGAGGGTGAGCTGACGCCCTGGCTGCATGTCGGGTGGGGAGAGGGCTTCAGGAACAAAGCCTGTGCGGGGTGGCGTTGCACAGCGGGTCCTGCCACTCGGCAGCGTCCAGCCGCGGTGTCTGGCCGCACGGTTACAACTGTTCATCTGCACAGGTCTAGGAGCACCAGGGAAAGAAGGGGACTCTGCCTTCACTGCGAGCACCCATCTCCCTGGGCATGTCAGATGTGGCCTGGAACGTACACTCGGCTGGAGGTGGACTTGTGCTCCAGGGACAGAGCGACCGTGGGAAAGGAGGAGTTTGTCTGGGAGCCTTGGACACGAGGCCTTGGGTGGGGTGTGAGGGACGGCTCTGCACAGGGAGTGGCTGCAGCGATGGAGTCTCAAGGTTGCCCTGGGGAAGGGGAGCACTCCAGTGGAAAAGCTGAAGGAGCTGCAGCCCTGGGAGGCTGAGCAAGGGGAAAGAGGAGTCTCCCCCGCCGGCAGGGGGCAGCAGAGTCAGATGCGTAAGTGGCAATGCTGGTGATGCTGTGGGCAGCCGGTGGGCAAGGCCGGACGCTGCTGGCTGCAGGGGCGAGGAGCGAGGGCAGGTCGGGGCCCGGGGGTGGCTAGTAGTGAGCCCTGCAAGGACTCTTGCTTCACTGCAAGCACCTGATGGTCACTAGCTAGCATGACTAATTCTTGTTTTAGTTTCTGCTATAAGGCGTGTGGTCACAGGAAAGACAGAGGGAGTGTGAGGAATCACCTCTCTAGGGGAGACGGCCTGTGGGAATCCCTTCCTATCCCTTCCTCTTGTCTCCTCATGGGATTTTTGAGCATGCCAGCACACACGCCCAGTATGTTTTCCAGGCTACCAGGTCCGGGACTCACACCACTCCCGGGCCGCCCGGGGGGGCCCCAGCCGCTCCAATTCCCATGCTACTGGCCAGCATGGCTTCTAGGAGCCCCAGGCAGCATCTCCAAGACAGCCCGGCCCATGTGAGCTTCTGTCTTGAAAATCTACCACCAAGCACCGCCCTCCGCCCTCCCTTTTTCCTTCTCTCTTTCTTTCTCTTCCTTCCTTTCTCTCTCTTTCTCTCTTTTCAGTTTTTTTTTGGTCATAGAACGTGTGCACTCTCCAGAGAGGGGAGAGACACAGAGAGAGGAAAAGTGAGAAATCACCCCCCAGGGCGATGGCCATGCCACAATCTCTTCTCCATTCTCCCCTCAGGATCTTGAACACACACATACACGCAACCGTGTTATTTTCGAGTCCTCAGTCCAGGACTTGAGCCATGGTTGGCCATGTGGGTATCCCAGCGCCTTAACCACCACACCACTGGCTGCCCCGACCTCCCTTTCTTAGAGCATTTCCAAAAAGGGCTTGTAGCTGAGAACCCTTCCTCTGTCCCCGTAAACTGTGTGTGTTTCTCCCACAGTGATCCTTCTCGGGCAGGGGAAGCCAGTCCTTTGCGATGTGACCCTCAGAAAGGACCGGGCCTCATCTCCCAGCATGAGTGGGGGCCTGAACCCCGTCTGTAATGACTGCCAGGCGGCGGGCACAGCTGGCCTGACACAGTTACATGCGTGACTTTTCTGTCCTGTGCTCCCCCGGCCCCCTCCTCCCTCTGCAGACGGCAGTGGGCTGAGCGACAGTCTCTCTGTCAGGAGAGACGGAGTGGAACCTGTCTGGGCTTTAACTAGTGCCTGCTTTGTTTACCTTTGAGTCCCGCAGGAGGTGGTGATGGCCCTGGGGTCTCACCGAGGCAGCCCAGATGGGGGGTGACCTGGAGGAGGGCTGAGTGTGCAACTGGATGTGCAGCTGCCCATCCCAGCAGTGGGATAGCTGCCGCCCAGGAGGGGCCCAGGAGCTCTGAGTGTCTCCGGGACCACAGCGGGGCACACGGGCTTTCGTTTGAGAAGGGCAGCGAGGTGTGGAATCTAGAGCCGACACTTGTGGACAGAGAACAAACAAGACATCCCCTGGCAGCTGACTGCACAGTTTGAGTACCAGACCTGGAGGCTTGAAAAACACACTGGCTAGATGTGTGTGCATGTCCCAAATCCCGAGAGGAGAACAGAGAAGAGATCGTCGAGTGTGGAGCGGCCATTCCCCATGAGGGGCGGTTTCTCATTTCCCTCCTTTCTCTGTCTCTCTCTGGGGATCGTGTGTGCCCTATGGGGCGGGAGGCGGGGAGTTTGAAAGGAGTAAGAGTCAAAAGAGTAATACTATGTGATTCCCTTGCTGTGAAGGCTAAGAACAGGTAGAAATTATTGTGAGGGGACTTCAGAAAGTTTATGGAAAGTGGAATTAAAGTTTATTTGAGTGCAAAACAGACCTTTGAAGTCCTTCCACTTTTTTTCTTAATATGCATTTTCCATAAACCTTTTGAAAGTCCTTTGTGTATGGTGGTAAAGTCGGAGCAGTGGTTGCCTGTGAAGGAGACTGATGGTCGAGTGGCATACAGGAACTGTCCGGGTGATTAAAACGTCCTGACTCTTCACTGGGGTACCGCTGTGTATACTTGCCAAAACTCCCCTGTGTACACATGAGCCCTTCAAACGGAAAAGCTTCTATTATACTTCAATTTTTTTTTTCTTGCCATAGGGTGCGTGCGCTCACTGGAGAGAGAGAGAGAGAGAGAGAGAGAGAGAGAGAGAGGCAGACAGATACACCCCCAGGGGGATGGCCACACTGCAATCCCTTCTTCTTCATTCTCTAAGATTTTGGGGGACGCATGCACGCACGCCTGGAGTGAGTTTCAAGCTCCTGGGTTTGAGACTCCAACCACAGCGCCTTAACTATCAGGCCACCTGCTGGGCCCCCAAATCATTTCAAAAGAAGCAGTGAGCCCCCAAATGTTAGATGATGAACAGGCTTGATTGCTAGCTCCCTTCCTTAAACCCACCCCAGAGAAGCTCGAGGAGCCAGGAGGAAGGATGGATTCCAGCAGAGCCACAAGTACAAAGATGCTGCCTCCCTCCTTGCCGCCACCCCTCCCTGCTGAGGCTGTCTCCAACCTGCGGCCTGGCCTGAGGGCAGTGGTGGGGAGGGTTGGGAGTCTGGAGGAAAATAATTTTTACTTCCTTGTTTTCTTTTTTCAATTTTTAAAATATATTTAGGTAGCTTCCTGTGTGATCAGGAAGTTCTCTTTGATTTGATTCTGCTTTACCTTTCACTTCTTTTTCCTCAGGGGCAAGTATCTATGGGGGAATCTAGGCTGTACAAAAGCCCTAGCAGGGGCCAGCAGGTGGTGTGGTGGTTAAGGTACTGGACTCCCACATGGCTCACTGTGCTTCGAGTCCTGGACCTGGTGGCTTGAAAATCACAACAGGCGTGAGCGTGTACGTGTGTGCGTGTGTGTGTGTGCGTGTGCGTGTGCGCCCAAAATCCCGGGAGGAGAATGGAGAAGGGGCTGCAGCGCGGCCATGCCCTCTCGGGGGTGATTTCCCACTTTCCCTCTCACTGTCTCTCTCGGGTGAGCACACGTGTCCTATGGAAAACCTTAACAAAAACAAAAATGAAAAAGCTGCCTGTGGGTCATGACGACCGCTCAGTGTAGCTCATGCCATCTGGTGATGGAGGAGAGAGGAGACGTTTCTCTTTTCTTTTTTCCCTGGCGTTTTTATCCCTGTGAACCTGTAGATATTGAAATCCAAGGGGAAAAGATGGTACATACTATTCTGCGGTTTTAAAATGATGCGTCACACACAGTAGACATATTTTCTTGTCATGTGTATAGACGCACTTCATTCTTTTTATATCTTCGTAATATTCCGAAGTATGGATACAGTATAATTTATTCAACCATTCCCTGGTTGATGGGTGTCTGGGCTATTTCTAGATTTTTTTTTTTAATTGTCAGAGGGCTTGTGCACTTGCCAGAGAGAGACAGGAAGAGAGAGGGGGAGGAAGGAAGTACTCCCGCACACCCGTGGGGCGTGGTCACGCTGCCATCCCTCTCCATGTCCCCATCCTGCTGGAATCTGGGGTACGTGTGCATATGTGCCTTGCATGTTTTCAAGTTGTGGGGGCTAGGATTTGAACTGTGGCCAGCCAGGTGGGCTCCAGCCCCCTTAGCTACTAAGCTATGGGGCCAGTCCAGATTTTTTTTTTTTAACTATAGATAATCTCATAAGTTACATATCTTTAGGTTTAAATGTACATCACTTAGATTTTCAGTGACACTTAGCATCTTTTTTTACATCTATCGGCCATGTCAAGAAACAAATTACTGCTTCATATGTTTACACACATACGTACACATATATACATATGAATAAAATTTCGTGACTGTTGTAGGGTGCGTGCACTCACTGGGGAGAGACAGAGACAGAAGGAAAGCGAGAAATCACCCCTGGCAGGGGGTGGCCATGATGCAATCCTGTCTTCTCTATTCTCCTCTTGTGCATACATGCAAAAGCCCCTGGTGTGATTTTTCAAGCCTCCAGGTCCGGGACTAGAACTCATATGGCCTATGGGACCCAGCCACCTTAACCATCATGCCGTCTGCCGCCCCATGCTTCATGATCTTTTAGTGTCACAGCATATCACAAGAAATGGCTGTATCACAGCTTGCTGTTTCTGGGGTGGCACAATGCTTTCGCTCCCCCTGACCCGGCTGCACTGGGGCGTCAGTGTGGCAAGGCTGCAGGAGCCAGCCAGCTGCCTTCTGCCTGGGCAGGGTGCAGTTTTACAGAATCACCTGTCTCTTCCAGTTTTATAACATCACTCATCATGATGGCTTCAAGATTCTGTGACATAACGCCTATTACTTTAAAATTCATTTCATTTCACTTATTATAGAGAGTGCACGTGTGTGCAGGAGAGGAGGGAGAGAGAAGCACCCTCAAGAAGGGCTTGTCACACGGAATCCCCTTCCCTAGCCCTCCAGTTCAGGCTCTTTGGTGCCCCATGTCACCCAGCGTTTTCAGATCGGTCTGGGGATTCGAACCCACATTTAGCCAAGGGGCTTCCAGCGCTGCAGTTCCGTTTTCAAGTAGGAAGCCTGGGCCGCGTCCCCGACAGAGTGGCCTCGGCTCCCTGGCAGAGCCCCCAGCCCCCAAACAACTCAGAGGATAAAAGAGGAAATGCAGCTTTGAAGGATGTGAAGTCAGCCAGTGACAGGTCTGGATCCCTTGGACCAGGACTGGAGGAGGTGCTGACGATTTTAACAGTACCCGCCAGCGCTCTGAAAAAGGGACACGCAGCGGGGAGACGGCCGCCGACCTCTGTGGAGACAGATGACATCAATACCCAGCAATAAACTTGACCTACCCAGGACCTGACTGTGTCCCGGCTCAGTGGTGTCAGAGCGCCTGGACGGTGTCGCACAGACACCAGGAGGGACGTCCTCCAACGAGCGGGGCGCAAAGGGCGGCTTCTCCTCTGCCGTCGCTGTCTGCTGGGACGTCTGCTCACTACTGGCGCCTGGCGTTTCAAATACACACACGCGCACGTGCACAAACACACACACACACACACACACACACA
>NW_006160148.1:290042-290867 GCF_000334495.1 Tupaia belangeri chinensis
CCACCAGGTCTGGGACTTGAACCATGGTTGATCGTGTGGGAATCCAGTGCCTTTAACCACCACACCACCTGCAGGCCCCTCCACAGTTGGCTTTTAACCTCTAATAAACAGACGACGTATTATGATTATGTTAGTAGAGCCAAGCGGTGTGCTAAGATGACATTTACTTTCTACGTATTCAGTGTTACTCAGAGGAGGATGTCCTTGGAGTCCACTTCTAATGGGTTCTTATACACAACATCAGTTGTTCAAAACCATGACACGTTCTTTTTTTTTTTTTTTTTTTTTTGAGAGAGTTTTGCTTTAGGGCATGTGCTCACCAGAGAGAAACAGAAATCAAGAAATCATCTCCTGGGGGGATGGCTATACTGCAATCCCTTCTCCTCTTGGGATTTTGGGCACTTGTGCACACGCACCCAGCTTGTTTCAAGTTTCTGAGTCCGGGATTCAAACTGTAGTTGGCCATGTGGGAGTTCAGTGCCTTAACCACTATGCCACCTGCTGGCCCCAACATATTCTGTATTTTGAATTTTCAGAGGGTGTGTGCACTAGCCAGAAAGAGACAGAGAAGAAAGAGAGAGACAGAGACAGAGACAGAGAGAGAGAGGGAGAAAGCAGGTCCATGTAGGTCCTGGAAGTGAGTTTGGGGCCATTTGGTCAAAGAAGTCTGGGTTCTAGGTATGTATTTTACAAGGAGGAGATCTCACAAGCTCCATGTGGCCATGTTCCCAGGGACCTCCTAACCATGAGAGAGGTGCAGTGGAGGTCAGAATGCCTCGTGCAAGGAAGTTTTTTTTTTTTTTTTTTTTTTTTTTTTTTTTTTTT
>NW_006160148.1:291002-291811 GCF_000334495.1 Tupaia belangeri chinensis
GGCATGCACGTACACGCGCCCGGCGTGAGTTTAAACCACCGGGTCCAGGACTCGAACTGCTGTCAACAACATGGGAGTTCAGCAACACAGCCATTATACCAACTGCTGGTTCCACAAGCTGCTAGATCTGGATTTGAACCATGCAGTTGGCCATGTGGGATCCAGCTCTCTACCACCAGGCCACAGGCCCTCCCCTCATGCCTGCTTTTTTATTCATTGTATTCCCCATGCCTAGCATAGTTCCCGGAGTGAAAGAACTACTCAAAAAACACTCAAAAGTGGGAACCAGCAGTTAGCATAATGGCTATGTCGCTGGACTCCCACGTAGTCCACCACGGTTCGTGTCCCGGACCCAGTGGCTTAAAACTCACGCCAGGCGCGTGTGCGTACGTGCCCAAGATCCCGAGAGGAGAATGGAGGAGAAGGGATTGCGGCATGACCATCCCCCCTGGGGGGTGATTTCTCGCTTTCTGTCTCTATGTCTCTCTCTGTCCGTCTGGCGAGCGCACGCGCCCTATAGCCAAAACCTCTCAAAAAAAGAAGTTCATGGAAAACGGAATTTGCTGGGACCATGCAGTGAACACAAGCTGAGTATGAAAGAACTGCCCCTCAGGCCTAGAGCAAGGACTTGGCTGAGGAGAACTGTTTGCAAGGTCAACAGTTTTACGAGTTCTGGACCTCACTTTTATTGTGTTACTGTTCTGGCCTGCACTCAGTTTCTCT
This sequence comes from Tupaia belangeri chinensis, assembly GCF_000334495.1. Classification (NCBI taxonomy): domain Eukaryota; kingdom Metazoa; phylum Chordata; class Mammalia; order Scandentia; family Tupaiidae; genus Tupaia; species Tupaia belangeri. Next base: position 291,726 of record NW_006160148.1, read on the forward strand.
GCCATGGGCCTTATTGCCATACCCCGGTACCCCATAAAGGCACCCCCAGCCTTACTATAACTTTTACAATAATCCTGAAAGAATGC
>NW_006160148.1:292352-293567 GCF_000334495.1 Tupaia belangeri chinensis
TGTTCCTATACTTTGAATGCCTTACCTTTTAGAGCAAAATGTTTCACTTACTTCCCCTCACCCATCCCACTGCTGTAAAACTCCTTCTATAATAAATACGCATGACTTCTGGCCATCAGGGCTGCAGTCTGAAGTTTACTCTGACTGTAGCTGGCTAAGAACATGCTAAGGGCATGAGGTCTTAGTCTGATTCCTGTTCACCCGCGTCGCCTCCCTGTGCACCCACCCCGGCTGGGGGTACGGCTCCCGGCAGGAATTCAAGTACAAGTTCATTTTGGTGCAAACATTTCTGAAATCCATGTGCGGTTTCTTTACAGTACATGACAACCCCCTTCGTGTGACGGCAAGATGGGGGAAATGACGTCTAGCGGTGATACTAAATACTGAACGTGGGGCGGCTGGGTAACGTGAGAACATTCTTACGATTAACGGCATATGAGAAACCCAGAGTGTAAAATTTCACCTACAGCTTCTCAACTCTGTTAAGACTAGTGGGAAACGCACCCCAAGTGTTCACAAGTGGTATGCGAATTGGAAATACTTTTGATTCCGAGGGACGGGGCTTAAACACAGTGAAGTTCATTTTTCTCTCAAGGTAGCCTGAAGGCGGGTGGCTGAGGGCCTGGTGGTGGCAGCATGAAGACACCGGGCTGGCATCTCTGGAATGTTCTTTTCTTTAAGCAGCTGGGTCCGAGCCTCGAACCATGGTTGACTACATGGGAGTCCAGCAACGTAACCATTACACCATCTGCTGGTCCCAGGAATGTTCTTTTCTTTATGGTTTTGAGCTGGCTACCTCAGGAGGGAGGAGGGGGCTCCTGCAGCACCCGCCGGCTGTGGTCAGGAACACCAAGCGTCTACCAAGGTGTCCAGCTCGCGTCCCTCTGCCCAGAACTGTGTCTCGTGGCTGTGTTTGGCGCCAAGGCATCTGGGAAGTGAGCGTTTAACCTCCGCGTCTCTGGGGTGGAGGTGGCAGCTGGCCCAGGGGGAAGTCAGGTCCTTAACAATGGCTTCTGACTGCTGGGCTTTGGGCGGTTCCACTCTCCTTTTTTATACTTCTCTGTCTCAGCCAACTTCTTTTAAAAAATCATTTCTAGTGAGAAAATACAACAGATATGACTCTAAAGATCTCTTGTGAGATTGTGGCCTTCATTGCTGGGAGGGTTTGTGATGTTATCAGTCCAAACTGTGCGGAGATGTTGACTCTGTGGGAGT
>NW_006160148.1:294111-306336 GCF_000334495.1 Tupaia belangeri chinensis
CGTGACAGTGGACCGTGAGGGCGGACCGTGACAGTGGACTGGACAGTGGACTGTGAGGTCCTTCGCCCCGGGATGGGTGGGCGTGGCCATCGATCAGAGCCTTAGCTCCTGCACTGGGAAGCACCGCGCCTTGTTCGGCTGAGCCGGTCAGTTAACACCGTGACCGGGCCATACATCTGGTGAGGCCAGCAGTTAGGCCGGAGGGCAGCGTGGCGTAGGGGCTGGACGCCGCGTCCCAGTCGGCTGATGCAGCCCGGATCAGCTGCTCTCGGATCTAACCCGGATGTAGCATGTGGTACCCTGCCTTGCCCTCTGCACCAGACCCTACGTGGCACAGCGGTCTGCTCTCCCCCTAAACCATTTCCGTACAAGGACTGTTCTACCTCTAACACCCCCCCAGGCCCCCATGAAAATCGCTACCCCGCCCCGCACTACATTTCTCTAGTCTCCTCTGTCAGCCCAGCGGACCTCTCCCAGGAGCACTCCCAGTAAAGGCTCTGCATTTCTGTCTCCCGGGTCGGCCCATTCCTTCCACAAAGCTGGACCTTCGGCTAGGCATTCATTTTGCAGGTCCCTGTCACAAGCTGGCTGCGGGACTGACCTTTGGGAATGCTTTCAGCCCACACTCAGGAGAGATCGTATTGAATGAACATGGAGGAATCATTTGGATGTGTAAGTTTGTGAAAAACTCTAACTGGTGCTCAAAAATGATTTCCCGCAGAGCATCCACCATGTTCATCAGTGCGGTTGGGAACCAGCAGGCAGTACCCATGACCTTCGAGAGGGGCTGTGAGCACTTGTGCCTCTCCCTGACTGCAGGCTGAGTGACCCGCCTGTGCCTAGTCTCCCCGACTGCGGGCTGAGTGACCCGCCTGTGCCTAGGCTCCCCACTGACTGCGGGCCGAGTGACCCCACCTGTGCCTAGTCTCCCCACCGACTGCGGGCTGAGTGACCACCATGCCTGTGGGCCAAATGATGGCGGGGGCGCGGTTCTCCTGGGCCTTTACGATATCTTATAAGGACAAGTTTCCAACGTATATAAAATAGAGAGAATGGGCCCGTGCACTTGCACCCCGGCTCCCAGAATCACCACTATTTTGCTCACTTCCCCATTTATTCCCTCTCCTCCCACACAGTTCCCTCAGTATTTCACAGCAAATTCAGACTCTTTCTGCCACAAACACCTGGAATGAAAAGGCTTTTGTGGGGCCTTGCATTTCTCTGTCCTTAGGCCTTTTAGGACAGGAGGCAATGACATCCAAGCTGAGGCATGGGGGATTCTGGGAGGCCCGGGTGGGGGTGGGGGTGGGGTAGGGAGGTGGGGTAGGGTGGGGCAGCGCTCAGGGGCTGTGTGCTTTCCAGTCACTCTTACTGACGCTCCTCTGGCCTCAACAGTCACGCTTTTCTCCACTGCTGAAAATCGAAGGCCGTGTCCGGCCTCCTGTGTGCAGAGACATCTGGGGCAGTTGCCATGGAACTACTTTTGGCATGAAGATGTCCAAAGGAACCATGCAGTTGGCCATGTGGGGTCCGGTGCCCTCACCCCCGTGCCACCTGCTGGCTCCTGTGCGTTCTGTGAAAATATTGAATGCTTTAGGCCGAGGATGAGTCCGGTTGGGTTGTGAAAGGTGGCAGAGCGGGTGTTAGGGAGGTGGCCGGTGGCCTGGTAGATGGGAACCCCAGGGCCGGTTGGCCTTCCTGCAAACTGTGCATCCTCCCTGAAAGTCCAGGTAGGGTTAGGGTTAGGGCTAGGGCTAGGGCTAGGGTTAGGGTTAGGGTTAGGGCTAGGGTTAGGGTTAGGGTAAGGGTAAGGACTAGGGCTAGGCTTAGGGTTAGAGTTAGGGCTAGGGTTAGGGTTAGAGCTATGGCTAGGGCTAGGGTTAGGCTTAGGCTTAGGGTTAGGGCTAGGGCTAGGGCTAGGGTTAGGGCTAGGGCTAGGGTTAGGGCTAGGGCTAGGGTTAGGGCTAGGTCTAGGGCTAGGCTTAGTGTTAGGGTTAGGGTTAGGTCTAGGCTTTGGGTTTGGGCTAGGGCTAGGCTTAGGGTTAGGCCTAGGGCTAGAGTTCGGGTTAGAGCTAGGGCTAGGGCTAGGGTTAGGGTTAGGGTTTGGAGTTTGGCTCGGCTTAGGGTTAGGGTTAGGGCTAGGGTTAGGCTTAGGGTTAGGGCTAGGGTTAGGGTTAGGGCTAAGGCCAGGTTTAAGGTTAGGGTTAGGGCTTGGACTAGGGCTAGGCTTAGGGTTAGGGCTAGGGTTAGGATTAGGTATAAGGCTTGGTTTAGGGTTAGGGTTAGGGCTTGGACTAGGGCTAGTCTTAGGTAAGGGTTAGGGTTAAGGTTTGGGTTAGGGTCAGGGTCAGGGTTAGGGTTAGGGTTAGTACTAGGGTTTGGGTTAGGTTTAGGGATTAGGGTTAGGTCTAGGGCTAGTGTTAGGGTTATTACAAGGGCTAGGGTTAGGGTTAGAGCTAGGTCTAGGGCTAGGCTTAGGGTTCGGGCTCGGGTTAGGGGTAGGTCTTTGGCCAGGCCTAGGGTTAGGGTTAGGGCTAGGACTAGGGCTAGTGTTAGGGTTAGGTTTAGGTCTAGGGCTAGGGCTAGGGTTAGGGTTCGGTCTAGGGCATAGGCTTAGGGTTAGGTCTAGGGCTAGGGTTAGGTTTAGGGTTAGGGTTATGGTTAGGGCTAGGTCTAGGGCTATGGTTAGGGCTAGTACTAGGGCTAGGCTTAGTGTTATGGTTAGGGTTAGGTCTAGGATTAGGGTTAGGGCTAGGGCTAGGCTTAGGGTTAGGGCTAGGGCTAGGGTTAGTATTAGAGCTAGGGCTAGGGCTAGGGTTAGGGTTAGGGTTAAGTCTTGTGTTAGGGTTAGGGTTAGGGTTAGGGTTAGGTCTTGTGTTAGGGTTAAGTCTAGGAGTAGGGCTCGGCTTAGGTTTAGGGCTAGGGCTAGGGTTAGGCTTAGGGTTAGGGTTAGGGTTAGGGCTAAGTCCAGGCTTAGGGTTAGGTTTAGGGCTAGGACTAGGGCTAGGCTTAGGGTTAGGCCTAGGGTTAGGGCTAGGGATAAGGCTTGGTTTAGGGTTAGGGTTAGGGCTTGGACTAGGGCTAGTCTTAGGGTAAGGGTTAGGGTTTGGGTTAGGGTTAGGGTCAGGGTCAGGGTTAGGGTTAGGGTTAGTACTAGGCTTAGCGTTAGGGTTAGGGGTTAGTGTTAGGGCTAGGGTTAGTGTTAGGGTTAGGGCCTGAGCTAGGGCTAGGGTTAGGTTTCGGTCTCGGGCTTAGGGTTAGGGTTAGGGCTAGGGCTAGGGTTAGGGTTAGGGTTAGGGCTAGGGTTAGGTTTAGGGCTAGGGTTAGGGTTAGGGTTAGGGGGTATGGCTAGGGCTTGGGCTAGGGCTAGGGCTAGGGTTAGGTTTAGGGCTAGGGCTAGGGTTAGGGTTAGGGTTAGGGCTAGGGTTAGGGTTAGGGCTAGTACTAGGGCTATGCTTAGGTTTATGGTTAGGGTTAGTGCTAGTGATAGGGTTACGGTTAGGTTTAGGGTTCCATGATCATTTCTGGAGGAGGCTGGGCTTATGTTTTTACTGCTGGGTTCTGCAAATTCTTGCTTCTCTGTGTTTCACATGGGGTACTAGGGGTCAGGCTTAACTCTCAGAGATGTTTTCCGTGGTGTGCCAGAAAAAGAATCCCAGAGGAATATATGGGAAGTATAGCTAAGGAAGAAATAGAGGGGCCCAGTGCATGGAATACAGGAAAGAGAGGCCTGGCCGGGTTCAGGAGTGGGGTCTTCGGGGACAGTGGAGAATAGGGAGGGGGGGGCGAAGGCCAGTGGTTTAGGGTTAGGGTTAGGGTTAGGGTTAGGGGTCGGCCCCACGGCCAGAAGGAGGTGAGGCTGTTGAGGCTTCACTGGACCAGGGTGCACCTCTGTACCCCTCCCTGGGCTCAAGAAGTCCAGAACAGATGGGGAGGGAGAAGATCCTATGGGGCGGCAGCTGATTCATCCCCTTTAGCAAGGGTCCCTCAGCCCTCCCCCTTACCCGTCCTCCAGCCCAGGGGGACTGGAGCTTCCATCAGGTGAGAGGGAAGAGTTAGAGAGACCACAGTAAAGGGGCTCAGGGTCCCCCATGCCCACGGCCCACTCCGGCCACCCACCAGTCATTCCAGGCAGGCCCTGGTAGGGGTGCTAGCTGAGCCTGGGCTCTGTGGGGTGGGGTGGGGGAGAGGCCAGAGCAAACAGCAAGGGCTCCTGGTCTTTGGGAAGCTGTTCAGGATGTGTCCCGGAAGACTCCACCCGGGAACCTGGCCGAGCGAGATGGTCTGTGTGTGGCAGAGCAGGGACCTCTGCTGTCCAGTTCAGGGAGGAAGGAGTTTAACAGTCGCCCCTCCATCTGAACAAGTCAACATCTGAACAAGCTGAGAAATGAGCTCTGCTCAGATTCGGCCATCAGAGAAGGAGGCCGCGGGGCAGACTGTTCCCCAGTTTGGAGAGATAGGGTCGGCCCCACGGCCAGAAGTGAGGGAGCCGGCCCACACGACTGACAGTCTGAATCCCGGCCCTGGCAGCTTGAGAAACACACCGGGGACATGAGCCCCAAATCTCGAAAGGACGGAGAGCTGGAGAAGGGACTGCAGCGTGGCCATGCTCGCTCGGTCTCTCCCTGGTGAGGGCACATGTCCTCTGGCAAAAAAAAAAAAAAAAATAGACTCAGGAGACAGACGACTGCATACAGAGGCTTCCCGCTTACTGGGGCAGGAACCCCAACAGAAAGCAGTGCTGGGGACAGGGAGGCCTGAGCGACAGCTGCGGCTCAGTGCAGACGAGCTCGCGAGAAAAGCTCGGGGGACCCGGTCATTAGGGGCTGCCCACCATTTTGTGAGGTTTCCCTCTAGGAGGTGGACCCAATTCTCACAGCGAAGATCTCTTTCCAGCAAGGAAAGAGAAAAATGACCACTTGAAATATCCTAGAGTGGTTTTTTGTGTGTGTGTGCGTGTGTGTGTGTATGCGTTTTTTCTATAGGACTCATGTACGAGAGAAAGACACCCACACAAAGTCTCCACCCTCAGAGCACCAGCAGTTGGCATAATGGCTATGTCACTGAACTCCCTTTTAGTCGACCGCGGTTCGAGTCCTGGACCCGGTGGCTTAAAACTCATCATGGGCATGTGTGCCCAAGATCCCGAGAGGAGAATGGAGGAGAAGGGATTGCGGTGTGGCTATCCCCTCTGGAGGGTGATTTCTTGCTTTCTGTCTCTCTGTCTCTGTCTTTCTGGAGAGCGCACATGTCTTATAGCAAAAACCTCTCCAAAATAAAAAGTCTCCACCCCTCGGGGATGGCCACACCTCAATCCTTTCTCCTCCAGTCTTCTCTCAGGATTCGGGCAAGCACCCACATGTGCCTGGAGTATTTTTCAATCCTCCGGGTCTGGGACTTGAACCTCATAGTCAGACATGTGGGACCCAGCTGCCTTAACCTCCACACCACTGGCTGGCCTGCCAGAGCATTCTATTCTCACCAAATCCTGACCTGAAGAGAGACTATTTTACCAGCATCTAATCTCTGCTCTGCTGGGGTTTTTCCAAAGCCTAACTCACCTGGGGGAAGGCAATCACCTGACTCCAGCCCCTCCAGTCAGCCTGTCTCACCTAAGGGGGTGACGAAGGGAAAAACACGGGGCCGGCAGGTGGCTTAGTGGTTAAGGCACTGGACTCCCACATGGTTGGCTACAGTTTGAGTCCCAGACCTGGTGGCTTGAAACTCACACCAGTCGCGCGCGCGCGCTTGTGTGTGTGTGTGTGTGTGTGTGTGTGTGTGCCCAAAATCCCAGGAAGAGAACGGAGGAGACGGGATCGAGGTGTGGCCATTCCCCTGGGGATGATTTTTCATTTTCCCTCTCTCTGTCTCTCCAGTGAGTGCACTTGGCCTGTAGCAAAAATGTCTCCAAAAAGAACAAAAGGCCTTTACGAAGTTCACAGTCCAGGCCCAGGCTCCCTCACACACAGACCTGATCGCCCACCTTAGCACGTCACTAAAGCCTGCTGGCCGGGCTGACACGCCCTTGGAGCTGGTGTGTCGCGTCTGCCTCTCCACAATACATTCTGAAGCAATGCTGAGAGACAGAAATAAAATTCGCAGACAGCAAGCTGCAGAGCCAGACTCAGACATGCCGGGATATCGGAATACCAGACCAGGAATTTAAAAAAACCTCTATGATTAATATGCTAAGGACTCCGATGCCGCAGAGCAGGGACCAGCTCCGACTTCCAAACCGTCACCCACTCCCGAAGCTCACGGCAATCCTGGCCTGAGGCTCGGCAGCTTCTTCAGTGTGTCAGGGTGGCCCAACCAACAGGGAGCTAGCAGCAGGTACATCAGAGCCAACAGGCTTCCAAAGGCACGCAGTTTTAAATTGTTTTTAAGAGTTCTGCTGTAGGACATGTGCTTGCCAGAGAGAGACAGCGAGAAGGAAAGTGAGAAACTACCCGCCGAGGAGATGGCCACGCTTCAATCCTTTCATTCTCCTCCTGGGATTTTGGGCACCTATGTCCGTGAACCCGGTGTGATTTTCAAGTCGCCAGGTCTGGGACTCGAACCATGGTTGGCTATGTGGGAGCGCAGGGCCTTAACCACTACACCATCCGCTGGTTCCCTGCAATTGTTTATTGACAGTGGGAAGAAGCAGAGTCTTGTCTCTGAGCTTGGAATATGAGAATGGGAGGAAGGGCCAGGAGAAAGTTTTTTCTTTACCAGAAGAGAAAAGCAGAGGAAGGCTGAGTTCTGGGACATAATAAAATTCCTAGTAGGGTCAGCTCGTGGTGTGGTGGTCGAGGCGGCTGACGGTATGTTTCAAGTCCCAGACGGCGCAGCTTATAAAGCATGCCAGGCGTGTGTGGGCGTACCCAGAGTCCTGCGAGAAGGATGAAAGGACAGGATTGCAGTGTGGCCATCCCCGAGGGGTGCTTCCTCACACTCCCTTCTCCCTCTCTCCAGAAAGCACATGCACGTGAAAACCTCTCTAAAAAAAAAAAAAATCTTAGCTTGTAGAGCCCACAGAAGCGATCTTTCAGCCTTCTTCTTACAGACGGGAAATTGAGGCCCAAGGAAAGGAAAAGTGTGAGATCCCACAGCCAGGGGGTGGGAAGGACGCTTTGAAGTCCAGGGGCAGGGCCATTGCCTCCAAGGCCTGCGAGCTTTCCCCAGGCTCTGGCTAGGCCCCCTCTGACCCCTGCCTCTCCCCAGCAAGGGTTCAGTGGACACCTGGCCTGGACGCACCGCGTAGCCTGGGCTATCCATGGCCCACCGTGCCCGGAGCCTGTGCAGGCGGGGACCAAGGAGTGAATCACTTTCCTTCGGTCCAGAGGTCGTTTCAGAAATCAGAGGCACATGGGAACCAGCAGTTAGCATAATGGCTATGTCGCTGGACTCCTACGTAGTCGACCGTGGTTCGCGTCCTGGACCTGGTGGCTTAGAACTCACGCCGGGCGCATGTGCATGCGTGCCCAAGATCCCGAGAGGAGAATGGAGGAGAAGAGACTGCGGCGTGGCCATCCCCCCTGGGGGGTGATTTCTCGCTTTCTGTCTCTCTGTCTCTCTCTGTCTGTCTGGCGAGCGCACGCGCCCTATAGCAAAAACCTCTCCAAGAAAAAAAAAAAAAAAGAAATCAGAGGCACGTGTTTCCTCCTGGCGATGAGAGCGATGTAAATTTCCTCCTTTATAATTTCTAGGCTTGTCTGAAAACTTACAACAAACATCTAGAATTTTATTAGCCACCCACACTTTTATAAGGCAGGACATTGGAGAGGGGTGAGACGGCCAGCTCTATGCTGAGCTCCATCAGGCAAGACCAGCCAGGATCTGCACACCTGCCAGGGCCCCCTGCTGGAAAAGCCCCTGAGCTCCTTCAGCTCCAGGCCTGGCATCCAGCAGCCCCACCCTCTTCCTCACTTTGCTCTACCGTGCCCTGCTCCTCAGTGCCCAGCTCCCTTTACCACTGACAGATCGGACTCACTCTTCGGGGCCCGATACCAAGTCTGTATGTTTTGTATGTGTGTGTGTGTGTGTGTGTGTGTGTGTAGGTTTTTGCTACAGGGAGTGTGAGCTTGCCGGAGAGACAGAAAGTGACAGAGAGAGGGGAAGTGAGAAACCACCTCCCAGGGAGGATGGCCACATCGCAATCCCTTCTCCATTCTCCTGGCATTTTGGGCATGCACGCACACGTGCCCAGTGTGATTTTTTTCAAGATGTTGGGTCTGAGACTCAAACCGTGGCCAGGTCTGCCGTGTGGAAGTCCAGCACCTTAGCCACTCCGCCACCTGCTGGCCCTCCAGTTGGGCGTTTTAGAGCCCTCCCTCCCTCAGCTGGGCGGCCAGCTGCTTCCTTCCTCTGACCACATACAGCTCCTTGTGAGGACCTGTTTCAGAATTGTCAGCATCCTGCCTGGTCCTGGAGTCATTTCTAGCAGGTTCGTCCCCCCTGCGGGACTGAGACGTCCCTTGGCAGGCCTGCACGTCTGTCTTTGTATTCCCACGCCAGCCTCAGCCGGACACGTGCTGGCCTTCAAGTGCATGTGTGTGAACCTTGCGTGAACTGACACTAGGACCCGAGAGAGGGTGTCGTGGTGTGCCAGGAACGGCAGGGCTCACCACCCTCAGCCCTGGGCCTCTGGGGACCTGCGGTGCTCAGACTGACTCTACCCACCACCCAGCTCCATGGCCACAACCCGAAGGACAGGCACCTCCGCTGAGGGCCACTGGACGGGGGCTGTGACCGGGCCCTGGAGTGGGGCACCGCGTGCTGGATGAGAAGGCCAGGCTCCCAGAGAGCGAAGAGCTGAATCGGGTCTCGCCCCGAGGTCTGTTTCCAGTCCACGTCTTGTCCTGCCTCCTGGAGGCTTCTCGGGACCCCACCATGACCTTTGTGTGCACCCACCCCACCCTCATGTCCTGGTTTCCACCCACCCCTTCCCCCTGCCCACCCACGGCCTGTGCCAGGCTCTGACCCACTGGCTGACCCCGCTGTCCGTGCAGACCGGACACGCCGTCACATCTTCTTCAGCTCCTTGGGCTCGTCCCCGTGCTTGAACACGCTGATGGTGACCTGGCCCGTCTCGGAGCCGTACTTGTTCTTGACGAAGACGCCGTAGCGCCCGCTGTCCTCACTGCTCACTCTCTCGATGGTGATGGTGACCTCCGCCCCCCGCACCTCCATGCGGTAGCGGTCAAGGAAGGTGACAGGCTGGTCATTCTTCAGCCAGGAGATTTCAGGGGTGGGGTCTCCTGAGATGACGCAGGTCAGGCACAGCGTCTGTTTCAGTGGACGGGAATGAACAGTCTTACCTCCTTGTAATCTGAACTTGGCGTCTACCTGCACGCCCTCAGCCCCCAGCACAGGCTGCTTCCTGTGCTAAATTCACTGTGTGTGGTTTATTGTAACCCGTAAAGGGGGGAGACATTATATTTTTATTTATTTATTTGTTTTTGTTTTTTATTTTTTGCTATAAGGCATGTGTGCTCACTGTAGAGAAACAGAGAGAGAGGGAAAGTGAGAAATTACTCCCTGGGGGAATGGCCACACTGCAATCCCTTCTTCTCCATTCTCCTCTCTTGATTTTGGGTGTACACACTCATGTGCCCGGTGTAATTTTCAAGCCAGTGGGTCTGGGATTCAAACCACAAGAGTTGGCCATTTGGAATCTAGTGCCTTAACCACCACACCACCTGCTGGGCTGAGACGTTTTATTTCATTCCCGTATCCTCCATCCTCGACTCTTCCATAGGAATACAGTGATCTCGGTGTCCATGGGGGATTGGTTCCAAGACCCACAGGGGTACCCAGATCCATGGGTGCTCAGGGCCTGCTCATAAAGCAGTGTCTGCACAGACCCTCGTCATCCTCCCGCTCTCGGTCATCGCCCGAGGACTCCCACCTGATACGATGCGGATCCCTGTAAGTGGTGGTTATACCGCGTCGTTTATACTTTTTAACCTGCATTGTTCTTTATGCATCTATTTTTGATACATTTGACGGACCATTGGTTGAACCTGTGGATGTGGAAACCCCAGCCTCGCTTGCTAGCTGACACTATTACTCGAGACTGTTACTACCCCGGCAATGACCAGCTCCAGAACAGCCTGCACGTCGTTGCTTTATCGCTTTCTGGCATTTAGCTAGCTGACACTATTCCTCGAGCCTGTTACTACCCTGGCAATGACCAGTGGAAACCCCAGCCTCGCTTGCTAGCTGACACTATTACTCGAGACTGTTACTACCCCGGCAATGACCAGCTCCAGAACAGCCTGCACGTCGTTGCTTTATCGCTTTCTGGCATTTATCCGTCTTGATTTTACTATGCAAGTCAGCTGATGCAGCTTCAGTACAAGCAGGGTCCTCCCGCGAGCCCTGTCCTGCAGTGGTCGGACATGCAGGCCCTGGAGCTGGGCTGCCGGGTGGGAGTCTCAGCTCTGCCCCTTTCAGCTGTGTGACTTCCGCACCGTTCCTTAGCCTCTCTGGGTCCCAGTTTGCTCAGCTACGCAGTGTGACGAATAATACCTCCTTTCATGTGGATGTCTTGATGGTAAAGGAGCTAGAGAATACCAGGCATGGGGACTAGGGTTTGCATGAAGTAAGCACATGACAGTATTAGCACTTGTGTTCAAGAATGTTAGACTCAGAGCCAACAGATGGCGTAGTGGTTAAGTGGCTGGACTCCCATGTACTCGACCGCAGTTTGAGTCCCGGATCTGGCGGCTTAAAATTCACACCAGGTGTATGTATGTGCATGCCCAAGATCCCGAGAGGAGAATGGAAGAGAAGGGATTGTGGCATGGCCATCCCCCTTGGGGGGTGATTTCTCACTTCACTTTCTCTCTGTCTCTGTCTCTTGGGCACAGGTCCTATAGCAAAAATCTCTCTCTCAAAAAAACAAAACAAAAACAAAAACAAAAAAGAATGCTAGCCTGGCATAGTTTGGCTCTAGGCGGGCTTTTTGGGTGAGCCAGCTGAACCCCCCTGGAAACTAGGGTTGCCCGAGATGCCCAGGGCTGTCTAGAGAGGGTAGCTGGGAAGAGGTCAGGCCTTCCACGGGATCTGACCCCGGATGCAGGGCTGCCCTTCAGACCACACGCAGCGAGGCTCGTCACTCAGCCATGCTCTGGCCCTTAGGCTGACCCCGACCCTTTGGGTCTTGAACCCACAGAGCTATGGTAGTTCACAGCCTGTGATGGACCCACGAGGGGACATGGGTGGGGCTGCTGGCCAGGGAGGGCAGTACCTTATCCTCCATGATCGTGGCCACGTCCGGCAGGCCCCTCACCACTTTGGCACGATCTGGAACAGACAGAGGAGACCCCAGAGATGACTACTTTCCTGCCAGCTGCTTCCCAAAACAGGCTTCCACCCAGCTGAGGTGTATCGTCAAGCAAGGCTTCCTTTTTCGGTTTTCCTCACTGTGGACAGGAATCTCATTTCCTTGTCCTTGTCAGCAGATGCGGGACACAGTGTGTCTGCCACTGGTTTGAGGTCACCATCACGTCGTTGCTTTATCGCTTTCTGGCATTTACCTGTCTTGATTTTACTATGCAAGTCAGCTGATGAAGCTTCAGTACAAGCAGGGTCCTCCTGCGAGCATCTACACCACAGGTGCTCAGGGAGTGAGCCGGGAGGGTGTCAGGAAGAAAGCCTGGGAACGCGCTGAATCTGATCAAATGGGGTCCTGGTGGCCGCTCTAGGCAGGAAGAGTGTGTACCTACAGAAAGCCGGGGATCTCTGATGTTGCAGCGCAGGTTGTGGGTGTAGACAGGTGGTCGGCACAGACCTGGACACGGACCAGGGAGGCCAGGACCTGGGGGCCAGGCAGGTCTGTCCAGTGGATGAGAGGGGAGTGGCCCTGCACTGGGTGGGCAGGACCAGGGAGTTTTCCACAGGCCCTCCACAGCTGGGCGGGGTGTTCCACTTCCTCGACTCGGATTCCTAACCCCAGCATCACGGATCATGGAATTGAGCTTCCCTCTTCTGGGGTCCAGGAAGGGGGCTCCTGTCCGAGGGCAGGGTGGACCAGGAGGGGCGAGGGATGTCCTCGCTGAGCAGACAGAGGCTGCCTTGGACGGCGTGGGGCTCTCCAAGATGGATGGCCCTGCCAGGGCTCCCGGCTACGTAGACCTCCCCGTGTTCCCCTCCAGTGACAGTGTGGAGGCCGGGGCTGTGCTTCCCGTCCAGCGGGATGCTTGGGGACAATGGCGCCACACCGGGAGGAGCCTGTGT
>NW_006160148.1:308143-319459 GCF_000334495.1 Tupaia belangeri chinensis
GAGAGAGAGAGAGAGAGAGAGAGTAAGCAAGCCACCAGGTCCAAGACTTGAACCATGGTCTGCCACGTGGGACTCCAGTGCCGTAACCACCACACTGCCTGCTAGCCCTGACCATGACTTTCCCATTCTCCTCTTGGTATTTTGGGCACGCACACACACGTGCCTGGCATGAGTTTTAAGCCACCATTTCTGGGACTTGAACCGTGGTGAACCACATGGGAATCCAGAGCCTTAACCATTACACCACCTGCTGGCCCCAACCACGAGATCTCTTCAAACAGGGCTTTGCACAGACAGGTGGACGACAGCTCACCTTGCCCCGAGAGATCCGTTGAGAGCTGCCGGACTTCCTTCCCGGCTGCTATTTCCAGGGTGTACTTGCCCTTGTCTGAGTCCTTGGGGTCCAGGATGTGGAGCCAGATCTCATCCAGCGTGGTGCCGGCCCTCACCCGGTCGCCGCTCTCCAGGCGTCTGTCTCTGTGTGAGGGCAGAGGCACGGTGCAGCTGGCCGTGTGGCCGTGCAGCCTCCCATGCCCCAGACTCTCCTGGGGTTTGGTTTCTAGATCCAGGGGCTGTGGGGGGTGAGGGGCGGCCCTTCACCAGGCACTCGGTAAATACCCACTGGCCCTCCATTCCTTAGCCAACCACTCGTTCATTCATCAAATCTCGCAGCACACCAGCCACAAGCCCAGAGCTGACTCTGCATTTGTGATGGGCCTACTCTTCAAGGTCAGCCACCGCCACTTCCTCCACCCTTGGGGCCATGCCCTCACCTCGTTGTTCTTACCGTAAACCTTCTCAGGGCTTCTTCCTACAGACACCCTTCCTTAACCTTTCGGAACCCCACAGCCATGTGGCCGTGGCCCTCACTTACTTGACAAATTTCACCATAGAATGGGTGCAGGCATGTCTGCCCCAGAAGGCTGAGGAGCGCACGTGATAAGACACATTGGGAAAAGCCTACTCTCCAGCTATCTAGGGTGACGAAGCTCCTGGCTGAGTCTCTGTGGGTGCCTTGCTTATCTTGCCTTCAAGCTCTGTCCCTCAGCTAGTCATCACCCTACAGGGCCCTCTGCCAGCACCTGTTGCCTAAGCCTGGCTGCCCGAGTTTGCCAACGTAACAGAGGCCCACAAGAGCACCGTGCCCACCTGGCTGCCTGGTTCTTCCTGCTCCTGCATCCCTATCTCCCCAGCTTCCAGATGCTGCTCTGAAACTGTGATTCTGCTGTGGCCATGGATATTCCATAAAGATCATCTTGCCAACATGGGTACCATCTTCCTTGGGGAAGCTCAGGAAAGCCCTCTTGGCTCCCCATCCCCAGTGTCCTCTCTAGACAGTAGGAATGGTGGAAGACCCTGGGATCTGCTAACCCCTGGGGCTGGGTTCTGCTGGGACAATGGGCATGGGAGGAGGGAAGGCCCTAGGGGAAGGCGCTGGCTCCTGCAGCCTGGCTGGGGCTCCAGGGAGAGGCCGACCTACTTGTGGAACCAGGTGGTCTTCATGTACTCCACGTTGTAATACTTGACCTTGCTGAAGATCCGGATCCCCTCCTCTGTCCCCTGGACTTTCAGAGGGGTTGCAGAGAGGGCTGGGAGACAGAAGAGAAGGGTGAGGCTTCCCCAAGAACCTGTGGCAGCACAGTTTGGGGCCAGCCTTCCCGCCCCTCCCGGTGGGCAGGAGGCCACAGTCCTGCGAGGAGGCAGGAGCTTCTCTCCCAGGCCGTGAGGTGGAAAACCAAACCCACCCCACTAGCCAAGGCGGGCGAGAATTCCAGTGGAGATCGCTGGCATCGAGGCGGGGCTGGCAGAGAGCTGGCTTACCACCGATCCTGCCCAGCTCCGTGAAGATGGCATCCAGGGCTAGAAGGAGACAGGGACAAACGTCAGCTGGTGCAGGGCTCCCCAGGGATGGGCTGGAGGCGTCCTGGAAAAGGCTGGTGGGACTCGTGAGCAGCTCTGGGTACACGGAGCCCAGCGGGAGACTCTCGTGGCTTGGGTTTTCAGCCCAGGGTGGGGCAGAGGGGGCACAGCGGACAGAGGGCAGTGGGCCATCCTGACAGTTTTCCTGCAGGCCAAGGCAGCCAGCCTGAGGAGAAGCCAGGCCCTCCTGGGGCAGGGGAGTGACTCAGGCTCAGGTCTCCAAGCCTGCGTTGTGTGTTCTGCGGCTGTCAGAGTCACACAGACCAGGCCGCTGCCACCGACTAGCTGTGCGCCTTTGGGTGAGTCACTTAACCTCTCTGTGCTTCAATGTCCCCAAGTGACAAGGGGATCCCATAAGTCTCACTCCTCAGGTCGTGTGGCGGTCTCATTCCCGTGCGAGCCCACAGCCCTCCTGGTCGCCCCTGTCTCCAGCTCCTACCTTCATCCGTGAGGTCCAGTATGCTGCTGTCCTCCCCTCGGTCATCCGCAACCACCGCTCTGTAAGTCCCAGTGTCCCCTTTGGAAAACTGGGGGAGGGAGGAGAGACGGCGGTGTAGCACAGGTTCCGGAAGGACTGATCAGCACATCAGAGCCTGGACTCTAGGCCTGCCCTGAGCTCTGGGACCTCGGGCAACGCCCTGCTGCTCTCTGGGCCTCAGTTTTCTCATCTGGGCCGGCTGGTCTCTAAGGCTCTGCCAGCCCCAGAGCCCTTCGAGTCCTAGTTCAGGGCTCGCCTGGGCTTGAGGAAGGGGTGGGGTGCAGGGAGTTAGAGCAGAAATAGACGGTTCACGGCCAGCAAGTGACCTGGTGGTTAAGGCGCTGGATCCCACATGGCCAACTCTGCGGTTTGAGTCCTGGACCCAGCAGCTTAAAAATCAGGTGGGTGTGCATATGTGCTCAAATCCCAGGAGGGGAATGGAGGAGAAGGGATTGCGGTGTGGCCATCCCCCTTTTCTCCCCGAGAGAGGTGCTTTTTCACTTTCCCTCTCTCGGTTTCTCTCTGTCTCTCTCTAGTGAGTACAAATGCCTTCTGGGAAAAACCTAGACAATTTTTTTTTAAAGTAAAAAGCATGAGGGAACTTGGAACATCCATGGAAAAATGGAACTAAAGAAATGAGTTTATTTTATTTATTTTTTAAAAATCATTTTTAATTTTATTTATTCATTTACTTATTTTATTTTGACCAGAGAGACACAGAGAGAGAGAGACAGAAAGTGAGAAAGCAAGCCACCAGGTCCAGGACTTGAATCATGGTTGGTCATATGGGAATGTCCAGTGCCTTAACCACCACACCACCTGCTGGTCCCCGAAATGAGTTTATTTTTATGCAATTTTAAAAGATCTATGCCCACTTTTTATGTAATATACATTTCCAAGAATATTTTGGAAGATCCCTCGTACTGCACATTATGCAAACTCTTATTTTTGTTTACTTCGTGCCCCTTCAGTTCTGTGCCTGCGGTGAGTGGCTCACTTGCTCCGCCTGGTCTCAGCTGCCCTCGAGCCCAGGTGCAGCCTCGGGCACTGCCTGGCTTGGAGCTGCCAGCTGCTGCGAGGCCTCGGCTTACCTCTTCAAAGCAGAGAAGCCCCGCTCCGGTCTGAGGGTCGTACTGGAAATCGGGTATCTCTCGTCTCTGGAAGAACCACTGGAAGCGCGTCTCCTTCTTGGTGTTGGTCACCTGCAAAAGGCGGGGAACGAGACTCTGTTGGGTTTTCTCTATTGTTAAGTAAACGCACACACACATACACACACACACACGCACATGCACACACACACACACACACACGTGTGCTTTCAGGCCGAGTATCAGACCCCTTCCCCACACCATACGTCTCTTTTGCTGGCTTCGTCTGCTTCCTGATCACTTCCCTGTGCTGTTTTTCCTTGTAAATGCCTATGTTTCTTAAAGACTCAGGTAGATGTCACCTTCTCCAGGAAGCCTTCCTTGAAGCACCCCAGAGTGCCTCTCTATCAGGATTAATCCATTTCCTTCACACTTCTGGATCAAGCAGGACATGTGTTGTTTCCTAGTTCCTGCCTTGGACTGAGAGCTCTCAGAGGCCTAAGGAGACCATTTCCCCCATCCCTGCTTCCTGGTGCCTGGCAGAGTGTCTGGCACATAGTGGGCGTCTGAGTTTATGTAATGACTGTGCTTCTGGGGAAACCCCCTACCCCCACTTCCCCAGTTACCTAATGGGGCTGAGCACACTGAGAAAGCTCAGGCTCTGGAGCCTTATAGACGCTGTTAAATCCGGGGCTCTGGGCCAGCTGGTGGCACGGTAGTTAAGGCATGGGCTCCCACATGGCTGACTGTGCAGTTTGAGTCCAGGGCCCTGCAGCTTGAAAAACACACTGGGCATATGCGTGCATGCCTCAGAGTGAGAGGAGAATGGAGAAGGGATTGCAGTATGGCCACCCCTGGGGGCAGCACTCTCTCTGTCTCTCTCTTGCAAGTGCACATGCCCTGGGGCAAAGATCTCAAGACAAACGAAACACCAACACTGGGCTCTACTCCCTGCTGCGTGGTCTGAGCTGTCTCCCCACATGTTTTCTCATCCACACACAGGAAGATTATGCCGTGTCACAGGAGGTTGTGAGCAGGTGAGGTAAAAACGGTACTCCCATGTACTGAGCACAGGATCTGCAGGGCTAATACACGCCCTCGAGCTCCGGACCCTGTGTGTGCCCCAGGAACCCCCTGCCCCGGAATGGCTGAGATGCAGGACAAGACTGCCCCGCCCCGGATGTGCTGGTCGGTGGCTCTGCTCTCCGGGTGGCATGCTGTCTCCCTGGGGCCACTCCCAGGTGGGAATGGAACCTGCAGGGTGGGCAGGGACAGCCACTGGGTAGGGTGGGGGACTTGCCTGGCACATCAGCAGCACTTGGCAGTCCTCCGTGACCTTCCACTGCAAAGGCTCCTTGAAGTATGGACCTGGGAACACAGTGCCAGGCTCAGCCAGGGTGCCACCTGGTGGCCAGACGGGGAAGCCCGCTGAACTCATCCCTGAGATGGGCAGCCTTCCCCAGAGGGACGGGGGCAGCTAGGGAGGCACCCAGGGTGCAGAGTTTCAGGAGGTGCTCATGGCGGTTGGCACCAGGACAGACTGGACTGAATGCAGCGGGCCTCCTGCGGGGTCCTGTGAACCCACCAGCGGCCAAGGCTTTGCACGGCACCAGCACTCTTACCCTGCTTCCTCTTCCAGTCTCTTCTCTTAGCGTCTGCCTTCCTCAGCAGCTTGTCAAAATCTGAACAAATAGGTGGGAACCAGCAGTTAGCCTAATGGCTATGTTGCTGGACTCCCACGTAGTCGACCGCGGTTCGCATTCTGGACCCAATGGCTTAAAAATTCACGCCGGGCGCGTGTGTGTGCGTGCCCAAGATCCCGAGAGGAGAATGGAGGAGAAGGGATTGCGGCGTGACCATCCCCCCTGGGGGGCGATTTCTCGCTTTCTGTCTGTCTCTCTCTCTGTCTGGCGAGCGAGAGCACGAGCCCTATAGTAAAAACCTCTCCAAAAATAAAAAAATCTGAACAAGTAGGGAGGGGCTGGGTGAGCCGAGGGGGGTGCAGGGCTAGCGAGGGGACATCGCGAAGGGCAGGGTGGAAAGGGTGTGCTCAGCATCCACAGTGGAGAGCTGAGAGCCCACGGGTAGGCCATGGGGCAGGGGTGGGGCTCGCTGACCTTCGTCCACCAGTGCCAAGGTGATCTGGTTTTTGGCTTTTCCGTCTTGGAGCTGGGCGGTGTACGATCCTTTGTCCTCCTCAGACAAGGTCTGGATGATCACCTCCACCAGGCCCTTCTCTCGGTCAAAAGTGATTTTGCGATTCTGGGGAGAACAGACCCCCTGAGTCTTTTTGTACTTTCCCTCTCTGGGAACTTTGTTGGGGACATGCTTTAGATGTGATTGAACTTGGGGGTGACATGTGCAGAGTTTTCAGCCTTCAGAGACTGGGGGGCCTGGGTAACCCTCTGCTGCTTGTAGAGGTTGGGGCTCCCCTGCCCTGGCCCCGAACTCCCTGGATGCTTGAATTAATTGCAACTTCATAAGAAATCCTCTACTGGTACTGTGCCGCGTTTGGGTTATTTTCTACTTTTTTTTTTAATTTAATAGGAAAAAAACTATAGAGGCATATTAAAAAAGTCTGAAAACCCGCATACTCGCTGCCCAGAGTGAGCACTCTGCATTTACCATGTTGCAGCAGAGTCAGGGCCCTCTTCCCTCTGGCTTTACCCGTGTGGGCCAGGAGGGAGTGAGCTAGTTTTACTTTGTTTCTCTATGGGGCGACCGAGTGTTCCAACTGCCACCGGCACTTCCTATGCCACGGGGCAAGATCTCTGCAAAATCTTCATGCAGAACTTTCAAATGTATTTTCCCCCTTGATTCTGGGACAAGCAGGCCCCTTGTAGAGGCAGAAACAGAGGCACAGGCAGGTGACGAGAGCCACCCCAGGTCACGTCACCCATAGGGCGCAGGAGTCCCCAGCCCCTACCTAGAACTCATTCTCTTCCTTGAGCACCAGAGACCCCTCTGTAACACACATTTTCTGACGGCCGATTTGCCGTCTGGAGATGAAAGGTACAAATACTGCGAGACTGAATCGTAAGTTTGAATCTCACGAGATGACAGTTGCGTGTCTGTCAGTAAAAACAGTTGAGCGTCGGTGGATATGGTTCACTTTAATACAACCCATCTGCATATATGATTGAAAAGAAAATCAATGCAATACTCAAACTAGAATATGAAGAGGAAATAAAAGTCACTTAAAATAAAATAATGTCTCTCAACTTGGAGACAGCCTCGCTCAGTCTGCACGGATTTATAATGAATTGGTTTGAATTTAAGAGAAGGAAAACAAAACGCCGAGCCACTATTCTGTACAAGGACGGGAAAATAAATGGATGAACATAGGTAAAGTGAGAATAAAAATTCGCTGTTCAGCGAACAATAGAATTGCACGAAAATACTTAGTATTTATACCTAAAACAGAGTTGGCTCCAGGGCCTATTACCAGCATGGCAGGTGAGAATTCTACCACTGAAACACCAATACTATTATCAGCACGAATGTAGGTTTTTCGTCTTAAAAATGTTTGGCAGTGGGGCCAGCAGGTGGTGTGATGGTTGAGGTACTGGACTCCCACATGGCCAGCTGCAGTTCAAGTCCTGGACCTGGCAGCTTGCTTTCTCTCTTTCTTTCTCCTTCTCTCTCTCTCTCTGTCTCTCTCTGGGGCCACATGTGCCCTATAGCCAAATAATAATAATAATAATAAATAAAATAAAATAATAATTTTTTTAAAAAAGAAGAATGTTTGGCAGGACATTTGAGAGTTGAAAAGGGGCATGGGAAATTATGAGACCATCCTTCCTGTCGGCCCCACTTGGTGTCCCCACCACCACTGCAACCATGTTCTGAGAGTCAGGTGTCCCACCCCCACCCCATCACTGGGATAGGCAAAGCTAGTGGCCAGTTCTGAAATGCACACTCGGGGCAGGAGCTGGCCTCTGGAGAACAGCCACCGGTGAGGCCGCCTCCTGGGCAGGGGAGCCTCGCTTAGCGACTCTGAGCACCCGCTTACCGGCGAGCTGAAGATCTCCTTCTCGTTGAAGATCAGATGCAGCTCGGCGGCCGGAGATAACTTTTCTACTTCCAGCCAAAGCCGCACCTCTCCTTGCTCAAGGATGTCGACGTTCCAGCCAGAGATGAGTTTGATCACTGGGAGGTACAGGAGGGCAGGGTGTGGGAGGCGCCCTGCTCCCCTCCGAGCGTGCCCTGAGCACACGGCTGACACTCTGATGCCTGAAGACGTGCCTGGGGGCAGGACTGAGCAGAGTTTTCCCTCCGCTCACTCTAGATTGACCCAATCTCTGCAGAGGCGTGTCCGTGCCAAGGGCTTTGGGGCCGTGGTTCTCGGCGGTACTCAGCCCGGCTGGACATCGGATCCCCCGGACTCTCAGACACTCACGCCTGGGCTCTGACCTCAGAGACCATGATTTGTCTCGGGGGTGGCCTGGACATCTGCGTTTCGAAAAGCTCCCTGGTGATTCTAACACATGGCCAAGTCTGTGACCCCTGTCCCGGAACAGCACGCGCCCCTCTAGCCAGTGGGGAGGAGCAGAGTTTTGGCCAGTCCTAAACCCGAACGACTAACAGCCAGAGGTAACAGGAGACACTGCCCCTTCTCCTTCCCGCACCCCTTGCACTCCCTGCCAGCTACCCTTTTCCTGTCACGGACTCCCTGGGTCTCAGACCCTCCGGCCCCATGCCTTCCCCATGCCCTGGTTCCTGGGATCCTTTCTGGCTCTGGGCCTGACTCGTCTCTGCTCGGGACATGCCAGCGGGTCCCCTGGGAGCTGCGGGAGACTGGCGGCTTGAACGGCTTACCTGGGTTTCTGATCTCATGACTCAACTTCTTCAGCTTGTCCAGCTCTGGGGAAAGGGAGGAGCCGGGCAAAGACAGACAGAATGAAATATGCAGGCAGTGGGGCCCGTCGGAACCATCCCCGGGCCCCGCACTGGGCAAGGAGCCCGAGACACCCTCGCCCCCACTCCAACTTCCAGTCACTTTGCTCTACAGGGGTCGATGAGGAGCTCTGGGGGCCTCGGCCCTGGGGCACCAAGGGAAATCCTGGGGCTACGGCTGGCCACCCCAAGACTGCATATTCTCCCTGCCCTTGGGAGCCTGGATCAAGGCCCCAGAGGAGCACTGACTCCGTGCCAGGCTCCGCATGCTCATGAGTCTTCACGTGGTGCTGTGGGTTGTCATCTCTGCCCACATCCAGGCCCCGACGGCCAGCCCACTGTGACACACAGGTGCCTGAGGGCTTACACGCCGAGCCCGCAGCCTGCAAGTCCCCAGGCCGCTCTGCAGAGAGCTGCCCTGTCCCCTCGGCTTCCTTGTGCTAGTCTCTTCTGCAGAGCTGAGCTCTGGGCCTGCACATGCCGTATGGGGGAGTCAACATGGGGAGCCCTGCTTCCTGGTCCCTTGTCAACCCCGTCACAAAGATGCCACCCAGTCAAAAAAGTCACAGAACCCCCTCACTTTCGTAATGGTTTTAGTTTGTACAGAATCGTCTAATTGTACCCACATAAAAAAACGTTGTTGCAATTGGGTTATAATTCCGGATTTGGAAACGAGGAACCTGCAGCCTGAGAGGGGACATGACTTTCCACAACTGGACAGCCAGCCAACTATGAAACTGTAGTGGAAGCACGGGTGTTGCTGCTTCTCAACGAGGCCTGAGGGCCTGACGCGCAGTGGACAGGACGAGCCAGGCTCTCCTAGTTGCCATGGAGAGGGGAGAACCCAGAATGGTCACCGGCGCTGGCTTCACTTCATCTAATTCCTCAAACATCGAGGAACCTTTTAGACAAGGCATCCACACTCTGGTGAGCCACAGTCCTTACCACTCCCTATTGTCCTTCTCATTCCTCAGAGCAACTGCTGTTTGCGATTTATCATCACATTTGCACTGCGCTTTTCCTTGGGCTATTAAGGAGGCAAAAGAATTGTGGTACCTTTGCCTTTAACAAGAGTGTAGGGGGGAAGAGGCTAGAAGACCGTGGGTCCCCTGGCAGGGACTTCTGCCTGTTGAGCTCAGCACATGGTCCCCCAGGCCTTGGGCAGTACTTGGCACTGAGGGTGCTCAGTGGACATTTATTGACTGACTGAAAGAATGAGTGGATTTCGCCACGGAAGTTGCCATTTTTCTCATTTTCCTTGCCTCTTCTGGCCTTGTGGGTGCTCGTGTTTGGGACTATGGGTGTGGGTCTGACTGTGTGGGGAGGTGACAATGGGGTGTGGGCATTACCCTCCTCGGTCAGTGTATGGCTCGCCGAGATGTCCTCGTCAGCATCGGTGACCACCACCGAGTAGGTGCCCAGGTCCTCCAGGCCGGGCTCTTTGAGGATGAGCTTGGATCTGGCGGGGAGAGGAGAGTGGCCTCTAAGGAGGGCTCCTAGGCCTTGTGTACTGGAGGCCCCGGGTGCTGGGGACCTCCTTTGGCTCTGGCAGCCCTAGACCCCATCCCAGAGCTCGGCGAGCCAGGAAGCAGAGACAACTGCCTCCTTGCACCTCCGTGGGTCCCCTCTGCTTGGCACCATCAACGGCCCCACTTCCGGAGCTCTGGCCAGGGCCAGCTTGCTGCCACTGCCCTGCCTACCCCAGGGCTTGTGGTGCTGGCCTGGTCTTCTACTGGATCGAGCCGTGGCCACCAGGGGGCTCCACACTGCTGGGGGAGCAGCAGGGAGACCTGGGGCCTTCCACAGGTCCCCTAGTCTGATCCTTCGTTTTTATGTTTTTTAATATATTAATAAATTTTTAAAACTTTTTTTCCCACAGTGCGTGTGTGCTTGAGAGACAGAAAAAGGGGAAGTGAGAAAGCAGCCTGCAGGAGGATGGCCACGCCACAATCCTGTGGGAGCCGCTGAATCGGGGCTGGACGTGGTGACCCTTAAAGACCTGCGGAGCAGAGGCTTGCCTGGGCTGAGGCTGAGCCGGCGGAGGTGAAAGGAAACCATGTTTCCGCCAGGGAAGGCCAGGTGGGGCTTATTCAGGTCAAGGGCTGCAAGACGCTCCACAGCTGCAGCCGATAGAAGACACCTGGCTTTACCTTCCGCGTCTCCCACCCCCTCACCCTATAAAAGAATAACCCTGGGGACGGCTCAGGTGTGTTCTCCATCGGAGACGTCCTGTCTACCTGACCCCTGCTTTTCCTCACTCGCGTGTCTCTGTGTCTGTGTAATTGTTCTTTGCCAAGTCCACTGCTGCTCCCCCTCTGGGGGGTCTCCTCACCCCATTTTGCCTAGCAGGTCTCGGCATTATCCCTTCTCCATTCTTCTTTTGGGACTGTGGGTACACACACATGCCTGGCATGATTTTCAAACATCTAGGGCCAGGACTCTAAGCGCCGTCTACCACGGGGATAGTCCAGCACCCTAACCACTAAGCCACCTGCTGGCCCCCAATCCTTCCTCTATAGACAAGGAAGCTGAGCTAGGGGGCTTGGGAGAGCAAGCTGCTGGCACCCAGGTTAGAAACCAGGTCTCAGATGCCTCCTCAGAGGCACAGAGACAGAGGCATGCACAGCTCTTGGCAGGAGAAGGATCTCCGAAAGAATGCCTCCCCTAGCCCTGAACGCACTCTCGCTCCCTCTGCCTAAGGAGGCAGTCAGCATCGCTGGTCAAGAACTAGACAGCCCGGGACCAGCAGTTAGCGTAATGGCTATGTCGCTGCATTCCCACGTAGTCGACCGTGGTTTGAGTCCCGGACCCGGTGGCTTAAACTCACGCCGGGTGCTTGTGCGTGCGTGCCCAAGATCCCAAGAGGAGAATGGAGAAGGGATTGTGGCGTGACCATCCCCCCTGGGGGGTGATTTCTCACTTTCTGTCTCTCTG
>NW_006160148.1:321105-327769 GCF_000334495.1 Tupaia belangeri chinensis
GCTGGACGTGGTGACCCTTAAAGACCTGCGGAGCAGAGGCTTGCCTGGGCTGAGGCTGAGCCGGCGGAGGTGAAAGGAAACCATGTTTCCGCCAGGGAAGGCCAGGTGGGGCTTATTCAGGTCAAGGGCTGCAAGACGCTCCACAGCTGCAGCCGATAGAAGACACCTGGCTTTACCTTCCGCGTCTCCCACCCCCTCACCCTATAAAAGAATAACCCTGGGGACGGCTCAGGTGTGTTCTCCATCGGAGACGTCCTGTCTACCTGACCCCTGCTTTTCCTCACTCGCGTGTCTCTGTGTCTGTGTAATTGTTCTTTGCCAAGTCCACTGCTGCTCCCCCTCTTGGGGGGCTCCTCAATTTTGCCTAGCAGGTCTCGGCATTATCCCTTCTCCATTCTTCTTTTGGGACTGTGGGTACACACACATGCCTGGCATGATTTTCAAACATCTAGGGCCAGGACTCTAAGCGCCGTCTACCACGGGGATAGTCCAGCACCCTAACCACTAAGCCACCTGCTGGCCCCCAATCCTTCCTCTATAGACAAGGAAGCTGAGCTAGGGGGCTTGGGAGAGCAAGCTGCTGGCACCCAGGTTAGAAACCAGGTCTCAGATGCCTCCTCAGAGGCACAGAGACAGAGGCATGCACAGCTCTTGGCAGGAGAAGGATCTCCGAAAGAATGCCTCCCCTAGCCCTGAACGCACTCTCGCTCCCTCTGCCTAAGGAGGCAGTCAGCATCGCTGGTCAAGAACTAGACAGCCCGGGACCAGCAGTTAGCGTAATGGCTATGTCGCTGCATTCCCACGTAGTCGACCGTGGTTTGAGTCCCGGACCCGGTGGCTTAAACTCACGCCGGGTGCTTGTGCGTGCGTGCCCAAGATCTATAGCCACTGGTGTGTGAGAAATATGCACTGAGAATGGCTAGATGAGTTTCCCTCCTGCAAGATCCGTCAGAGCTTTCCCTGGGCCCCATACACCATGGCCCACAAAGGGAGTGACAAACGCGGCGTTTCCGAAGCCGCCCTGTGCTGAAGCATGTGCACACACGTCTAGAATGTGGGTGCTCGGCTCTCAGGACACACAGTAGGTCGTGGCCTAGAGTCAGGAGAACCAGCTCCATCACCTATTTTCTTTTTTAGAATTTTTTTGGTTTTGCTATAGGGCACATGTGCTTGGTGGAGAGAGAAATGAGAGAGAGAGAGAGAGAGAGACAACAATCCCGGGGGTGGGGGTGTGGGATGGCCACAATCCCTTTTCCTTCATTTTCCTCTTGGGATTCTGGGCATGCATGCACAGGGTTTTCAAGCTACAGGGTCCAGGCCTTGAACTGCACAGCCAGCCCTGTGGGATCCTCTGGTTGCCACGCCCGAACCCCCCACCCCCCTACACACACACCGGCAGCCTTTTAAAAGCCAGTGTCTATGAGCCCTCCAGGAAGCCCTCAGCCCCGAGTTCCTGCCGGTCCCTCTGGCTGTACCAGGGTCCCAATGAGTGGTTATGTCTTCTCTGCCTCACTTACTTGTTAGCTTCATCCACAACCTGGACCCTCCGAGGGTCTGGTGGGCCCTGGTAGTCCTTGGCCCACTGAAATTCCGAGGAGTCGGGGGCATCAGGGGCTTCGAAAGCCAAGTAGATAAAGCCGTCTTCATCCACTCCCACCTCGATCTCCCGGGCAGCTGAAGGCAAGATCCGACAGTGTCAGATACGTTTAAGTAATACAGCAGGTCATGCCCGACCCTGCTTAAGCCCTCCAGTGGCTGCTCCCTATACTACAATACCATAATAAACCTTTTCTTTTAAAAAGATTTTTGCTGTAGGACATGTGCACTCCCTGTAGAGACAGAGACAGAGAGATGGAAAGTGAGAAATCACCCCCAGGGGGATGGTCATGCTGCAATCCCTCCCCTTCCATCCTCCTCTCGGAATTTTGGGCATGCATGCACACGCACCCGACATGAGTTTCAAGCTACCAGGTCTGGGACTCGAACTGCAGTTGGCCATGGGGGAGTGCAGTGATGTAACCGTTATACCACCTGCTGGTCCCTAGAACCACACTCTCTGCTGTGACCTCCAAGTCCTTGCATGATCCAGCTGCTTCTCCACTCAGACATCACCTCCTCAGACCGGCCCTGCCTCACTGCCCTGGCTGAAGTCCCGGGGCATCCCACATCATACGGCATACCGTACCGTACCGTACCGCCCACCGTGTCAGGTGGCACTTGGCACCATGGGCTGGTTTGCTTGCTGCCCTTCCCCGCCCTGCACTCCCCACCCTCCTGCGCACACACGCGGGGCAGGCGAGGCAGGGACCTGCTGTGCTCCTTCTCTGCCATATCCCTCGTGCAAGGCGCGCATCAGCGGGCCAGCCCCCCAAACGTCGGTGGTGGTTGAAAGGATGAATAATGAAAAGAATGGAAAGAAAGCAAAACATTCAGCGACAAAATAAAGTGGAGAATGCTCTGTGGGTGACCGTGTGCAGTCGTTCCTTTGACTGGGCTAACGTGGGGGGAGGGTATTCACGCTGGGACTATCCATTTCTGGTAAAGATATCTAGTGATTGAGTGTAAAATACGAGGGAAAAAGAACGGAGTGAGAATGCCGTATAGTTAGGGGGCTGAGCGGCCTGCCCCGTGACTGGATCGGAACCTCTGGGTGCTGTAATGAAATCCATTTAGAAGAAGGGACAGCGATCCTCCCCCAGGGCCTATGGGGGTGGACCCCTGGCAGGCCATGACTGGATCAGAACCTCTGGGCGCTGTAATGAAATCCATTTAGAAGTAGGGCCTGGGGGAGGATCGACAAGTGGGTGCAGCAGGAGGGGACCTCAGGAGTCGGCCCCACGGCAGGACAGGCAGAACCAGGTGTGGCCCCTGAGGGGAGCCGGGCGTCCTTACAGATCTGTGAGGAGTCGTGCGAGTCTGTACACACGGCATGTGAGAGAACAGGAGAAGCCACGTGAGGTGTACCCAAATCTCGGGGCACACAGAGGTGAACAGGGTGGGCAGGACGGAGAGAAGCAGGGGAGGCAGATCTGGAGGGGTGTGGAGTGGCCGGGGCGTGGAGCGGGCCCAGCACACTGGGCTCCCCTGCGTGAGTCCTCATGCTTCTCCTGACTCCCCTCTGAGCTCCAAGCAGTGCCACGCTGTCCCTGGCCACCCTACCTGGCTTGTCCTCCAGGAGCACGGGGTCGGTGGGCATGGATGGCTGTCCGAGACCAGCCACATTCACGGCCTGCACCTGGAACACGTAACTCCTTCCTGGCTGCAAGTCAGACACCTGGGGACGAGGCAGGAGCAGCTCTGAGGACAGCAAAGACTCGGCCTCAAACCCCTAGCCACGGTGCAGGGGGCCCTGAGGAGGCGTGGGCTGCCGGGGGTGGGGCAGGCGAGCAGCTTGTCTGTCTTCTGAGTACCAAGCTTTTTTTTTTGGAGAGATTTTCGCTATAGGGCGTGTGCGCTCGCCAGACAGAGAGAGACAGAGAGACAGAAAGCAAGAAATCACCCCCCAGGGGGGATGACCACGCCGCAATCCCTTCTCTATTCTCCTCTCGGGATCTTGGGCACGCACGCACACGCGCCCGGCGTGAGTTTTAAGCCACCGGGTCCGGGACACGAACCGCGGTCGACTACGTGGGAGTCCAGCGACATAGCCATTACGCTAACTGCTGGTCCCCAGTGCCAAGCTTTTAGAGGCCTTTCGCCTGATCACTCCTCCTGGGCTCTGCGACCTCACCACTTGAAGCCGAGCTCATCACCCGCGGCCCCTCTTGGTCTCTCCACGTGATACCGCCACCCGCCGAGCCCTCCGGGGAGGCCTGGGCTTTCTTTCGTGGACATCCTTTCCTTGGGCCCTCCCCACGCAGCCACCGAGTCCGCCCATCTTACTGCCCCACATTCCGGAACGTGGCTGCTCCCTCCAGGCCCAGCCACGGCCTGACGGAAGCTTTATTTCTCCTCACTGGATTGCCTCGCAGTTTCCCAGGCAGCATCTCGGCCCCTGGGCCCTTCCTCGCAGCCTCTCTCTCCCTGTGCCAATCTGTGGATGCTTAGAGCTGTCAGAGGCCTTCAGGGGCAAGTTCAAAGTTCGAGGGTTAGAACCTAATGTCTTCTACTCTGGCCTTGGCCTCTGTCCTCTTCCTCCTCTGTGTGCCCCCTTCACGCCCTGGCTTGTTCGGAGTCCCCAAGTCCATCACGCCACGCCACGCCACGCCACGCCACGCAAGAACATGTGCCACGCCACGCCACGCCACGCCACACCATGCCTGGCTGCCCTTGGCCTCGCTGAGCCCTCTGCCTGGAATGCCCTCCCTCCCTGGTGGAGCTGACTCCAACCCAAGCTTCCCTACCCAGCTCCGCCACGTGCAGAGCTCCCAGGAGGTACCTCTGAGCCTCCTCTGGGCTGAGTCCCTCGGCCCCCTCAGTCATTTGTTCCCGTCCGTAATTGCCTGCTACCCACCAGCTGTGCCTTACTTAGCTGTTCCTGTCTCGGACCTGGTCCAGACCTGGCCCTGAGTAGGTGTCAAGAAATGTTTAGTGAATGACGGGCCGTGTGAGTGGCCAACTGTGCACGCGCAGAAACCAGGGCCAGGTCATGGGCCGGTCCGGCCCTGCAGGGCAGCCGACGTGGGCAGGTGGGGAGACCATCGTGCGGTGCCCTGGGGCTGGCTGCCCGGTACTGGCGCTCTGCCCACTGCAGGAGCCTGGCCCCGGAAGCTGCAGAATCTCAGAGGCCCCACTGGCTGAGGCCTGCCTGTCCCACTGCTATCTCAGGTGAGCTGAATTTCATTTTTTTACCAAATTATGTAAATATTTTTCTGATGATAAAAGAAATACATGCTGTGGGGGGGGGGGCAGCAGTTGGCATAATGGCTATGTCTCTGGACTCCCCTGTAGTCGGCCACGGTTCAGGTCCTGGCGCGTGTGCGTGTGTGCCCAAGATCCCAAGAGGAGAATGGAGGAGAAGGGACTGTGGCGTGGCCATCCCCCCTGGGGGGGTGATTTCTCGCTTTCTGTCTCTCTGTCTGGTGAGCGTATGTGCCCTATAGCAAAAAGCTCTCTAAAAAAAAAAAAAGAGAGAGAGAGAGAGAGAGAAAGAAGAAAAAAGAAAGAAAAAGAAATGCATGCTGGTTGTGAAGAATTTGAAGTAATAGAAAAGAAAATACAATGAAAAGCTGAAGCCCCTTGGCAGTCTCACACCCAGAGGGGACCGGAATGAACGACGTTTAGGCTTTGCAGAAACACGATGGGAGCCGTATTCTCCTCGTCAGAGTCATTCTTTCCGCATCACTCTGTGCTTCCTGAACTTGCCTTCTTTTCCACTGGCCCCTGCTAACCGTGGGCTGCGAAACCGCACACCCTCCTGCCCGTGGCGAAAGGCGTCTCAGGACAGTGATTTGGAGGAACACCCCCTCTTTGCCTAGAGCTGCAGAAAATGCAACCCAGCCCACCGCACGGAACCATCCTTGCGAAAGTTCCTTAAGTCAGGGAGGCCCATGAGACACACAGCTTCAGGGTGAACGCTAAGGACTGTGACAGGCCCTCAGTGACCTGGAAGTCTGTAAGTCCGATTGATCGACTAGTCACTAATTTGTGTCTAACGATGCTTCACGTGATACTTTTCCCCTCCTTAATTTGCCAGAGGGTGTGTGCACCTGCTAGAGAGAGACAGAGAGAGAGAGAAGGCACCCCTATGGGGCATGGTCACGCTGCCACCTCGTCTCCATTTCTCCATCGTGTGGGGATCTGGGGAGCTCACGTGTGTGCCTGGCATGTTTTCGAGCCGCTGGGACTGGGGATGGAACCACGTGGTCAGCCATGTGGGGATCTGGCTGCCTTAGCCACTAGGCCATGAGTCTGGCCGGACATCTTTGTTTGCTGACACGTGTAAGTATTTGTAGTCTTTGCTATGACGGGGAGGGTCGTGTGTGCTTTCCTGTCCTACCCGTGTGGAAGTTAAAACCACCACCTCCACAGGGGAAAACAGAGATTCGCCTGTATTTCCTTCTTTAAAAAAATGCTATCAGGTGCATGCTCTCACCAGAGAGAGAGAGAGAAGGAGAGGGAGAAATCAGCCCCCGAGGGGTGGTCTTGCCACAGTCCCTTCTCCTCCATGGTCCCCTCAGGGTGTGGGCATGCGCACACGTGCCTGCCATGTTTTCTAGCTGTTGGACCTGGAACTTGAACTGCGGAGTTGGTCGTGTGGGATCCAGTCACCTTTACTGCCACGCCACTGCCTGGCCCTCCATTATTTATCCACAGTCTTTAGAGTGCTAAGAACCCGATCTGCTTACGTGTCCCTGGCTACGTACATGTCTACGGCATGTATGTAGGTCTACGCTGTCCTGGAGGAGTCCAACCCGGTGGGGCTCCAGGACCCGTCTGAGCCCCTTGACCTTTGAGCATCGATTCCGGTCGGTTCAGTGAGTTGGCAAGGCCGCGACTGTACGCCCCCCGACCTTGGAACAAGCTTGGGTCACTTAGCATGTTGGCAAGGCCGCCTGCTATTCGCTCCGGGACTGTGATAGCCTTGCTGGGAAGTGACCCCCCTCTGACTCCCCGATATACTACTATAAAAGAATTACATAGCTCCCTCATACATCTTGAGTGTGTGGTAAGATTTCCCGAAAAGTCCCCCGACCGCTCCCCTTTACCCTGACCACTTACTGTT
>NW_006160148.1:327801-335603 GCF_000334495.1 Tupaia belangeri chinensis
GCTCTCGTCCCATGGTAACTAATGTTCTAACAAAATACATAACAGTGGTGCCATAGGCTACACAAGTGTATCCACAACACCATAAACCCATTTTAAAGTTTTTCATTAACTTATTAGTCACTTCACCACCAGTTGAAAAGGCTGTATCCCCGCCCTCATCAAGTGAACACTAACTCCACCCCTTCAGGATAGGTAAATATATTAGGATTCCTTACGTTTTAAATCCCTATAGAATTATATAAGTATCATTCTTTATGAAAATCCATAAGAACTAATATCTATGCTTGAGATTTTCTTTTAGTAATCATAAGACGGCTGCTGCTGAACATCGGCTGACAGTTAACTCTGCTTGCTGGAACTGTTTCCTGAAACTGCACTGCTTGAAGTTACCAGGAACCTGCTTTCATCAATCAAACAATTGCTGAACTGTATCGATGATTAGTAGACTTGCCCTTAATTAAACCCTGAATGGTTTCTATTGTTAAAACATTATGAATTGACCATTAGTACACGTAGCCCCTCTCCCATTTACTTGCATGTATCCATTTTCAATAAAAAGGCACGGCGATTCCTAGCAGTTGTCACTCCTCAGAGAGCGATCTTAGAAGGGTGTCCAGCTGAGGACGTGCATGAAAAAGCACGAGGCCTTTGTCTTTCTTTCCTTCCAGCGTCGCCTCCATCGAGCAAACCCACCCCCGCCGAGGCTGGTCCCCGGCACTGTCCAACATGTAGGTACCGGCTGCATGTCTGCTGTGGCTTTCTCTCCCACCTGGGCTGGGTGCGCTTCCTGTGGATGCCTACGGGCAGCGCCGCCTCCCTCCTCACCTCCTCTCACCCTCTGCGCTCGCTCACCCTCAGTGGCCGGATTGTCCCCACGGTCTGGCACAGGTGCCCCCTTACGGAGATACCGTAATCTATTTAAGCAAATGCTGATGACATTCGTGTCCGACTTCTGCCATGATAAACGACACTACAGTGAACACACTTGCCTATAGTTACTTCTGTATAATTCAATCCTAGAAGCAGAATCTCTGGGTCAGAAGATATGCATATCCCAATGCCGGTATTCCTGGTTGACTCTCCAGTGAGTTTTTAGGGAGGAGTCTGACCCGTGTGGAGCAGGACATGGCCACCAGTCAGCCAGACCCACTACCAGCTCGCTGTGTGACCCTGGGTAAGTCCCTCTCCCTCTCTGGTCCTCTGGTCCCCCACTGATTGAGCACCTAGGGCTGCTCTCACTCGCTGTCCTGTGGTTCTGCCATGCCCAGTGGCTCAGAAGACTCAGGGGCAGAGACTCACCCGCAAGTGGGTGCCAGAGACGGGGCCAGGGGTGACCGGCTTCCACTGCTCAGAGCCTTCCTCCTGGACACTGATGCAGTAGCCTGTGATTGGCCCGGCGCCCGTGTACAGTGGAGGCTCCCACTGCAGCATCAGGTCAGTGGCCCGCACCTCGGATGCCCGCACATCGTAGGGGGGGCCTGCGGGAGAGGAGAGGGGCAGAAGTTGGGGAGCTGGGCGGCCGGGTGGCCGGGCAGTGAGTACAGGGGTCAGTTTGCAAGCTTGCCAGTCTGCTGGTCACAGCCAGCCTGAGAGTTTGTGATCTGGGTGGGTATAGCAGGGACCCAGTGGGCCTCGGCGTCATGACAAAGCTTGGCTCTGAGAGAGAGCTAATTGCAATGTGTGCTTGGCGTCACCTCCTCCCGGAAGCCTCCCTGGCCCTCCGCAGCCCCATCCCCGTGGCATTGCTCTTTCTGCAGTCGTCACCGGTTCAGTGTTTGGAATGGGAGCCAGAGGTGTGACCTCCACAGTCAGACGCTGGGTTTGTGTCCCTGCTCCACCCTCTCTAGCCAGGGAGCTCCGGTGATGAGCTTCTCTGCCCCTCTCTGTGCCCCTGTGGACGGGCATAATCGGAGCTCTCGTCAGACAGTGCTGCTGTGAGCGTCCGTGAGGTGGTGCCGGCAAGTGCTGGTCATTCGCAGTGCACAGCTGCTGCTGTCTAAAGGGCCCCAGCAGTTACCTGCATTCCGGTAAAGGTGCAGGACACACCCGAGCCAGTGACGGGCGGTTGAGCTTGCTCCTTCCGAGAGGACCCGCGAGGGGCCCACTTGTGAGAAGGCTTACGGGGCTAGGGGAGCAGTGCGCGGGGAGACGGGGAGACCACCGTCCCTGTTTGTCCAGGACTGAGGGGTTCCTGAGACACGGGACCTTCAGGGGTAAACGGGGAAAGTGCCGTTGCTGGGACCCCCAGTGTTGTGGAGGGGCGAGGTCCTGGGCTTCCTCCTAGGCCAGCATGACACAGAGGAGCTGGTCACCTAGCAAATCGGGACCGGCGGGCCACCCTAGCGATGCGCACTGAGATTTGAGATGGGTCCTTGGCCGAAGTCAGAGCTCAGATGGTCTGTGGTGCTGGGAGCGGCTTGTGCTCGGGCCACAGGACCAGCTGGGGGCCCAGCTCAGGCGTGCTCTAAGGCAGGGGCTGCAGGGGTCAGTGGGGAAGGTCAGGGATCTGGGTGCGGGACCAGCAGAGCCAGCTGGATTGCAGAGCTCGGGTGTCCATCTCTGGTGAGGTCTGGGGAGGGGAGGGAGGTAGGCGCCGCGCTCCAGGTCTCTAGGCCCCTCACCTGGCTGGGGCATCGTCCACTCTTTGCACTCAAACAGGCCGCTGGGCACCGACAGCTCACCAACACCTGCCCAGTTGACCGCACGGGCACGGAACTCGTAGAAGTGGCCTTCGTGAAGGTTACTGACCTTGAGGAGCAGAGACGTGGTCTGTGAAGGCCGAGGGAGGGCAGGCGTGGGGTAGGGATGGTCCGCGGCACTTTAGCAGGAAGTTCTGAGGGGTCTGCACTTGAAAGCCAGCTGGAGGACTGCAGCGGGGCACTCGAGGCCCTCCCAGCCCAGAGCCGTGATCAATCCCTCCAGTCCCCCCTGCAAGCGTCATGGCAAGGCTGGGGACCCCTTCCCAGCTACCTTGCAGACCCGGGCTGGGATGGGCTGCTGGTTGACCGCGTGCCAGTCCAGCTCCTCCGCATCGTGCTGGTCCAGGAAGTAGCCCAGGATCTGGCCACCTCCACGACGCTTGGGCGGTTTCCACCCGATGACCATTTCATTCTTCCCACAGCTCAGGAGGGCAAAGTCGTAGGGGGCCGATGGGGTGGCTGTGGAGAGGCGGGAGGTGAGGGCAGCTGCCCCAGGGGCTGCCGGGCTGGGCGGCAGGGCCCAAGGGAGCTAAAGAGCCACCCCTAGTGGCGCCCCCTCTGCTCCAAGGGGTACTCCCTGCCAGCAGCATCTGCCCCCGGAGGGCACCTGAGCCCCAGGTGTCTGGGCCTGGGGGTGTCCCCACCTCCCTGAGCTAATTAGGCCTTGTCCCATGGCCTTAGTCATTGCTACCTTCTCCCCAGAGGGAAGGGAGGTCAGCTCCGCTCAGAGAGCTCATGCCCCACTGGCCACTGGGCCTGGCCTGCAAGGTGTGACCTCAAAGCCCGGCTCCTGCCCACCACACTGGGCCTGCCCTTGGGCTCACCCAGAGCCTGCTTGACCCTGATGGGTCCGGTCGTGGTGGAGCTGTCGCCGACCCCGGCCTCGCTGACCGACCTGATGCAGAACTCGTACTCCTTCCCTGTCCTCAGCCCGGGAACCGTGAACCTGGAGAGACACGCGCGGCCTTCAGGGATGTCTCGGCAGCTCGCAGACGCCGCTGAGCTTTCTAGAGCAACCCGGTGGGGTAAGCGGCCACTGGTGCGGTAGGCCTGAAGGGTTCTGGGCCCGTTCGTATCCACATTACCCTGACCTCAGGGTGAGGCCTGAGATGGCACCCAGGAGGCTGTCGGCCCCTCTGGAGCGTCACGAAGCGCGGACGCCCTGGGAAAGACCCTGCCACAGGCGAAGGCAGCCCCCGCGCCCCGGCCACGGCACATCTCAGGACCTGGGCCTTGTCCTGGAAGAGCCAGTGGCTGCAGTTTTGGTACCAATGCTGTGATTCAAAAACAGAGTCCTCTAAAGACCCTAAAGAGTGTCACCTAGAGACACAGGGACACTGGCTTAGAGAAGCCCTTTGCACCCTGTCCTTTCTTTTTGTTTGTTTGTTTTTAACTTGGGCCTAGGATGTGTTTGCTTGCCAGAGCGCGAGAGCGAGCCAGAGAGAGGTAAAGTGAGAAAGCACGCCTCCCCTCGTGCCCCAGGAGGGGATGGCCTTGCCACGATCCCTTCTCCATTCTCCTCTCGGGATTTTGCACGCACACACACACACACACACACACACAGACGGGCCTGGCGTTTCTCAAGCTGCCAGGTCTGGGACTTGAACTGCACAGTCAACCGTGTGGGATCTAGCTGCCCTAACCAACATGCCACCGGCTGGCCTTCCTGTCCCTTGATAAAACCCAAAAGGATTGCTTTGCCCCGTTCCCTTGCAATCACTGTCCTGTGGCAAATCGTGCTTGCAGGGAGGCCCTCTCAGCCAGGGGTCCCGGGGTCCCGGGGAGTTAAATCCCACCTGGTGTTGATCACAGAGGTCGCGCTCCCTCTCAGGGACCCACGTGCACAGGGAGAGGCTCGGGGGCAGCGCCTGGCCAGGGCCACGCCCCAGGCCAGACCCACCAGCGGCCAATGGCCTTAACAGCTGTGCTTGTCCAGCACCAGCTTCCCACGGACTAGCCAGGTGTCGCCGCGGTGCCCTCTCAGACGCCACCACTTCTCCCTCTTTTGCCATCTTACGTCCTGGCATGGTGGAGGGGCCCTTGCGGGTCACACTGCCCTGTTCCCTCATGTTCTAGATAGAGAAGGACTCCCCCAGAAGGAGCACTCGGCCAGGTAGGGACCCAGCTCCCGCCCACCCACCATCCGCCCCTCCCTCCATTCACGTTCTGGGCCTCTCCTGTGAGCCAGGCTCCCTGGGGTCAGCAGTGACCTGGGTCTGCCCAGCCCACCTGAGCTCCGGCTTCACCCGGGCAGCAGAGCTGAGCCTTTCGGGCAGTGACACATGGAATGATGACGTGGCCAGTGTGACAGGTTTTCTGGACATCCAGAGGAGCATGCCACTAGTGTGTGCACAGCAGTCCTCCCTGGCCTGGCCCTCCTGCTCAGGGAAGCAGTCTCATTCTAGGGGTCACCTTGACTTTGGGCTAATTTGTCGGAAGCCTGATTATTCTAGAACTTGTGAACTTTATCTGTCATCGGCAACGAATTACCAGTGACCCCTCAGCTGGGGGTTAGCACAGGGCCTGTCCCTTTCTGGGTAAGATGGCCTTGGGGCTCCTGGCTCAGGAAGAGGGGAACCCAGGTGCAATGCTCAGGGCCTGGCCAGTCCTCCAGGGTACCATCTCCCCCGCTCCCCTGCCACCGCACAGAACTCTAGTATTGAGAAAAGTCAGGGGACTAGCAGTTAGCGTAATGGCTATGTCGCTGGAATCCCATGTAGTCAACCGTGGTTCAAGTCCCGGACTCGGTGGCTTAAACTCACACCAGGCACGTGTGCGTGCGTGGCCCAAATCCCTAAAGGAGAATGGAGGAGAAGGGATTGCAGCGTGGCCATCCCTCCTGGGGGGTGATTTCTTACTTTCTGTCTCTCTGTCTCTGTCTGTCTGGCGAGTGCACGTGCCCTATAGCAAAAACCTCTTCAAAAAAAGAAATAAAGAAAGAAAAGTCAGGAGCCCAGAAACCCCAGGACTCATGGTTTCAGCAAGGACCAGGGTCTTCGAGGGCTCAGTGAGGAGGAAGCCTCAGAGTGGAGTAGAATTTGGAAAACCTAGAGCAGGGGTCCCTAAACCCTGGGCCACACAGGTGAGTGGTGGGCGAGTGAGTGAGGCTTCACCTGTATTTACAGCCACTCCCCAATGCTGGCATCACCACTGCCTGAGCTCCGCCTCCTGTCAGATCAGATTCTCACGGGAGTGAGGACCCTACCGGGAACTGCTCAGCGAGGGATCTAGTGATGTGTTTGCTCCTCACGAGCACCTAATGCCTGATGACCTGCAGTGGAGCCGAGGCAGTGATGCTAGCTCTGGGGAGTGGCTGCAGATACCAATCAACATTAGCAGACAGGCTGGACCAGTGACCGTAATGCCTCAATTATTGTGGACTCACATCGAGACCCTCTCAGAAAGTTGCCTCTGGTGGCAGGCTTTGTAGTGGCAAGTGAGTGGATGTTCTTCGATTGTACAGCTGCCTCTGGTGGTAGGCTTTAAATCAGAATTAGCACCCCCTACCCTTGGTCCACAGAAAAAAACATCTTCCATGAAACTGATCCCTGTTGCTGAAAAGGTTGGGGACTCCTGGCCTAGGGGATGAAGCAGCCCACCCTCCAGTTTACAGGAAGGGGCCCAGGCTCAGAGAGGGTACATCTGCTGTGTAGGGTGCTAGGAGAGTGGGGGTGGTGTGGAGCTCAAGCCTAGGCCTCCCTAGATGCAAAGCCTCCCCTCTGCCTCTGTCTCTAAGCTCCTGGAGGGATGAGACCTAGCCACAGGCACCTCTGTCCGGCCTGCAAACAGCACGTCCTCAGCACATGTTTATCAGAAAGGTGACCATCTGTGCTCACGTCCCGGTTCCTCCGCTCTCTGGCCAGGGCTGTTTTGGCCCGTGAGGTTAAGGTACTCAACACCTCTGCACCTCAGTTTCTTTGTAAAATGGTAATGGAGGCCCTGGTCCTGAGTCCCGCACTTCCAGGATGCAGTGGGGCTGGATGACCTGGTGCACGAGAGAGCTGAGAGCTGGCCGGGGTGGGTGCTGTGCCGCGGTGGCCTCCCACGGTTCCTGGCCTCCTCCGGGTATGCCCGCGTGCAGGGAGGACTGGGGCAGCCTTACCTGTCACCCTGGATGGGTTTGTTGTTCACTGTTTGCCACTCAGCTGCTCCCGCCTCCCGGGAGTAGATGTAATAGCCCAGGAGCTCCGGGCTTGTCACCGGCTCCCAGGTCAGGGAGACAGAGGTCTGCGTGTCTCGGAGAGCTTGGACTTGAGCTGGAGGGGGAAGAGTAGCTGCAAACCAGAAAGGGGGGCACAGTGAGGGTGCAGAGTTCCAGGGCCT
The DNA here is from genome assembly GCF_000334495.1 of Tupaia belangeri chinensis. Classification (NCBI taxonomy): domain Eukaryota; kingdom Metazoa; phylum Chordata; class Mammalia; order Scandentia; family Tupaiidae; genus Tupaia; species Tupaia belangeri. Next base: position 334,824 of record NW_006160148.1, read on the forward strand.
GCCTGGCTGGGTGGGGAGGAGTACGGGGACAGGCAGGGCAGGGCCCCGCAGCAGCACAGGGCCAGGCGGGCCAGAAGTGGCCCAGACTCTGTCCTACCGTCCTCCCCTCTGAACTCTGAGCATCCAGCTAAAACGCAAATGCGTGAAAGCCCTTCCTCCTCAACCCCGCCCCACGTCAGCACGGCTGAGAGTTTCCACGTCAGCACGGCTGAGAGTTTCCCTGGGTCCTTGTCCTCCCGCTCGAGGAAACTTGATTTTCCTTCTCGAAACGTCTCTGCTGACGTCCGTGGCTCCCTGAGACTAAGCCCTGAGTTGGGGTTGCCACGGCGTGTTAAATGGCTGGGCGGGCGGGCACGCGGTGTTCCTGGTCTCCTCCCCGCCCCTCGGACTCCTCACAGCTCTTGGTGGCTTCCCATCTTCCTTGGCCCTCGAGGTGGGGCCCATCCAGCTTCTGTTCCTGGCCCACTCCACTTTCTCCTCTTCTCCCCGAGGGTCCTGCCTGCCCCGTGCCTCTCCCTCTCTGCAGGCTGCCCCCGGCCCTGCCCTCTCTGTTTCTGTCCGGACACCTCTCCTTGTGGTCCCGTGGAGCCCCAAAGTCAGCAGACGAAGGCCAGCCCCAGCCCAGTTCTCACGGGCACCTGCTCTGTGCTGGGCCTGGGCACGAACCGAGAAACCGTCACGAGTCCTGGGCTCAGGAAGGGCCTGCTGCGATGTCAGCCCCCTGAGACTGAAGACAGTGTGGCAGCAGTGGAGGGGCTGGGGGACCACGCAGGGGCCCCC
>NW_006160148.1:335616-338587 GCF_000334495.1 Tupaia belangeri chinensis
GGGTGCCCCCCCGGCGCCCGCGGAGCCAAGGGGACCGGCTTCCACCCAAGGGCAGTGTGGAGTCCTTGGGTACTACGTGACTTCACAGAGGACTTCAGGACCGGAGGAGTGTTCGTGGTGAGATGTTTGTTTTTAAAGTCGATGAAAGCTTTACGTATGGTTGTACTTTTAGAAGGTGGGCCGGGCCAGGTGTGGCTCAGATGCCGGAAGCCCGGGCACCTGATGGCCACAGTGGTGGCCCTGGGTGGTGGCCCTGGGTGGTGGGCTGTGGTGGTGGGAGGGCGTATTCTTTTCTCCTTTTCTTCCTTCTTTTCCTCCTTCCTGTTTTTCTCTTGCCTTTTTTGTACTTTCTCATTTTTGTACAATAAATTTTCTTTGCTAATGCCAGTAAATGTTTTTTTCTTTTTCCTCCCCTCCTATTCTCTTCTCATTTCTCTCCTCTTGTTTACTGATTGTACAAGGGACCTTTCCTTGTCTGACTTGGAGTCCAGAGGTCACCCACATCCAAAGACCAACCACTTACTGACCACGTCCCAAGCCCAGCCCACATGTTAATCAAACTGGAATAAAAGAAAAACACCATTTGCCCACCAACCTGTTCATACTCACCACGAAAACATGTGTGCACATGCACTTGTGCATATAAATATTGCTTTAAATAAATAAATATCATTTCCCCCCTAAATGATTGAAGCAGGGCAAATCTGAAATCTGAAATCTTCTCCAAGCGAGACCTGCAGCACCCCAGACCTCTCAGCTGGTGATGCTATGGCAAGGTCCCCTAAAGGACTACGTGGGCACAGCAGCTGCAGGGAACCGTCTGACCTGATCCGATCAAAGGGCAGAGCAGCCCCGAATCCAGAGGCTCCGAGGAGGGAGGGAGGGAGGGGAAGCCGGGGCCAGTCTGGAGCTACAGCAGGATGCTCAGGAGCAATGAGCTCAGCAGGAGAGAGAGCGGCTCTGCAGCTCGGAAACGCCTCAGCCTCACTCGGGGCCACGCTGGCTGCAGGTAACAGTGGTCTTGCCTGGTGAGCCGGGTCGGTGAGCCAGCTCGGCCCTGACTAAGAGGGGCAGGGCCTGCACGGGAGGCTGGTTCCTGACTGCACAGGCAGGGCCTAGAGGGCTGACCAGAGCCCTTCAGGACTGAGGGGCCACTCGCTCGCACTCAGCCCCAGTGCTGGACCCAGGGGACTTGGCCACTCCTCCCTGAGCCTCCTGCCTAGGGCTGGTTCCTGACATGCACCTCGGCAGGCCTGAGCTTGGCTGCTTCTCAGCCTCTAGTGGGTAGAAGGGGTCGGGACAGGGACATGAGCCAGCTCCCTTGCTCCAGTCACTGGCCCCCAGCCCTGGATGCTGATGGCCTGTCCTGTCCCCTGCCTGCTCTCCCACCCTCAGTGTCACACAGGTACCTGGGCGGGCCCTCAGGGCTATGGGCTCGCTGGGCTCCGAGGCATCGCTCATGCCGTGCTGGTTGATGGCTCGCACCCTGAAGACGTAAGACTTCCCCTTCTCCAGGTCCAGGAGGGCGAATCTCGGGGACTTCACGGGGGTGTCGGAGGGGATAGCCTCCCAGGTGCCACTGCCTATGACCGACTGGAGGGAGGGAGAGCTGGCCCGTCAGGTGGTTGCCTGGGCTGCTAGTGCCAGGCATGCCCCCTGGCCCTCACCGCCTTCGATACCCAGCCCCGCTGTCCTGGGCACTGGGCGCTGTGCCGCTGCCTCACCTGGACGCTCACCAAGCCTCACCTGTCCAGAGCTCGGTCCGGGGCTGCCCCGTCACCGCCCAGCGTAGGCCACCCACACCCCCCAGTTGCTGGGACCAAAGTCCTCTGGCCACCCTTGCCTTCATCCCACTTCCCCTAATGCTCCAAATAGGGGTCTTCAAAAATTCACGGGAAGTGTTTACTGTTAAAAATAAAAAATGTGGATTTCCAATTGATTTTGCTCCAAAATTAACTCATACTTTGATTTCATTTTTCGGTGAATTTCTGAGGTCCTCTTGCATGTTCCATTCTTAAGTCCATGTGGCCCTTCCTTCAAAATGTACCCAGGATCCACACATGACCCACCCGCATGCAGGCCTCTGTCCCCACCATGACCTCCACCCAGGACAGCACATCTGTGTCCTGCGGGGCCCGAGCAGCTCCCTTTGGCCCTTCTCTGCCTTTACGGCGGCTCGGGGACCCTCTCACAAGCCCGATCTGGTCCTCCAGTTCTCTGCTCCGAACCCTGCTCATCTGCACCTTCCTCAGAGCACGAGCCTCCCCACGATCCGCCTGCGTGTCTGGGCACGCCCACCCCCCAGCTTGTCCATGCGCCACTGCTCTGAGCCCTTGGCTCCCAACGGCCCCCGCCCACCTCTGGGCCTTTGCACCTGCTGGTCCCTCTGACTGGACTGGAATATTCTCCTAGAACTCTTATGGCTACTCCTCATTTCCTTTAGGCATTTGCAGGTGGCATGGTGGTTAAGGTGCTGGATGCCCACATGGCCGACCACCGTTCAAGTCCCAGACCTGGCGGCTTGCTTTCTCACTTTCTCTTTCTCTCCCTCTGGTGAGTACATGTGCCCTATAGCAAATTTTAAAAAACAATAAATAAATCTTAAAAGAAAAGACTCCTGTGGGGGCTTCCCCAGCCACGGTCAGCAGCCCCTGCCAAGCACTTCAGAGCCCCCCACCCCCTTCTCCTTAGCTCCAGCTCTGGCTGCTGTGCTTAGTAGTTTCCTCATTTCTCAGTGGCACTCCCCCCGCCCGCGTTACTGTGTCCCACTGGGATGTGGGAGAGGCCCAGGTTAAGCTTCGAGGACAAGCACTCGTACAAATGGGTGAGCTCTCACGATAATCCTGCAGGGAAGGCGTTCATTTCCCTAGGACGAGCAAACTCAGGTTCAGAGAGTTGGGGCAGCATAGTCCACAGTGTAGTCCACAGTGGTGCACGTAATAGCTGTGGGCGCGGCACTGAGGCCTGGGGG
>NW_006160148.1:338642-340248 GCF_000334495.1 Tupaia belangeri chinensis
CCACACATGGAGAACGGAAGGCAGCCGTACATCCTACGTCTCTGGGCAGGGAGCGCGTGAAGCCAAGCACAGTACAGGGGAGCGAGGGCCCAGAGCCCAGGGGACACGGCGGGGGCGGGCACCTGCTATCCGCCTCCCTGGTCTATGTGTGGGGTCTTATCCCCGGGAGGGCACACCCTCCATCCATTGAGGATGGGCTTCTGACTACCCTGCCACTTGCTCCCTCTGAGGGAGCGGGGGTTCATCTTCCTACGCAGCTAGCGGTGCTCCACGGTCGGGGGATGCTCCCCAGACCCGACCTGGGATGTGGTGACACATCACATCGTAGACAACAAAGCTTTCTTCTTTCTAAGAGGTTTTTGCCTTAGGGCACGTGTGCTCATTGGGGAGAGAGAGACAGAGACGGGGAGAGAGAAAGTGAGAAATCACCCCCTGGGGGGATGACCACCCTTCTTCACTCTCCTCCCAGGATCTTGGGCACACATGCACACAGACCGGGCATGAGTTTCAAACCACTGGGTCCGGGACTCGAACCATGGCTGGGCCATGTGGGAGTCCAATGATGTAACCACTATGTCATCTGCTGGTCCCAACAGCAAAGCTTTCTTATCTCTGTTAAACTCAGACATTCTTTTTGTACTGACACTGACTCTTTTGGAAACAAAGATTTGTACTTTTTTTTTTTTTAAAGATTTTTGCTACAGAGTGTGTGCGCTTACTGGAGAGACAAAGATCACCCCTTGGCCCTCGGGCGGGGGGGATGGCCATGCCAAGATCCCTTCTCCTCCATTCTTGTCTTGGGATTTGGGGCACACGTGCACATACACCCTGCATGAGTTTCAACCTGCCGGGTCTGGGACTTGAACCTGTTGGCCATGTGGGAGGCCAGCACTTTAACCACTATTCCACCTGCTGGCCCCAGCATTTCTAATTCTATCTGTAACCTAGTGGCAGGGGTCGATGTTCACCTCCTTGGATCAGGCCAGTGGGAAGACCCCCACATGTTGATTCACAGTTTTATCTGTCTCCTGCTCTCAGAACTAAATAATGCCCCCACTTTCCCAGGTTACAAAGGACCAGGGTCGCACATACTCAGGTTGAGAACAAACCGTTTTAATTACTCTACGGATCTTGGCTATTTCTTTCGGCACTTAAGCTGGAGGAGACTGAGGCCCAGGGGAGTTAGGAAGCTGGCTCAGGGTCACACGCAGAGGCAGGGCTGGGGTCCACCTTAACAGCTGTGCCGTTTCCACCCTGCTGTGCTGCTTCCCCCACAGGAGCTGCCTCCCATCCTCAGGCAGCCCTCCCTGTCCCCACTCTGTCCCCAGTGAGATCCTGTCCTGGTGCTGAACACCGCCACACCCCTGGCTGCTGGGCGCCAGCCTCCCGTCTCTCCTGACAAGGAGAGGAGCCCATGCCCCTAATACCGGCCACTTCCCACCTGGCAGCCGTGGGCTTCACCGGGTCATTGCTGCTGCCCCTGCTCCTGATTTTGTGTCCCTGAACATCCTCCCCCTGCTCCTGATTTTGTGCCCCTGAACAGCCTCAGGAGCTGGGCTCAGCGTCTGCTCTCTCGGGGTTGGGGGAAACCTGTAGAGGCCGCTGT
>NW_006160148.1:357377-365519 GCF_000334495.1 Tupaia belangeri chinensis
AAATGTAACAACACTACCTCCCTGTCTCAACAATGCTGTCTTCGTATCCCTCCTCCAAATGTTTTTCCCCAGGCCCCCTCTGTACTGGGGCACTCCTGCTGAGCTCCCCTCTGCCCCCCTGTACTGGGCCACTCTCACTGAGCCCCCCACTGTCCCCTCTGTACTGGGCCACTCTCACTGAGCCCTTCACTGCCCCTTCTGTACTGGGCCACTCCCACTGAGCCCCCCCCTCTCCCCTCCCCACTGTCCCCTCTGTACTGGGGCACTCCCTCTGAGCCCCCCCACTTGCTGTCCCCTCTGTACTGGGGCACTCCTACTGAGCCCGCCACTGTCCCCTCTGTACTGGGGCACTCCCACTGAGCACCCCCCCCCTTGCTGTCCCCTCTGTACTGGGGCACTCCCACTGAGCCCCCCACTGTCTCCTCTGTACTGGGACTTGGTGGGCGGGCCCCCAAGTCACCTCTGTACTGGGGCACTCCCACTGAGCCCCTCCTGCCCCCTCTGTACTGGGCCACTCCCACTGACCCCCCTGCTATCCCCTCTGTACTGGGCACTCCCACTGAGCCCCCCCTGCCCCCTCTGTATTGGGCCACTCCCACTGAGCACCCCCTGCTGTTCTCTGAAAGCCTCCCCAGGAAGGCTGCCTGGGTCTCTCAGCCCGTCCCGTGCACCTGGGTCCCCCGGCATGTCTAGTTCTCAGGCTGGACCCTCCGATCTTGTACCTTCTCCAGGGAGTACGTCAGTGGGGCTCTGCCCCGGGGGCGTGGCTCTTCCCAGCCCAGAATCACGTAGGTCTCTCGGATCTCACTGGCGTGGACGTTGGTTGGTGGGGAAGGGATGGTCACAGCGTCTGGGATCAGAGACATTGGGGCAGAGATAGGCAGGCCCTCAGAGACTCCTAATCTCAGCCCCTCACTCCCTACGCAAGGGAACTGGGCCCAGAGAAGGGCAGGACTTTGTGGCAGGTGACCCAGCAGGGCCGGGGATGACTGGGTCAGAACCCGGGCCTCAGGCGCCTTCCCAGAGGCATGCTGGGCCTCCCCAAGGACCCCAGCCCGGTGGGCCACCATGACCCCAAGCACCTGCCCCCCAACCGTCCCTCCCACCTCCCAGCACCCCGTGCATGACGGCTTTTGCTCTGCCTGTTACATCCCCGCGTCTCCAGCAAAGCGTTGGGGAGGCTCACACACCTTCAAAATCGTCTGTGCTCACAGCGATCTTTCTTCCCAGGCCAAAGGGGATCTCTAGGAGGAGAACGGAGCACACGGGGCTGTCACCAGGGGTCGGGCAGGCCCGGCCTGGCTCTGCTCCGAGTTCTGCCCCGCCAGACCCGGGCGCGTGGCCCCAGGCAGTGCTCTCTGGGCCTCGGCTTTCTCAGGAGCCCAGCGGAGCATGGCCGGCAGGCCCTGGGAGACGCTCTGACTCCTGGGACAGATGCGGATAGAGAGGAGTGACTTGGTGGGTGGGCCCCCAGGCAGGTGGAGCTCTTGCAAACCCAAGCCCAGGGGACTCCTGAGGGGGCAGAGAGGCCGTGCCCACCTCTCCTCTTGAGGGAGGCCTGCGTGCTTCCTTCGGATTAAGAAGGTGTCTTAAGAAGCTGCTGTGGTTCTCTCCGACGAGCCTCCACTACGGACAGGTGTGAGTTCTTCCACTGACTGGCTGGGCCTTAGGCCGTAGGCCACAGGATCTTGTGGACCGATTATGCCTCCCCATCGGACCAGGGGTCCCCAGGGCTGGGCCGTGCCTTCCCCATCAGACTAGGGGAGCTGAGGACTGGGCCGTGTCTCCCCCATCAGACTAGGGGTCCCGAGGGCTGGGCTGTGTCCCCCGTCAGACTAGGAACCTGAGGACAGGGTTAGAGCTCCATCAGGCCAGAGATTCCTGAGGGCTGGGCTGTCTTTCGTTGAAGTGGCACTTGGCAATGGTCTGTGGCACCCGGCCCCTGAGCGAGCCTGCCCTGACTGCCGCCCTGGGCTTTCCCTGTGGCCGCACCCACCTGTCCTCCTCTGGGCTGCGTCACGGTCGCCCGTGACAACCGCTGCCGAGGCCTTGGACGGGAGGCTGCTACCTGCCCTGCTGATGGCTCTGACCCGGAACCGGTAGCTCTGGCCCTCGACCAGGCCTTGGATGGGGCACCGGCAGGTCCCCCCAGGGGCCACGTGGCAAGGCACCCAGTCCTCGGAGTCACCCTCGCACCTGTGGGGACAGGCACCGGCCCTCAGCACCAGCTGGGGACACACGCCTTCCCGCTGGACCTCCACCCGGCCGCCCGCCCAGCTTAGAAGCCTGGCCACAGCCTGAGCCTGGCCTCCCCACGTCCCCGCTGCGATGCTCATCAGAGAAGCCATGCCTCTGTGTCTCTGGAGCGTTACAGCGAGCCGCGTCCTCCCAGCAGTCCTGGGGCGAGGCGTGGCCGCCTGCACTCTCCACGCAGGGCACCCGAGCCTCAGAGAGCTACAGCACTTGCCTGAGGTCACACAGCTCACACCCGGCAGCTGGGATTTCACCCGAGGGTTGTCCCCTCCCTACATCAGCGAGCACTCCAGAGCGACCCTCCACGCCCGGGCACTCTGCACCCTCTTGGTACCATTGTCCCCACGGAGTGCCACCGTGCCAGCTCCTGTTCCCAATGGGATGAGGCAGAGGTAGCACGTGGACCCCAGTTCTGCCTCCACCCCAGTGAGCAGTGTGACTTTGGGCCGGCATCACCCCATGCACCATGGTCTCCTGGCTGTGGAATGGGGCAGCAGACAGCCCCCCTTCTACAGGGGTTGCTGTGAGGACGAACTGGGCTAAAGCACCCCTTAGCACAGCCCAGCAGAGCCCCGCTAGGTAACCTCGAGGCCAGCCAGGGGCGTGGGCGTTAAGGTGGCTGGATCCCATATGGCTGACCACGGGTCGAGTCCCAGACCCAGCAGCTTGAAAGGCATGCCAGGCATGGGCGTGTGCTTGCCCCAAATCCTGAGGGAGGGTGGTCGGCCATGGTGGGCGGGGTGTGCAGAAGGTCTGAGGTCCGAGCCTGGCCTGCTCCCCCTTCCTGCTCACGTTCTCCTGCCAGGTGTCCCCCCTGCCTGCCATTCAGGGAGAAGAGCCACCAAGTTCACGTGTGCTCAGGGCGAGCGCCTACCGTGCGGCCCCTCCCAGGCTGGGGTCAGCATGGAGGACCAGAGGGCCATGGCTGACCCCCGGGAGACTCCCAGTGCCGGCGTGAGACTCAGAGGCGTCGACTCCCTCCCGCTGTCCCTGAATTCCACTGCAGCCTCTCCCCTCCCTGTTTTGAGGCTGAGACTAGACATAGGCCTCCTTCTTCCTGGGGCCTCCACAATCCAGCACGATTCCACCCTGGAGGCTCTGCCACCCAGAGACCCACTCACCGCTCGATGGAGTAGGCGGTAATGGGGCTGCCGCGGGTGTCGCTGGGTGGGGTCCAGGTCAGGAGGAGGCAGTCGCGGTTCACATCCAGGCATCGGACATCCAGCGGGGAGCCTGGGGCCCCTGGCATCTCTGCCGCAGCGTCTGAAACCCGAGTGAGGGAGGAAGCTCTGGCTGTGATCTGGCACACCCCACCCCGCTGCCCAGCTCCTCTCCTTAACCTGTCAGGGCCTTGATGTTTTTAAAATCTTATTTATTCATTTATTTATTTTTAACTTGACCAGAGACACAGAGAGAGAGAGAGAGGGAAAGGGAGAAAGCGAGCCACCAGGTCCAGGACTCGAACCATGGTCGGCCATGTGGGAGTGTCCAGAGCCTTAACCACCACACCACCTGCTGGCCCCCCAGGGCCTTGATTTCAAAACTGACGACCAGGGGCTGAGAAACAGCAGCACCTGGGGGAGGGGCGGCAGTACCATTTATTAGCGGCCGGCCACGTCACACCAAGCACCTGAAGAGCTGGCATAGAGTCCGCGAGCCCCAGAGCAAGCCCCCACTCGTAGATGGAACACGGGCTTCCAGAAGCACAAGGCTTGCCCAAGGTCACCCAGCCAGGGCAGTGACCCCCGCCCAGATGGGGTTCAGACCAGGGGGCCGATCTCATCCAGCCCTACTCAGCCCTCCTTCTCCAGCTCCGACCAGGTCTGACTGGGGCTGTGTCCTGGTGGGTCTCAGGATGCCATGGGGTTCTTAGACTCTAACCCAACACCTCGCTTTTATAGCAGAGAAACAGAGCCCCAGAGAGCAGGGGACGTGCCCAAAGTCCGCCAGCAAACCAAGGGCGCATCCCCGTCCCCGGGCTCCAGCTGCCTGCCCTGCTCCTGACCCCTCCCTCACCTCTCACGAACACGTAGGTGCTCTGCTCCCGCGGCCCCAAGGGGGAGGGCACCTGGACCGTGTAGAGCCCCTCGTCTTCCTTGTAGGCACAGAACACCTTCACGGCTGCCTGGCGGTCGGCGTAGAGGACCTGCCGGCGCTGGGAGGACCTCAACGGCCTTCCTGCAGGAGGGAAGGGGCGGTCCGGTGTGAGCTTGGGAGGGTTCTGGCCTTGGCTGGGAAGCAGCAGGAGTCTGGGGGTCCAGGGCTTTGCCCAGGTGGCAGCTGACCTCACCTGAGCAGGTCGGGGACTCACAGGGAGTGAGGTTGGGGAGATGGCCGTGGGCAAGGGCAGGAGGTGGGGGCTCTGTGAGGAGGTAAGGTGGGCCGGAGGATTAGGGGACTCAGATAAGGGGGCTCACTGAAGGTGATGGGGGCTCTAGGAGGGGTCTGGGGCTCAGCAGAGGGGTAGGGTCTCATCCAGAGAGCTGGGGTCTCAGTGGGCGAGGAGGTCAGTGAGAGGGGCTCTGCAGAGGGGCGGGTCTCAGTGGGGGAGGAGGTCAGTGACAGGGGCTCAGCAGGTAGCCCCTCTGCAGGTGGGTGCGGGCTAGAAGGGGCCTCTGGGCCAGGGAGTGGGCCCTGCCCAGCCCACGCATTGGGCCACCTTTCCTCCCTCCAGTCCGCAGCTCCATTCTGGAAGGTCCACGGTTCAAGAGGGCCCCCAGCCTTGTTATCCCAGCTGCTTCTCGGGCCCCACCCCTCGCCTGCCCCCAGCACGCAGCCTCCCTGGACGTGAAGTCAGGGTGCTGGAGGGGACCTGGGCTCCCGCGGGTGTCGCTGGGTGGGCCCAGGTCAGGAGGAGGCAGTCTCCTTTGCCTGCAGGCCTGGTCACAGCGGGGCGGGAGGTCCATGCCCCCCTCTTCCCTCGCTGGGCCCCTCTTCCCGCTCTAGCTGCCCAGCCGTCCGCAGCCTTGCCCACGAGCCCCAGAGTCCCCTAGCCTGCACAGCTGTTTGCTCACACCCACCCCCAGTTCTGGAGAGCCCAGGTACCCATCACGGTGGCAGTCCCGGGGCCCCCTTGCCTCCTGGTCGTCACGCCTCGCTCACTCAGGCAAAGGGCCACACCGGGGCCTGAGCAGGCTGTGCACAGGCAGCAGCACCGTAGGCTGACGGCTCTCTCCCCCTCCCGGCCCTGCAGTTCCCTACGTTCATGCCCGTCAGTGCCCACCCCTGCCACACAGGGGCTGGCACCCACAGATGCCGGGTGACCACGCCGGGGGTACTTGGTCTGACCCCACCTGGCCTGGTTTCTACTCCCCCCACCTCTTCACACCCAGGGCTCGTCTAGGCTGGGCGTGGAGGGCCACAGCTGGTCTCTCTCCACGGGGTGGGGTGGGGGTCCCGGGGCTGGCCTTCTGGCTCTGAGCTGAGCTGCAGGGCTCAGGGCACCTCTGAAGGCTGGGGGCCAGGCTGGGGTCCTCACCGTCCCGGAACCACTGGATGTTCTCAGCTTCTAGCACATCATCGGAGAGTAAGCAGGACAGGGAGAAGGGCTCCTTCTCTCGGGCAAAGACGGGCTTCAGCACCGACGTGAATTCCACGCTGGGCCCAAATATTGACCCTGGGTGGGAGCAGAGATTTGGGGAGACGGATTCCGAGGCAGCCCACTGGCTGGGGTTTAGGTGGGGCAGGACCCCTTCGGGGCATCCCACCTCCTCTGGGTCGTGAGCCACATTTCCCACGTGGTTGGAGGAGGAGAGGGAGAGCCTGGCTTTGGGGCATAGAGAAGAAGAGACCTTTCTAGGCGGGGACTGGACACGGCAGAATAGCAAATATCTGAAGGCCAAGTCCGTCTGTCTTTCTGGCTTCTGTGTTTCTGCCCCAGCTTTGTTTGGAGGAATGCTCAGCAGCTGGGAGCAGCTCTGAGCACCTTCGGGGCTGCTAGGAGCCTGCACGGGCCAGTGGTTTACAGGCAGACCCAGCGGGCGCCTCCGGTGGGCCCTGGGTAGCTGTCTTCTAAAGGCACTGTGGGACCACAGCCTGGCTGCTCCCTCCCCTCCTCCCCACGGCTGGCTGCCCTCCCCAGGCCACGTACTTTTAAAGATCTCTGAATCGAAGCCAGCATCCTTCCCCAGGTAAGCTGCAAACCCAAAGCAAACAGAATTGGAGAAAGTTCAGACCCCACATCCGTAGATTTCGGGGGCGTGGACTTCAGGTGTGAGTTCGAATCCTAGTCTGCCTGTGCTCCTGCTGTGGCTTAGGGGTCTCCCGCACCCCTCTGGGCCTCAGCGCGTCACCAGTAACTGAGGAACGCGTGAGCTCACGTGAATCAAGTCCTCAGCTGGAGGCCGGCACGCAGTGGGTGTTCATGACATGCCAGTTTCCTCTCTCTGCCCGACTCGCAGTCGGATCATGCACTGTCTTTACAGAGGTCAGCTGGGTCAGGGACAGTGGTGGGCAGGGGCAGCGTAGAAGAGCCATGAGGCCCGGGGTGAAACGGAGGCACTGTCGCCCCAGACCTCGTGTGAGAGGACGAGGACAGCCCTGCGCACACGGAGCTCGCCATGTGCGTGGGTCAGCGTGCTACCCCCACAGCCCTGCCCATGGGTGCCACTGTCCTCTCCTGTAGACGAGGAAACCGAGGCAGAACCGCCCAGCTGACACACACCAGTTCCTGGAAAGGGCCTTCCTGAGCGAGGACCAGAAAGGACCGGAGGCTGCTCACGGTTGCACAGAGTCAGACAAAGACTGAGATTAGAGACCTGGCCTTGCGCCCCACCCAGGCCTTCCACTGAGACCACTGAGACAGCTATGGAGACCGGCGGTAGAGGCCGGTGGGGGATGCCCTTGGCAGGCCGTTGGATGGAGCTGGAGCCAAGAGAAACCTGGGTCTGGAGGGAGGGGTGAGAAGGAAGGGTGGGCAGAGGGAGGAGGGCCCGCCGCTGACCTTGGGCCTGGCTCCAGGCATGGCCTGTGGGGACAGCTCACATTTCTGCATGGAACCTGGCCTGGCAGTGGGGACAGCTGCCTCCCAAGAGCTATTTGGGGAACAAGGCAGGGCGGAGAGGGCTGTGAAGGACAGTTTAACAAGGTCTGGGGAGGGCCGGGAGGGAGGGCTGGACTCCAGCCCGTCCGCACCCAGGACAGCTGCCCTGGGAGTGTGTGTCGGGGGACTCCTCTCTCCGGGCCCCGAGGGTGCAAGCTCAGAGGTGTGGCTTCCTGGGCAGTGCTCTGTCCTGGTCATCGGGACATTTCCCAGAGCCCTCTGCATGCCAGGTACCCGTGTCACCTCATCGCATCAGCCTGAGTGTCTGAGGGAGGCGATGGGACTCCCCCGCCTGTGGATGGGGAACAAGACCCAGGTTCCCATCGGTAGTGAGCAGCAGAGCCAGGATGTGAACTCGGGTCGGCCTGGCTTCTGACACCTCCTGCTTTATGCTGGACTGTCACTCGCCTGCTGGGGCCTGAGCCTAACTGGACACATACCAGAAGCCAAATGGGGGAGACGGGGCCGGGTGGGGAGTTGGTAGGGCTTGACCTTTGCCCTGTGGCTCCCCTAGCAGGGTTAGCAGGGCCAGGCCGCCCTCCCAGAGGCCCTGAGATGGATCCAGAGCCCAAGCTGGTGGGGCAAGCATGCTTCTGGGGGACAAGGCCCCCCCCGAGCAGCCTCATGGCCATGCCCTGAACAGAGGTGCCACTGCGGGCAAGCAGGGCTGGAATCCGGTCCTTGCACTCTCCAGGCCGTGCGCCCTGGCCTGGGGAGGAGAGGGCCCCCTTTGCTTATTCATCACCCCTCACAGGAAGGTGGCCTCCATGACAGTGAAAGTCCTGCAGACAGTGCCCCGCTCAGGCCCAGCCCCGCCAGTGGCTGGTGAGGAGGCAAACGGTGACGCA
>NW_006160148.1:365560-366938 GCF_000334495.1 Tupaia belangeri chinensis
GACCGTGCAAGTGTGCGCCGCCCCCAGGCCCAGCCCCGCCAGTGGCTGCTCAGGAGCAAAGAGGTGAGCATGGCGCACAGTGAGAGCGCGGGGAGGTCAGTCGTTCTCTCCCTGCCGCTGTCCTCAGGGCAGATGGTCCTGCCTCTCCAGCACCTCCCACCGCCAGCCCACGATGTAGCACTGCTCCGGTCGTCTGAGGGGACGCTCGCTCTCTGCAAAGGCCCAGGGACGCGGGGCTCCAAGGCTCCCTGCGTGCCCGATGCCAGGCCGATCCCCGTGTCGGGGGCTGCAGACCCACGTCCTCGTCTGCACACTGTGGTTGGCTGTGCCGGTCTGGCCTGCAGGGGATGGGGGACTTACTGCGGACCAGGACCTTGGCAAAGGAGGAGGCCTGGCCGTGGGCATTCTTCACCATCACGGTGTAGGTGGCCGAGTCCTCAGCGGTGCACCTGGGAAGGAGAGCGGGACGAGTTTCCCGAGACGCCGGGACCGTGGGGTGTGCAAGGCCCACTGGGGAGGGAACGGCTGGGATTAGAGGGAAGTCTCAGGGTGCGGGGGAGGCTTCGGGCACCACCTCTGAGGAGCTGTGTGTCTCTGGGTGGGCCACTGCACGCTCCGGTGTTCTCCTCTGAAGAACCGGGGGCGCGGGGGGTGGGGGGGTGTACACCACCTAACCCACCACAGGGGGCAGTGCTGTGAAATGTTATGTGCTGCGCTGCGTTGTTACTCACTCTGGAGGGTCAGAGAGGTTAAGTGACTTGCCTAGGGTCACACAGCCACTGGAATTTAACTCGGCTCCAAACCAGAGTCCTGGTGCAAGAGCCCGCCCTCCCCTTTCGCACAGAGCAGCCGACAGACCTGCTGCGGGCACACTGTCAGCCCTAGGCCGGGTGCCCAGGTGTTCTAGGTCTCCCCACTGGCCAGGCCACACCTGTCGTGTTCCCAGCAGGAGCCTGGACTGACTCCATCCCAGGTCTCCCGGGTGACGAAGTGCCGGGACAGGGCACACAGGCAGGGAGGTCGCTTGGTGCCTCCTCGTGTCGCCTGGTTGCTCAGGGTGGGCTCCCGCCTGCTTCCCGATGTTCCCTAGCCCTGCGTGCCCTCGCTGGCTGTGCAGCCCCCGGGCACCTCCTACGTGACGTGCCCCTGCCTTGCTTCTGCGGGTGGGGTCACTGTTGAACCTCCACGGTCTCTGAGGCCCATGGAGGCCGTTGGGGTGGGTGTATTGGGAAGACCGAGACGTGGCCCAGTCTGGCCCTGCCCTGCCGCAGTGCACTGAGCCCGCGGCTCTCCTGAGACCCAGGGCCGTGGTGCTGCCCTGAGCGTGGGGTGGGGATGAGCGCTCTGCGTGGGCGCTGAGCACAGGGCGGGCACTGGG
>NW_006160148.1:366952-373378 GCF_000334495.1 Tupaia belangeri chinensis
GGCAGTAATGCAGGGCAGTGCCTGTGCCCAAAGCCTGCTTGGGAAAGACTGTACTTCTGCAGGCCGCTCGGCCTCTGCACCGTGCTCTCCCGGCCTTGTGCCTGGTGGCCACTGTGGTGACACAGTGGTCACAGAGCTCTGCCGCGCTGAGGCCACAGGAGGGCCCAGGGTCACGTCTCAGGGCCTTCCCATGCCCCGGGGGGTGCACATAGGCCTGTGCAGCAGAGGCCGAGGTGCACGTGGGGTCGTGGCAGAAAGACCTCTAGAGGCGCTGGCCCTGATCACCTCCCCGCCTCCCTCTCTCATGGAAGTGAGCTGAAAAGAAATCCCATTGAAGACTCGCCCTGTCCTTAAGGCCTCTCTGACCGTCCCCTCACGGCGTGCCCTCGTGTGTCTGTGTGCACATGTGTGTGCACGTGTGTGCATGCGCCCATCCGTGTGTCCTCTCTCCCCGTAAGGAGCTTCCCAAGCTCAGCTCACATCCAGTCCCTGCCGAGCCTCCTAGTCCAAACTTCTCGCTGTGTGTTCCCGAGGTGTCCGACCATGCAGGCGGGAGGGGTGGGTGAGCGTGTTACACACGGCTTCCCTGCACCTCCACATCAACCTAACCTGACTCTGGGTGCCGGAGACAGGAAGGCGAGGGCTGATCCCGGAACCGGCCCTTACCAAGCACCGGACACTTCTGGGAAACACCCCCAAGGAAGGGCCTTGGTGGAGGCTGGGCCTGGGGACCAGGGTCTCACCTCCTGATCTCCAGGGTCAGCAGCCCGTAGTTGTTGGTGACTCGGTACTTTCCGGCAGGACAGAGGTGGGGCTGGAGTCGGATGTCGTTTTTGTACCTGTGGAGACAGAGGTGGCTGCTGGGCAGTGTGGGAGGGCCAGGGAGGACCGGAGCCCTCCAGCTTTGTGGTCGCTGGCTGTGTGGCCAGGGCGGCACTTCTCTGCCCTGAACCTCAGTTACCCCCACCTGTGGAATGGGACCACAGGAAGGCCTGTCTCCGAGGGCTGCTGTGGGACCACGTGGGCAGGCATGCAAAGCCTCCCTGATGCCCTGCACTGCGGACGCCCATGTTCATTCTCCTTTGGGGGCAGAGAAGAGGGAGTCTGTCATCAGGGGTACCTCCTCTTCCCCTATCAGGGGTACCCCAAAAAACTGGACCGGGCCCAGCTTTTCCCTCTCTAAGGGAACTTGCCAAGGAAAGGACCCCCAGTCCCTGTCTCCCTTGCCAGCCCTTCAGTCAGCTGTTCTTTAGTTTGGTTCTAGCTAGAAGCCCCAGAAAGTCTCCATGCCCAGGTATGGCCCTGTAGCTGTGATTAGGTGAATTGAATCCCACATGGCTGACTGTGGTTTGAATCTTGGCCCTGGCAGTTTCAAAAACCCTCAGGGTGTATGGATATGTGTGCCCCAGATCCCAGATCCCGACAGGAAGGAGAAATGGAGGGGGGGCCGGGGCATGCCACATCCCATTGGAGGTGATGCCTCACTCCCTCTGGCAGTGCACGTGGCCTCTGGCACTAAGAAAAAATGAAAACAAATAAATCTCCAGGCCCAGTTTGGAACATGAGCCTCTGAGAATTTGCACCAGAAGCTGCTGATTGTTTGGAGCGGTGGATAGCATAATGGTTACAATGCTGGACTCCCACGTAGGCGACCATGATTCGAGTCCCAGACCTGGTGGCTTAAAACTTGCACCAGGTGCGTGTGCGTCCAAAATCCTGAGAGGAGGATGGAGGAGAAGGGGTTGCAGAGTGGCCATCCCCCTGGGGGGGTGGGTTCTCGTTTTCAGTCTGTCTGTCTGTCTAGTGAATGCATGAATGCACACGCCCTATAGCAAAATCTATAAACAAACAAACAAACAAACAAACCAAAAAACTGATCATTGTTTTCCAAGACCAGGCTCTCCTGTATTCTAAAGAAACAGACCTCCCTGGGGGCCACCCAACCCATGCCAAGCCTCCTTGCCTCTTTTTCTGCTGGGTGTGGCATTATGACTCAGCGCTGTGAACAGAGAGTGAGGAACGGGGTCGGGGGCTTCTTCTGATGATGCCCTGGCCCCCTTTGTGTCACCTTCCCCTCTGTCCTGCAGCAGGGACAAGGCCATGACAGTGCTACCTCATGCCACCAAAGCCAGCAGCAGAGCCCCCAGCAGTGACCTGGAGGACGCCCCGCCTGCGGGATCCGAGGGGCAGTGGCCACAGCAGCCTGTGCCGTGGGCACCCAGACAGGTGGGGGGAAGGAAAATGGCCCGCCTTGGCTAAGCCATTAACATGAACAAGCAAAACCCCAGACCCAACAACTCCGCACCCAGGCTGCGGCCCACATGGAAGGTGCCGGAACCTCAGGGGTGAGCCCGGGCGTCAGCGTGTCTAAACTCCCGGGTGACTCCCAGGTGACCGAGTAGACCTCGTGCCTTTGTTTCTGGGCCTGTCCTCCCTGCTGGGTGGCCTGGAGGCCTGCAGGCCCAAGGCGTCAGGGCTGGGGGTGTCAGCGTGCCAGGAGGCCTGGGTTCTTAACTGTTCCTATGGTTACGTTCATCGCCAGAGAGCGTGTGTGCTCACCAGGGACAGAGAGAGAGAGAGTACGCCCCCTCCACCTTGGTCACAGTCACAGCATGCTGCAGCCGCTCCCCCTCCAGGTCCCCGTGTGTCGGTGCTCTGGGTGCACACGACGTGTCTCGTGTGTGTTTCAAGCTGTCGGAGGTGGGACTGGATCGTGTCGTTAGCCATCGGTGTGGTGCCTTAACCACTAGGCCACAAGGCCAGCCTGAGGCCTGGGTTCTTGACAGTTATGTGACCTTAGGCAAGTCAGTGTCACTCTCTGGGTCTCTGTCCCTGAGGCCGTAGCACAGATATTCCCATGGGGTGATGGCATCCTTCCGTGCACCAGGGGTGGTGGGTGAGGTTGAGGAGGAGGCCCGGCCGAGGGCGGGCGCCCAGGCCTCAGTGGGCTGCCCTCCTTCGACAGGCCTTCCCACAGCCTGTTTGTCTCCGTGGCAACCAAACAGGGCCACACCATGCCCACCACACGGCCCCCCAGGGTGCGCCCTCTTTGGAAAGGAGCCCAACGGAGTTTCCCTGTGGGAGGGCAATGGCTAATCTGGGCCTGGAGACCAGGGCTAGGCCCCCACCTGTCAGGAACATTCCAGAAGCCTCTGCCTTTCCTGGAAGTAGGAAGCAGCAGCAGCTGCAGCTCTGGGCATGGTCAGGGCCTCAGTCCCCAGTCTCTGCCTCTTGGTCAGGCCTCGAAGGCACGACTGCATGGATGGCCCTGGGTGGCAGCCAGTCACAGGAACATTAAATGGGTCACCTGAGCCCAGCCCGAGCCTGGCTCAGCGAGGCCCTAGGAAAGACTGAGTTTCATGCTGGGGCCAGCAGGTGGCGTGGTGGTTAAGGACCGGATCCCACATGGTTGACTTTACAGTTTGAGTCCTAGACCTGGTGTCATGAAAATCATGCCGGGTTACATGTGTGCGCCTGCTCAAAAGCCCCAGAGAAAAAGGAGGAGAAGGGATTGCGGTGTGGCCTTCCCTCCTAGGGGATGATTTATCACTTTCCTTCTCTCTGTCTCTCTGGCAAGTGCACATGCCCTGCGGCAAAAATCTGAAAAAAATTTTTTTAAAAATTAAAAAATCTGAAAAAAATGAAGAACTAAGGTTTGGGGGACCAAATGTTTTGGTGGCGTGGATGTGGCCAGTCCGGCCCTCATTTAAACCCGCCCTGTTGTTGGCCAGAGACCTGGAGCCTCGGGCACTGGGTTTCAAGACAAGCGGTCCCTCTGCAGTTCTCCCAGAGTCCTCCAGGAGTGCTGTGGCAGTGTCTCCCGGCCTGACCCTGGGAGGAGGTCTGCAGGGCTGGTGTCCCCCAGCTCCCCACTGCGTCCAGGAGCCCCCACCATGACAAGGTATGTCCTTCTCTAGGGACACTGATTCAAGCTGGGTCAGTGTCACAACCCTCCTGGTGCCCGCTGGGGGCTGTGCGTCTGTGTGTCGGGCCTCTGTGGTCAGGAGGTGCTCACCAAGCGCTGGGTAGGCGGACTGTCCTGACGAGCCAGGCGGGCCAGGACCTTCCTGCTTACCCGAGCTGGGTGGCGCCCTCTGACCCGAGCTGGGTGTCTCCCTGGGCCTGGACCGAACCTCTGGAGGCCATGCCGGGAGACGAGGTGTGGCTCAGCCCGAGGAGACGATGAAAACCCAGGGCCATCTGGCTGCTGGGGCTGGGGTGGCAGATCGGGGCTCCTGCCATTTTCAGGAATGCTCAGCTCCCAGTCGGGGCGACCTTGTTGGCAGGGATGGGAACAAGTCCCCTTGGGAGAGGCTTCCTGGAACGCCTGAGACGTGGGCCTCGGCGCCAGGGAGGGCAGGGCGCGGCCGCGAAGCTGGACAGCTGAGGTGCTGACCCAGCTTCACCCAGGCCAGGAGAGGGGACTGTGGTCCTCTGGGAGCAGCAACCTGCATGTGGGGACAACTGCAGGACCCAGGTCCCTGTAGACAGCACTCAGTGGCAGCGAGGTGCCTCGCAGGGTGTTTAGAATGAGTGCCAGCCCTGGGCGACTCCCTCAGGAAGGCTCTCTTGATTGCTCCTGGCTTAAATACTTTCTTTTTGCCACAGGGCATGTGCGTTTGCTAGTTGGAGACAGAGAGAGGGGGAGAGTGAGAAAGCACCCCCGGGGGTGACCGCACTGCAAGCCTTTCCCTCCATATTCCTCTCTGGACTGGGGGCCCCGCGTGCACACATGCCCAGGGTTTTTATGAGCTGCTGGGTCTAGGACTCAAACCAGAGGTGGCCATGTGGGATCCAGAGCTGTGACCTCCATGCCACCTGCTGGCCTGTGCTTAGGGAAAATGGTAACGGTCACTTTCCTATGTGTGGGCCGGCAGGAAGGGCCGAGGGATTGGAGGCAGGAGACCTGAGTTTGAATCCTGCTCACGCTGGCTGTGTGGTCTTAGACAAATCCCACTGCTTCTGAGCCTTGAGGTCCTCACCCATGAAATGGGAAATAGTTCCTGCCTCGTGAGTACCCCTGACGCTCGAGGGGGAGACAGTGCTGAGTCAGGGCAAAACGGGATGAGCTGCAGGCTGCTGCGTCTTCCTGTCCGTGGGTACTGGTGTGCTAGTCTTCTTGTCTGTTCGACTGTGCTCACTTTGCCCTCAAGATCCAGCTTGTGCTACCTCCTCCAAGAAGCCTTCCTGGACCTCCAGGCTAAGCCAGCCGCTTCCCCCTCTCTGCCCCACAGATGCACTTCTCTGTGTGTTGCTGTTTCTCTTGGGCTGAGTCCCCAGGGGAGATCTGCCATTTCTGTGCCCAGGGCCATGTTAGGGCCTGACACAAAGGACACTCTTAGAATTTATTGTTGAAATCCCTCCCTCCTCTCCCAAGGAGCCATGCCCAGCCCTGTCTCTACCATGCCTGCCTGGAGACCCCTGCCCCTCTCCCCACACCCCACCAAGACCTGGCCTCCCGGATTGTGCACAGTAACCCTCCCAGGAGTGCTGTCTCCCAACTCCCTCCCCGTTCAAATTCTGAGGGCTTCCATGTAGCTGCGGCATTAAATTCTCCCTAGACGCAAAGTGGGCAGGTGGTCTTTGACCCGTTCTGCACAGTGAGAAACTGAGGCAGGATAAGCGAGATTAAGCGACATAGCTGGAACCACACACTGAGTTAGCAGAGAATGAAAGCCAGGCCTGGGACCCCAGGTTTCCACCCCAGGCTCGCCCTCCTTCTCCCTGCAGGGTCCCCGCCCGCCTGCCTCCTCCTGCGGCTTGGCCCCTGTCCTGCCTCCCACCGTGTCCTGTGACCCTGAGA
The DNA here is from genome assembly GCF_000334495.1 of Tupaia belangeri chinensis. Classification (NCBI taxonomy): domain Eukaryota; kingdom Metazoa; phylum Chordata; class Mammalia; order Scandentia; family Tupaiidae; genus Tupaia; species Tupaia belangeri. The sequence continues at coordinate 372,756 of NW_006160148.1, forward strand.
TGCCCAGCGTGGAGCAGCTGCCTTCTGCCTCCAGAATCATATTTTTACAAGGGCTGCCTCCCCGGGGGGCCAGTCTTCCAGCCCCAGGCTGACTGGGAGGCAGCTAAGAATAACCCGGCCCGAATCTGGCAGCAGCTGCTGTTTGGGGGGGTGGGCAGAGCCCTGGGTCTGTGGATAAGGCGTCAGGAACTCCTGGGGAGGTGGCTGCAAGGAACTCAAGCTCTGGCCCCCCTCCCACCAACCCAGCAGCTTACCAGGTGACCTGGGGAGGAGGCCGGGCCTGGACGGTGCAGGTCAGCAGGACTGTGGTATGCTCCCAGACGGCGTGGGAGCGGAGCGGGATCCAGAACCAGGGCCCCCGGCCGGAACACAATTCCTTCAGCTCCTTGGCCTCCCGCACCTTCTCCTCCGTCTGGAGGCAGGAGGGTGTGTGACCCCTGGGAGCCAGGGACCACCTCTCCTCTGTCTTTGTCCTTACGGCCCCCGCCCTCAATGCCCAGGCTCGAGTCAGACCGCGTGGCTGGAGTCCCCGCACCACCTGAAGGCAGTGTGGTAGAGTGGGCAGGACGTGAGCTTGGGAACCAGCAGCCTGGGGTCCAGGTCTGACCGCCACTGGCTACACG
>NW_006160148.1:374031-374952 GCF_000334495.1 Tupaia belangeri chinensis
GGTCCCCCCGCCACTGGCTAGCTGAGGGCCCACGGGTCCTCAGCGGCCTGGGCTGTAGATCAGGATGACAATAATATTCTGCCCCGTGGACCGCAGTGAGCGTCACATGGAAAACATGGGCCTTTGCAGGTGCTACCTGGGGAGGGCGTGGGGACTGGCTTCAGAGCTGGGCCCCTGTCAGGGACGGCATTTCCTGAGAGTCTCCCGTGTCTCCAGGGTCTTCTGGGCACTGGGAAGGTGGATTTGCAAACCCCGCGTCGTTTAATCCCCCCAACTCAATGCTGAGAGTTGTTACAACCACATCGGTCTTACATATGAGGAAACTGAGGCTCAGGGCAGTGAGTCCTTCTCCAGGGCAGGGGCCAGGGGCCCAGGGGCAGTGACCCCGATCTCCTAGCGCAAGGGCCTGCCCGAAGCCACATAGCTGGAGGTGGAGTGCCCCAGGAGGTGTAGCAGGTTCAAGTCCCAGATCAGAACCTCTCCGGGCCCTCCAGCTGCCCCCTGAGCAAGGGTGAGGGCGAGGATGGCAGTGCCCACTGGTCCCGGTGGAGGCCCGGGGCTCCCCTGCCCACCCCCTCACCTGCTGCCTCAGCGCCTTCCGGTCGCATCTCTGGCGCAGCAGCCGGTGGGTCTGCAGGAAGCCGATCTCCGTCCTCTCCCAGTCATTGCCGAAGCCCACCCGCTTCTGCCCGCGCTCCTCCAGTTCCACGGTGGAGGACTGGTGCCTCAGCTGGGCCTCCCTGCCAGACAGGAAAGAGGGCGTGGGGCTCGACCTGGCTCCGCCCCAGCAGCGCCATCTGCAGCTCAGCGTTGAGGACACATGCAGCCGGGCGCCCTGTCCTGCGTCCTGAACACCCAGGAAGGGCCCCCCCCCCCCGACCTGGACCTTGCCTGGGGCCTGCGGTGCCCGGTGAAACCTTG
>NW_006160148.1:374972-375778 GCF_000334495.1 Tupaia belangeri chinensis
CCCCTGCCGGTGCCACCGCTGCTGGGCGCTACAGCTAATGGACAGGCACTCGGCTCCCCTTTTCCCAGGGCACAGTGCCTGCCGGAAGCCAGGTGCTGCCTCCTGGTGCTGTCTGGCTCACAGGCTTCCAGGCCTCCCGACGCGGGGTGGGCCAGGGCTACTGTCCCTACACTCCCACGTGAAGCCCCTGGGTTAGACCCCCACCTCGGGGCTGGTACCCCCAGTGTGTGCCCCAGAGTGTGGGTAGATGGCGGAGACCCCTGCCCAGTCCCTGGCACCAGGCATGTCACTTCGGGCGGGTTCTTTGAGCTCAGGTGGGGGCCCAGCAGCGCGGCAGGGGGCGACAGGATGGCCCCCGCCAGGCCTTTGGGGGCCTTGTGACTTACCAAGACGTCTCCGAGGAGGCGGTGAGGACCAGGGCTGCAGCCAGGGCGTAGTCTGCGGCGCTGAACTGTTGCTCCTCCTCGCTGCTCCAGGAGAGGGTGGTCAGTGTTCCCCGGAAGGCTGGCTGTGGGTCTGCCTGGGCCCAGGGGCAGGGCTGTGCCCCCCCCAGCCTCAGGACACTGGCACTCCGGACCCTCAGACAGGCTCTCCAGAGAGCAGGGCTTGTCCCTCCCCCAGGGTCTCCAGAGAGCAGGGTTGTGTTCCCCCACACGTCTCCAATGAGCAGGGCCAAGCCCCCCACACCTCCCACACAGGGTCTCCAGTGAGCAGGGCCGTGCCCCCCCCACACACACATAAGGTCTCCAGTGAGCAAGGCCATGCCCCCCCCCCACACACACACAGGGTCTCTTGTGAGCAGGGCT
>NW_006160148.1:375976-378876 GCF_000334495.1 Tupaia belangeri chinensis
GGCTCCCCCACCCCCACCCCCGGCGGGCAGGTGCTGCCCCTCAGAGGGCGCAGGCGGGCTGGGCGGCGGGCACCTGCTGCGGAAGGTGCGTCTCCGCACGGAGGAGCCCATGTGCAGGCTGTGCTGCCGCTCCTCCTTGTGCTCCTCCTCCTGCCGGTGCTCCAGCCTGTGGACCTCCACGGCCTGGGGGGCCCGGGGCTCCCCCACGCTGCCAGGGCTGTGAGGCAGAGTCATGGCTGCCGGAGCGACAACCTGTGGGGGCCAAGGTCTGCGGTCATCCCTGGCCTGGGCTCGGCAGGGAGGCTCTCTCCGGTGGCAGGGCCGGAGCGAGGCCCAGGCGTGGGAGCTGCCGGCCTCTCTAGCCCTCGAGCTCCTGCCCAGCCGCTGGGTGGTGGAGCCACAATTGGCACCCAGGTCTGCCCGGTCCGGGCCTCTTGACCTCCGTGTCACTGATAGCAGGCCAGGCCCAGCGGGCACCTGTCCTTCTTCCTCTGAGGGGTCACCAGGCACGAAGCCTCCTCCATCTCCCAAGGCTCCAGTCCAACCACAGGCTGTGCCCAGAGGGATGGAGCAGATGGACGTGGAGGAGGCTGGGGTCGGGCTGTCTGCAGCCAGGGAGAGGCAGGTGGGGAGCAGGCTTCGGGGCTCTGCACCAAGTGTTCCCCCAGATCTGGTCCCTCTGATCTGCAGCCCTGGACTGCTGGGACCCCTGAAGTGGCTCTCCCACCCCTCCGGGTGGGAACTGTGCTGGGCGCGCCTCTGAGCTGGGGGCGCCTTGCCTGGGCGGGGAAAGGAACAGACGACACAGCTGCCTCCGCGGCTGCATCTCCGTCTGCTCCTGCCAGCTCACTCTGCCCTGGGGTGGGGGAGCGTGCCTGTGCACGGGCACGGAGGTGGCCTTTGGCCGGGCTGTGGTCACGGCACTGGTGACTTTCTCTCAGTCCAGGACGCGGGAGGTCAGCCCACTGGTCTCACTAGAGACTCCTGCCATGGGCGTCGGGGCTCAGGCTGCGGCCGCCGATCTCAGTGGGCATCCACAGTGTGAGCCTCCAGAGGAGGGGAGCCACGGTGTGAGTGGGGCCCAGGGCTCCCCGCGGGGCTCTGCAGACACCTTAGCTGCACCCACGGCACTGCACCGTGTTGGCTTCCTATCTGGACGCACGCGACGAAGAGGCTGTGTGCCCTGGGAAGGGCCAGCCCTGCTCCTCTGCCCTTTCCTCCTCACAGTCCCCGCGAGCTGCTGGCTACCACCCTGGCCAAGGGAGGCTTCACAGGACGCGGTGGCCCTGGCCCAGTGGCCAAGGGTTACATTCCCTGGCACCAGCCGCTGGCTCCCTTCCCCGGGGCTCTGCTCTCCATTAGCACAGCGGCCGGGCCTGGCGCTCAGCCCTGACCTCGGGGCCTCCCCAGCCGGACCCCCAGCCTTAGTGGATGAGCCATGGATTCTTTTTAAAGTGGTGACTGATGCGAGGGATTACGCAGGGTCAAGGCTGCAGCTCCGCCCTCTTCTCTGGACACTCTGTGCAACTCAGGGAGGGGGCGGGATGCATGCCAGGAGGGAACCTACCGTGTCCTTTCCTGGGGGTGCCAAAATTGGGGCAGAGAGCCCACCGTGTGGCCTCCCCGACCCCGCCACCTTCCTCCCAAGCCTCAACCTGCTTTGCCAGCCTCTGACTGGCACTCCGGCGAGGCCTCTCCCCTTCCCCAGGAGGATCCTGGGCTCCTGGGAGAGCTCACGACAGGCCGGCTGTGCGGGGTGGGGGTCCTGGGGGGTCCACCGGCTCCTGAAAGGCCACTGAGGAGCGGAAGACTCCTGGCCCGTCTGGGCCTCGGTTTCCTGCCGGCCAACCTGGGGCTGGATGGGATCCCTTCCTGCTCTCGGATTTGGGATCAGGGCTTGCTGTCCCTCTGCCTGCGGGGCAGCCAAGCAGGGCTCACCGGTGCGGCTCTGGGCCTGCCGCTGCCAGCTCTCCAAGGGTGTGCATGGCTGCCCAGGCGCGGGCACGGCTCCAGCCCCCAGGGCGGCTCCAAGCGTCTTTTTCTAGCCTTCACATCACAGAGGACTTAGCTCGGAAAACCCAGGGACCACATGGGACAGGGAGATGGGGCAGGGGTTCTGGGAGTCCCTTCCACTTTCACTTGGGGTGCTACCTGAGGACAGACCTCCTAGATCCCGTTCCCAACACACGAACACACACACATGCACACACACGTGTGCGTCACAGAAGTCACTCCCCATGGCAAGCTGAGAGGGTCTCGGTTTCTGGAGCCATCCCTCCCTCCGGGATCTCTGGAGGTAACTCACGGAAGCAGCTGTGCCCACTTAGGGGTCCCTGGGGAGAAGATTCCAGAGGCTGAGAGGGTCCTTGGCGTCTTCTTGCCCTCGGCTCAGCGGGAACTGGGGGAAGAATGTGAGCCCGGAGCCTGCACGGTCTTAAATATAGCAGCGCTGAGCCAGTGCGATGACAATGGATGGGGCTGCCCCGCCCTCCCGGCCCGCCGGCAGCGACAGGTGGGGCCCCCGCCCCCCATCCCCGTGGCTCCATCTGTCCTGCCCAGCCCTGCTAGGGCAGAACGGAGGGACCGGCTCGGGTCGTGTTGTACGGTGGGTGGCAGATCCGCGTGTGGTAGGGTGGGTGGCAGATCCGCCATCTTCCCTGCTGTCCCTCTGAGGTCTCCCCCAGGAGACGGGCAGCCTGAGGCAGACCCTCCACTGCGCCGATCGGATTCCCTTCCTGGAACACGGGCACGCACCTTCACAAAGGTGGCGGAAAGGATGTGGCCCACAGAGGAGTCTCTCAGTAGTCACCAGCTAGGATGTCAGGTGCGGCTTCTCGCCCTGGCGGTTCCTGACCCCCCCCCCCACCCCTGGGCCCGGGCTGTGACCGGGGGGGGGGGGG
>NW_006160148.1:378917-389815 GCF_000334495.1 Tupaia belangeri chinensis
CACGGGTGGGGCCAGCTCCTCAGCCCACAGCTGTCTTCCCTGGGCTCCTGCCTGACCCCAGGTGGCCACCAACACTGGGTCTGTCACTCTTCCTGGGGACTTGAGACTATTCTCTGGAGAGAGAGAAAGGGGAAGGGACAGAGGTGATGTGATTCAGGCGCTGGATTCCCACATGGCCAACTGCAGTTCAAGTCCTGGACCTAACAGCTTGAACGTCACTCCAAGCAAATACCCAAAATTCCAGGAGAAAAATGGAGGAGAGGGGACTGTGGGCATGGCCATCCCCTCTGGGGGTGATTTCTCACTTTCTGTCTCCCATGGGTGTGTGTGTCAGAGAGCAAGAACCTATTAAAAAGAGAGAGAGGGGGACCAGCAGTTAGCGTAATGGCTATGTCGCTGGGCTCCCACGTAGTCGACCACAGTTTGTGTCCCAGAGCCGATGGTTTGAAACTCACGCCGGGCGCGTGTGCGTGCGTGCCCAAGATCCTGAGAGGAGAATGGAGGAGAAGGGATTGCGGTGTGTCCATCCCCCCTGGGGGGTGATTTCTCGCTTTCTGTCTCTCTGTCTCTGTCTGTCTGTCTGGTGAGCGCATGCGCCCTAAGGCAAAAACCTCTAAAAAAAAGAGAGAGAGAGAGAGAGAAGGCGAGCGAGAGCACAGGTGGAAGTGCACAGGTGAGCTCCTTGGCCTGCGGGGACCCCGTGGCAGCTCCCCTGCCCTCCGCCTCCTCCCGGGCAGCCCTCGGCGTTCCTCTCCCAGCTGCTGTTGCCCCGGCCTCAGAGACTCATGCAGACACGCTGAGGGGGTGCGGGCCCGTGTGTGCAGTAGCACAGGTGTATGCTCCCAGCAAGCGGGGGACAGCCTTTACCAGTACTGTGACACCCACCACCCCAGGCAGCCGGGCGGAGAGAATGCGCACGCCGGAGTCCTGGAGTCTGAGTGACCTGGGTTCCAGCCTGGTCCTACCGCCAAGCAGCTGGCAGCCCTTGGGCACGTCACCGTACAGCCGGGCTACCGCCCGCACAGCGGAGGCCATCCGCCTGCCTCACGGTCTGACGGAAGAGGTGTCCGTGGGAAGCAGGAAGTCCCCACATGGTGCCTGGCATCCTCAGACGTCGCTAAACGAGAGCTGTAACTCTGACCCAGGGTCGTGGGGGCTTCCCGTGGCCCATCGTGGGTGTGGCTCCCAGCTGTCCTGCGGCTCATCATACCCCACTCACTGCTGGGACTCTCACCTCCCACCCTCGGGTCATGAGGCTGAGCAGAGGTTCGACAACTGGGAGCTGCACAAACCTCGTTTAAATCCCAACCCTGCTTCTCCGGGAACTTTGGCCTCTTTTCTGGGCCTGTTTCTTTATCTGTAAGTTGGGGAGAAGTTCTGATAGCCAGTCTACTCGCCACCCCGAGAATGCGCCTGCTGCATGACTGGGCCCATAGTGTGTGTGCCTTCAGAAGTTCTCGACCGCATGCAGCCCACAGAGCTGGGTCCGCAGCGACAGGGAAGTACCCGTAGGTACTGGCTCACTGACAAGTGGGAGGGATTCATTCTGGGGGCTGGAAGCCCAGGATCAAGGCTGGGCAGTTGGTGTTGGTGATGGCCCGGCCCGCTCTCTCAGACTGCGTCTCTTGCTGCATTCCTGAACCCCAGGCGCTCTCTTTAATCACCTTTATAAGGCACAACCCCTTCTCATGACTCAGCCACCCCCCAAGGCCTCCCCTGTTAATACTATTGCCCTGGGGATTCAGTTTCAGCATAGGAATCTGGGGGGTGCCCGCATTCCGACCATAGGAAACACCTGTCTTGCAGGATGGTTGTGAGACTCAAATGGGGTTGAAATGCCTGGAATGGTTCCTGGCTTATATTCCTTTCTTTCCCCTCTTGTCTTCCCTCCTTTTCTCGTTTATTCTAAAGACAAACTGACCGTCATTTGAACCATGCTTCCACCAACCTCCCAACCACACCATTTTCAGGAGCAACCAAACAGTCCTTGGTGGGTGGCGCCCCCTGGTGGCTGCAGTGGGAGCCATTGGCTCAGGGCCCTATTCCCACCCTCCTGTGCGGGCTTGTCTCCCTTGCGGCCCTCTGTGGCTGGCACTCTTTAGCTAGTTGCTGTTCTTTGCATCTGATCTGGTGAAAACTTACCTTCCTTAGCCCTAGCAGTGGGACGGGAAATGGGCTCACAGGGCAGAGGGGGCCGGGCAGCAGGCCAGGGTGTCGGAGCTGTCCCTCCAGCACCAGCTCTGCAGGGACATGGGCTGTCTCTGCCTCCCTAGACATGTCCGCGTCAACCCATCACTTCTGTGCCACCATCTGGCAGATAGTGGGTGCAGCCACAGGGGGCAGCCTTGCTGTGACACTAGTCCAGCCTCCTGTCCAGGCGGCACTGGCTCGGAAGGGACACAGCAGGAGCTGGCCCTCTGGGAACCCTGGGGCGCTCCGGTCTCGGCTCTGTCTTCTGGGGAGAAGCTCCTGTACGTTCCGGGTTGGGGATGAGGTGGTCAGGAGTTTGCAGCCATCCCAGCCCGCAGCTGCCCTGCCCTCCCGGGGGTGACTTCAGGGAGCTGGTCAGAGCCTGTGGATAGAGACACTGTTGCTATCTGCTCAAATTCCCTGGCAGGAATCACCAAAGGAGTTTATTACAAATACAGATTCCGGGACCAGCAGATGACGTAGCGGTTACGTCGCTGGATTCCCACATGGCCAACGGCCGTTCGAGTCACCATCCCTCCCGGGAGCCGATTTCTCACTTTCCACTCACTGTTTCTGAACACACACACCCTAAGGCAAAAACCTCCGTAAAAAAAAGATACAGACTCCGGGGCCAGCAGGTAGTGTAGTGGTTAAGGCTCTGGACTCCCACATGGCCAACGGCCGTTCGAGTCACCATCCCTCCCGGGAGCCGATTTCTCACTTTCCACTCACTGTTTCTGAACACACACACCCTAAGGCAAAAACCTCCGTAAAAAAAAGATACAGACTCCGGGGCCAGCAGGTAGTGTAGTGGTTAAGGCTCTGGACTCCCACATGGCCAACGGCCGTTCGAGTCACCATCCCTCCCGGGAGCCGATTTCTCACTTTCCACTCACTGTTTCTGAACACACACACCCTAAGGCAAAAACCTCCGTAAAAAAAAGATACAGACTCCGGGGCCAGCAGGTAGTGTAGTGGTTAAGGCTCTGGACTCCCACATGGCCAACGGCCGTTCGAGTCACCATCCCTCCCGGGAGCCGATTTCTCACTTTCCACTCACTGTTTCTGAACACACACACCCTAAGGCAAAAACCTCCGTAAAAAAAAGATACAGACTCCGGGGCCAGCAGGTAGTGTAGTGGTTAAGGCTCTGGACTCCCACATGGCCAACGGCCGTTCGAGTCACCATCCCTCCCGGGAGCCGATTTCTCACTTTCCACTCACTGTTTCTGAACACACACACCCTAAGGCAAAAACCTCCGTAAAAAAAAGATACAGACTCCGGGGCCAGCAGGTAGTGTAGTGGTTAAGGCTCTGGACTCCCACATGGCCAACGGCCGTTCGAGTCACCATCCCTCCCGGGAGCCGATTTCTCACTTTCCACTCACTGTTTCTGAACACACACACCCTAAGGCAAAAACCTCCGTAAAAAAAAGATACAGACTCCGGGGCCAGCAGGTAGTGTAGTGGTTAAGGCTCTGGACTCCCACATGGCCAACGGCCGTTCGAGTCACCATCCCTCCCGGGAGCCGATTTCTCACTTTCCACTCACTGTTTCTGAACACACACACCCTAAGGCAAAAACCTCCGTAAAAAAAAGATACAGACTCCGGGGCCAGCAGGTAGTGTAGTGGTTAAGGCTCTGGACTCCCACATGGCCAACGGCCGTTCGAGTCACCATCCCTCCCGGGAGCCGATTTCTCACTTTCCACTCACTGTTTCTGAACACACACACCCTAAGGCAAAAACCTCCGTAAAAAAAAGATACAGACTCCGGGGCCAGCAGGTAGTGTAGTGGTTAAGGCTCTGGACTCCCACATGGCCCACTGTGGTTCGAATCCTGGGCCCAGTGACTTGAAAATCACGCTGGGGTGTGTGTGTATGTGTGTGTCCCCAGAATCCCCGGAGGAGAATGGAGGAGAAGGGATAGTGGCATGGCCATCCCCTCTGGAGGTGATTTCTTGCTTCCCCTCTCACTGTCTCTCTCTGTTTCTTTCTCGTGAGCACAGGCACCCTATGGGAAAAAACTCTGAAAAAGATTGCAGATTTCAGGGTCAGACCCGGTACAGCAATACTGCTCTGCAAAGCTGGTCACCACGGGAAGGACCTGCTCCCTGTCCTGGAGTGCCCCCATATACACCAGGTACACGGGGATCCAGATGGACGGAGCCGGGGGGAGTCATGGCGTGGGCTTCTTGTCTCTGTCATGGATGAAATGGGTAAATAAACTTTAAGGACAAAGTAGAGACCCCGGGAGCTGTGACCTTGGCAGGGTGGTGGAGTGGGCACTGTGTCTCAGGGAGCTTCCCCGGGATGGCCATGATGAGGCACAAGCAGGACAGCCACCTGGGCAGTCACCCTCCGGCCACATCCTCCCTTGCAGCATCTCTGCAGGAAAGGTGTGGGGGGAGGGGCAGGCGTGTGCAAGCTGCAAGCCCAGGGGCGTCCTCTCTCCTCTCTCCTACTCCTCCATCTGCTACGACTGCTAGTCGTTACTCCTGGGTTTGCCCCCCCCCCAGCCTTGTCGAAGGTGACCCCTTGGACACTTGCCTTTCCCTGGGCTGGGTCGGACAGGCCATGGAGCTTTCTGGGGTGGGAGTCCAACACGTGGGAATGGCACGGCCCCCAGCCTTGCCCTAGGACTCAGACCCTGCCGTCTAGCTGGACTCAGGTCAGTCATGGGGCTGGGCTGCCTTGGAAGCAGGCGGCCCCAGGGGTCATGCAGCCTGGTGCTGCTCCTCAGTGGGCACGAGGCCAGCCGCGGAGGTCACAGACTCAGCCTCCCACCCCTCTCCTTAGACACTTAGATGCTCCCTCTCTGAGCATTGTTTTTGAAACATTTGCCACCTGCGATCCTGGGAGTTGGGAAAGTTGCTGTGGCTCTTAATAAAAGCTCTGCATGGATCAACTAGGAGCTCAGTGGTTAAGGCACTAGACTCCCACATGGCCAATTGCAGTTCGAGTCCCAGACCCAGTGGCTTGGGAATCATACTGGGTATGTGTGCATGCATGCCCAAAATCCCAAGAGGAGAGTGGAGAAGGGATTGTGGCATGGCCATCACCCCTGGGGAGTGATTTCTCACTTTTTCTCTCTGTCTCTCCCCAGTGAGTGTCCATGCCCTATGGCAGAAATCTAAGTGAAACAAAACCCCTGTGCAGCTCTACGGCCCCCTCGCCCCGTGAGAGCGGCCCAGCTGCTCTGTGGCGTCTACAGATAAGGGAGGTGAGGGCAGCAGGCCTTCGGCCAAGTGTGCCCCAAGTGACGGGAGCGGATGTTTGTAGGGGTGAGGGGAGCCATCATCGCTGACTGAGCCTCTGCTTAGAGGAGGGTGACCCACCCCTCTCTGTTGTGCAGACATTGGGTCTCAGCCGTGACCTCGAGGAAACGGCAAATATTAATGACAGACAGACAAAAACTCCACCACTTGCCCCTGCATCCCAGGGAGGGAGGGTGTCCAGAAGGATGGTACACGGTCCGGGGAGGGTCATGCCCAGGCAGACCATGGGCCCCATCAGGGCCCTCCCTTTGCCCTGCCCGTCTCATCCTCCAGGATCCAAACAGGTACAGCACAACCCTCCTGTGGGGACTGGAGGCCTGGCTTGAGCTCCATGTCTCCAGGCCTCGATGGGGCCCTGGGTGAGCGCCCTCCCCTCTCTGGGCCTTGGTTTCTCACTGTGGGGTCGTCTAGATGTGAGTGACTCAGAGTGTGACCCTGGGAGCACGGGGCAAGGGGCAGGAGGGCAGTGCTAGGTGGCGCTGCCCGGTGGGTCTGTAGGGGAGGCCGTGGGATGGAGGCCCGGGGCTCCAGGCAGAGGAGGCCTTTGCTCCTCTAAACGGCGTTGGCCTACCCCTGGGGGAGAAGGCCCACACTATCTTCTCTGGCTGTTTCCAGAAGGCCTGCAGTCCCTCCCCTTCCCACCCTGGGTGTGTGTGCATGCATGCGCCCCTCTGGCGCGGCTGGGCAGTCATGAGCCTGGAGCTGGCCTGAGCTGGGGGAGACATTACTCCTTCTGCTGCCTGGTTAAAGGGAACCACGATGGGAGACCTCTCGCTGGGCACTGCCCGGGCCCTGTGAGCTCTTTACAGACGCAGTTCAGCTTCCTCCCACCAACACCCGCGCGGTAGGCACTGCCCCATCTGACAGACGAGGAAAGCGAGGTTCTGAGCAGTGATTCATTTGCTTGAAGTCACAGCTGGTAAGTGGGGCGGCTGGAACGTGAACCCCGATGGGCTGAGCAGTTCCCAAAGGTGTGAAGGAAGAACGGTCTGCTCTTGGCTTATCCCCTTTGGGGCCACATGGCAGGGCGGGGTCTGAAACGCCCTCCTACAGAACAGGTTTCTGGGTCTGCCTCCCCACCTGCCGCCAGGCTCTAGCAGAGAAATGGGGTGACATGGCACAGTTCCAGGAAGTGGTCCTGGTGAGAATGAGCCCCTGGCCGCACCCCTCCCTGGAGTCACGCCATCCTGCCTTGCGTTTCCGGCCTCGGCAGAAGTACGGGTTGTTCCGGTTCTGCCCCGCCGACCAGGAGACTCCTTTCTTGCTTTTGACGATCACAGGAGAGGCAGAGGCCTCACTCTCTGTTGGACTGGATTGTGACAATGGCCGGGAGAGGGGAGAGGGGGCAGGCCCCAGGAACTCTGGGTCCAGCGTATCACGGCAGGGGCTCTGGACCCCGGGAGGGTTCCCTGCATCCTCTCTCCACACTCTGACCTTCTGGCTCCCCGCAGCACCCACACTGTGAGCCCACGCTGTTCAAGCAGCTGTTTGCGTGCGCACCGCCGAGCCGTGTTCACTGCCGAGCTGTGCGTGCCGCTGAGCCATGTGCGCCGCCGTGCCCTGCGCGCCAGCGAGCTGTGAGCACCGCCGAGCCGTGCGCAGGTGTCGCCTCAGCTGCAGTCTTCACCACGCTTTTCTCTTCCAAGAAGAGCCCACCCTAGCCCGGGCCAGGTGTCTTCCTTGCTCTGGTTCTCTGAAGGGCACAGGCCTGGGACTGGCCGTGACCTGTGTGGCACAGCTGGGCGTGGGACAGACCCCAAAGAATGTGATGCTGATGGGCTGGGGAGGATTCCCCCGCTGGCTGGTTCTCCACTCAGGACTCCCACTGCACCGTCAGGGCCAGGCCTCTGAAGAGCGAGTCCAGCCCGGCCAGCTGCTCCGGCTCTGAGGCCCCAGGGGCTGGGCTCTGGGCCTCGGCCTCATACACGGGACTCTCGTCCTTGGGACACACGAGGGTGTCCAGCAGACCCCACGGACTTGGACCCTGGTTGGAGGGGGAACATGGAAGGGAAGGAGTGTGCAAAGGGAGGGACACAGGGTGGCCCTCGATCTGAACAGAGGAGAGGAGGGGCAGCTGGCCCTTCAGGCACCGGGGTGTCCCCGGCTCCCCTGTGCATAGCAGATCCAGGTCCGGGACTCTGTCAGTGCCAACCCCAAGATGCAGGTGGGATGATTCTGCTTCTTGGGGTTCCTCCATAGCCAAGGACATCACTCCATGCACAGAAAGGCCCCCTGGGATGCAGTGTCCAGCCAGGGCCTCCGTCTGGAGCTGGCCTTTAGGCCCGAGGTGTTTGGGACTGCAGAGTGTCCCAGGGGGGGAGTCCTTGCCAGAGTCTTCCATGCACAGCCCGTAGGGAGGCCAGCTGTCGGGGGTGGCCTGAGGGCTGTAGGCGGGCGGTAGGACCTTAGAGGTGGCCTGTGGAGTGTAGTCTGTGGATTTTGCTTTGGGGGTTACCTGCGGTGCATAGGATGGGGGCCTAACCTCAGGGACCCCATTCGGGGCATAGGGCAGGGGGGTGGGTGTCTGCTGAGGTGGGACGCTGGTGGGCTGGAGGGCGAGGTCGGACTGTCCTAAGTAGGTGACCTCAGACAGGCCATGCAACTGGGGAGCTCCTGGGGGCTCCCTGGGCCCGCAGACCTTGACCTGAGAGTACTGGACTTGCTGGGCCAAAGTGCTGGGGCCGCCGAGGTCGAAGACGGGGATCAAGACTCGCTCCTGGATGAACCGCAGCGGCTGGAAGGTCAGCACATGCTGGACGTTCTGCTTGGGATAAGAGACCCCCATTAGTACAGGTTCTGAGCTCCCTGATGCTGATGTTGAGGGGGCCCAGGGAGCCCGAGGGGCAGGGGCGGACCGTCTGGGGCTTTCCCAAGATGTGTAGGCCCACGCCTGCTCCTTTCCCAGAGTGTCCTCCAAAGGCAAGCGCCTTGGTGAAGGGGCAGGTCGCTCTGCCTTTGCTTGGGGCCATTGCTCAAGTCTGGTCTCGCTTGGGCAGAGGCTGGCTGTGGTTCCGCTAGGAGGCAGATAACCCAGGAAGTAGATCACCCAGACATGGGCTTGCCCTGGAGCATGCTCTTAGCAGGGTGCCCCGAGAGCCTGACACAGGGGCAAGGTGGGGCCGGCAGGGCTCCATGGAAAATGCTCTCTCTGGACTTCGCCATCGAGTGAGATGCCCTCGGGGCTCCTTGGCCCCTCAGCAGGGAGAGCGGGACCTGCTCCTTAGCAGAGGCACCCTGGCAGTCTGGCGGGGGCTGCTCACGTGACAGGTGTGCTTGTATGGGGCTTCACGTCTGCCCAGCTCTCAGTAGCTGCTGGCATTTGGAAATCAAGGGATTTCGCACGACAGTCTGGACTTCTGCTGTCGCTTGCAACAACGTGAAGCTGGGGTGATGTGGGCCTCCTTCCCGGCAGCGGCTCACGGCAGCCCATTGAGATGGGGCGCCAGGCCACACCCTGTGGTGCCCACCTTCCTCCACCCCGCGGCGACCCTGGGTCCTCCACTACCACCTGGCTCTGACTCTTCCATGTTCCCTAGTCACAGCCCCTCCAAGCACTCTGAGACCTATGGGCACGCCTTTGTCAACTTGGGGTTGACGGCGAGGTCCCCGGGGAGAAGGCAGGCCTCACCTGCTTTGTGTGAGGACCCCTGCACTTCGGGGAGACCCACTTCCTCCTGCTGGGCGGGGCAGGGTGTGGGGAAAGCTCACCAGGGAATTGGGAGGCGCAGGTGGCTTGGTGACGTATCTGTAACTCAGGTAGCAGAGCACCGCGACGAGGAAGCCCATGGAGAAGAGGATGGCGCCCGAGAAGGAGTAGGTCCACGTCCGGTCTGGGTGAGCCAAGGGGCCAGAGGAGGGAGAGTGAGGCTGGGACACGGCCGGGGCTGCACACCCGGGACGGAAGGCCTCGCCTCGCCCACGCTCAGTGTTCACGGGGCTGGGGTGAGATTACGGGTGGGAGTCCACACGCCACACGTCGACGTGCAGAATCTATGAACCACGCCTTCACGTTGTGAAGTAAAGCATGCCGTGTACCCCCACCTCGACCGGAACTGTTTGCATGAGAGCCGGAGCGCCAGCTGAACTCCGTGCCGCAGGGTCCTCAGGGACTACGCTGGAAGGCGGAGGTGCAGAGAAAGCCCGCTGCAGGCTCCCAGCCCCTCCTGGCTGCCGCCACACTGCCAGGGGCCGTGGCTGCCCCAGTCTCCAGGGCCAAGTTCATCCATGCTCCTCCCGAATAGTCAGAGACCTGCAGCCAGCAGTGTCTGCCCTGGGAACAAGGACCCAGGGGAGAGGCCCGCCTAGACGGAACACAGGTGGGGCCCTGTATGTGGGGAGTTAGGGTACTCGGAATGCGGTCTAGACGGGAGGCACAGGCTCCAGGTAGACTGGACCCTTTGCTGTACAGACTCTGCAACTTGTGGTGGGAGTCTGGCATGGTGGAGGGGTGACAGGGCCTTCCACGTGCAGGGTGCAGGGAAGGGTGCTTCCTGCTCTGGTAGGGAGACAGGACAGCGCAGGAGGGGAGGAGTGACACCAGTGGGCTTGTCCTCTCTGCACCCCCGCCAAGGTACGGGGCTGGGTGTCAGGGAAGATCTTGCTCAGGAAGGGAGACTGGCAGGGCGCCTTTTCCAGAAGGGTGCCCAGGGGTGCCCGGGGGCTCTAGTCCTTCTCCCCAGTGGCCCAGCATCTCTGGGATGGGACGCACTTCCTGTCAGTCCAAGTGGGGCTTGTGACGGGCTTGGGGAAGAGAAGGCTGCTAGAGCTTTGGTAAAACTGACAGTTGATGTCCCCCAGGGGTGTCACTCTCCGAGTCCCCCTCCTCCTGTGCTGGCGCCCTGTGGCCTCAGCATGGGGGGCAGGCGCCAGCTCTCACGGCCGCTGTAAGTGCCACGAGGCTCTGGTGGCCGGCTCCTCTGCTCAGCCCAGTGGCTCCGCCTCTCTGGGTGAGTTTCCCAGGTCCCTATCACAGGGCCGCCGTCGCTGCTTCCCAGGAGGGATGGGACCCCTTGCCTCTACACGGCATGCCTGGCGTCCTTGGGGAACCGCTGCTCCTCGTACCCGGACAGGACAGCAACCCGGACCATTCCCCGACTTGGTGTTTCGCACGTGCCCTTTCACCCATGGGGAGGCAGGGCAGACGGCTGAGACACGGTCCAGGGTAAGGAACACGGGCGTGAGGGCCCAGGCTCAGCCGCTGACCCGCCCAGCCCGCCCTCCGCCGTGGGACCCTCTCCTGTCTACCACTGAGAGTCACCTCAGCGTGACTGAGCCTCCCTCCCTGTCTGCTGTGCTGGGGCGTTACCAAGTGACCCCACCCCACCAAGCTGCCAGAGCAGCGCAGAGGGACAGAGACGCCCCTTCTCACAGGGGACGAAGCTCAGGTTCAGAGACCAAGCTCACACAGCTGTTCATGCTCACGGCCCTACA
>NW_006160148.1:389827-401577 GCF_000334495.1 Tupaia belangeri chinensis
CCTACACGATGGCGCCTCGTGTCCTTATTTGTAAAATTAGGAGGTGGCAAGATGACTGTGGAACCCTTCTGAACACTGAGGCGCTGGGATGGTGCTCTGTGCATGTCCCTGACAGCCGAGGCAGACAAGTGGGGGTTCTGGGCCCTGGGGGCGTGGTGGTCTCGGGATAAGGGTCGAGGTCAGGCTATACTGTCCCAGAAGGAAGACGGATGAGTGTGAAGTTGAGGGCCAGATGCGGACAGTGATGCCAAGGGTGATTGGAACCCCTTGAGTTCAGGCGAACCGAACCAGCAGTGTGGTCCTGGGCAAGCTGCTCACCCTCTCTGCACCAGAGCTTCCGGTCTGTAAAACTAAAGCATTTACCACCGGGCTCGGCAATGTGATAGCACCAAGCAAGCGGTAGAGATGTATTCTGGGTTTTTAAAGGTGGTCTCACCAGGGTGCAGTCCTCCTGCGTCAGCTTCCCCAAGTCACCGGAACTGCAGGTACACACCATGGTCAGGCTTTAGGTTAAGCCAGGAATTGAACCTGGGCCTCCCATGGGGCCCCAGCCTACACAGCAAAGTACCTTAGCTGCGTGGACTAGCACACACGGACCAATAATCCTTATTTATTTACTTTTTAGGTTTTGCCACAGGGCACGTGTGCTTTCCAGAGGAACAGAAAGAGAGAGGGAGGGGAGTGAGAAACCACCCTTGGGGGCTGTGACCATGCCAGTCCCCTTTCCTCTTCTCCTCTCGGGATTTCGGGCACGCATGCACAAGCGCCTGGAGTGGTCTTCAAGCTACCAGGACTGGGACTCAAACCATGGAGTTGGCCTTGTGGGATCCAGCGCCTTAACCTCCCCACCACCTGCTGGTCCCAACATACGTTCTTAAGGACAGCTGCCTTCTCGTGTATGAGAGCCAGGAGCAGTGGCCACCAAGAAGTGTCACGCACTCCAAGGCAGCTGTGGCCCTGGAAAGAAAGGCCCGCCCACCACGAGTGAGCGCGGGCTGGCAGTGGCGAGTGGGGCTGCTCGCTGTGGGAAAGAGGGTGCAGTGGGGCGACCACGGGGTGGGTCTGCTTGCTAGGCCCGGGGAGAGGGCCTCACCAAGCTCCCTGCCAGGTGCCCACCAAGCTGGTTTCTCTTTCTAGTTTCCCCCCCGCCACGCCTCGTTCTCGCCTCTCTAGTGGCCCTTGTCCTGAGAAGGGTTGTGGGACTGCAAGCAGCCGTGCCAGCCGTGCCAGCCGTCCCACCAGCCACATCTTCCCCTCAAGCTGACCCTCTGGGGCCCGAGGGGCAAACAGCCTCCTGTGGGCTCCTGGGAACCGGTGAATTGAGCTTCTGGACAACGCCGAGGACTTGAACCAATTCCCCTGGGGTCCAGCCTCTGTTCGTTGCTGTCCCCACTTGTCAGATGAGAGCTGGTGTCACCCTGTGCCTCCTCGTCCCCTCTGTGGCTTCTGCATTTCCATTGTGCCGGCTCTCAGATTAAGCTCTGGTCGGATGTGGCCGGGCTGCGACAGAACCACCCCTGACATCCCTGAGTGCCACCACCGGTCTAGCACTCTGCGAAAATAAACACTAGTAAAAATACCATGATGCCTCTGAGGAGTCGGGTTTCAACACGCTGGAGGGAGTGCGCAGGAGACACCACCTCACGGGGAGGTGACTCAGCACGGTTCCTGCAGTGGCATGGCGGTGAGAACACGGCCTCCAGCCTCCGGGGTGAGAGACCAGCCCTGCCGCCCCCTCCTCGCCTGTGTGGCCTTGGGCAAGTTACTCAACCACTCTGAGCCTGCGTCCTTCTCTGTGAAATGAGGAGGAGGGTCGCCTGCCTCACAGACCATGGCCAGGGCTGCGCTTCGTCACCCGTCACCGGTCACCCGTCACCCCTATGTGGCTGCGGACACCATTACCATTACGGTTAGACTTTGGACGAAACGAGGGACCTCTTATCTTCTCTGCACCCCTCTCCCTGCAGGCTCCCCCCCGGATATCGCACCAGGTGAGTGTGCTTTTCCAGGTACACAGAGCTCATCAGAGGGGAAATCCCGGCGCCGGCTGGAGGTGGGGAGGAAACGGCTTTGATAACCACCGCTAACTCCGCTATGGACACACAACGGCTGGCCTTCACACACGGGTAACCTCCCTGTGCTTTCGAGAGCAATGCCAACCCTCGCCTTGGTCGCAGGAAGACTTGAACTTGTGGGCCCAGCAAATGGCGTGGCTGCTGGGGCGCTGGACTCCCGCATGACCAACCACGGTTTCAAGTCCCAGACCTGGCTCTTGCTTTCTCACTTTCCCTCCCTGTCTCTGGCGAATTAAAAATAATAATAATAATAAAAACTAAAAAAGAGAGAGAGAGACTTGAAAGTCGGCCGCAGCTGGACTTACCCGGCAGCGTCCTCACTCGGCACACGTAGGGGGCGCTCTCCTTGGACCAGGTTGGAACGAAGATCACGATGGTCCCAAGGAACTCCGTGTCAGGGGTCAGGCCCAAGAACTCGTATTCCCTCTGCTTCCCGCTGAGGTGCTGAATTGGAGAGAGACCCGAGTGACCCCTCTGGCCCGGCAAGGGCCTCCTGGTTCCTCAGCTCAGTGAGATGCCCCCGCCAGCTGCCCGGACCAGAGGCTCCCCACCCTCACCCCTCCACCTTCCTCTGCATCCCCAAGCCCATCGGTGACCAAGCCCGGCCCAGCTTTCACTCAGGACAGTGTCTGGCAGGAGACACGCAGTCAGTAAATGCCGGCTGGTGCTCCTGTCACCACCCCCAAAGGTCCACCAAACACCAAAACCCGCCCATAGCCAGCTCTCCTGCCTTCTTCATTGTCTCTGCCTTAACTGGGCCGCGGGCTGTTTCCAGGGCCTCTGGCAGAAGCTTTCCTCGTGGACTCATGCTTCTGGGTTAGCCCCGTCCACCTCTATATTCTTCCCGGGGCCACAGTGCTCCTTCTACAAGATGCTAATGGTCGGCCAGGTGATGAGCTTAGGGTGGCTGGATCCCACGTGGCGGACTACATAAGCTGAGTCCCAGACATGGCAGCCTGGAAACATGCGGGGCATGTGTGCATGTGTGCCCAGAATCCCGACAGGAAGATGGAGGAGAAGGGACTGTGGTGTGGCCATTCCTCTCTGTGGAGAACTCTCTCTCTCTTTCTCTGTCTCCAGCAAGCACACATGCCAAAGCTAAAGAAGAAAAAAGAAAAAGAATAAAGAAAAAGAAAAAAGGAAAAACGGGGGCCGACAGATGGCGTGGTGGTGAAGGCGCTGGACTCCCATGGTCCACTGTGGTTTGGCTGGCCCAGACCTGGTGACTTGAAAATCATGCTGGGTATGTGTGTGTACGTGCCCTGAATCCCAGGAGGAGAATGGAGGGAAGGGATTGTAGTGGCTATCCCCCTGGGGGGGCAATTTCTCACTTTCCCCCTCTGTCTCTCTCCAGTGGGTGCAGTCTATGCACCCCCTATGGGGGGGGGACAGAAAGAAAAACACGATACAATTACAGTGCTCTTTTGTTCAAAATCCTCTGATGGCCTGGCCCCTATCACAGGATAAAATTCCGCCTCCCTGTCCAGACTCCTGTCTCTCTGGAGCCCACTGGGCTCTCGAGTCTGGCAGTGCTGACAGTTGTCACTCTGTCACCCAGATCACTCAAACAAGCCCTCTGTCCCTTTGCCTCTGTGGCTTTTCTTCTGAGACTGCTTTTTGCTTCTCATCCCCCGTGTGTCTCTGACCTCACGGACCTGCGCTCTTCTCCCTTGGCTGTGCGCGCCGTCTTTCTGGTTTTCCTCCTGCCTTGCTGTTGCTTGTCCCTGGTTTTAGCCCCTCAGTGTTCTGTGAGATTTGCTGTTTCTCCTTCTCTCTCACAGACGCCGTGGCCAGGTAGTGGTCCTGCCTGTACCCACAGCTCCCGCGATCGCCCGTGTGTAGGTAACTCCCAAATCTACCTCAGAGAGAGCTGGAGCGTTTCTGGCTGAAACTGCCCCTCCCTGCTAGCCAGCACTTAGTGGGCAACTTGACCTCGACCTGTGCAAAAATGCTGCCCTCCTCCCGCCGGGTCTTGCAACCTGCACCTGCTTCTGACGCCCTAATTCTCCTGGTAACGTCATTGTTTCCAATCTCAAGGCACAACCCTTAAAGCCATTTTGACTAATCATATCTCATAGCCTTTGTATCTAACTGCCCTTAAATGGTCCATGGATTTTCCCTTAAAGGGTCAGGTCTGTGTTCCTGGAAGTTCAAAAGCCGAGGATTTGACTCCGACTCCCCCCACCTTTTTTTTTTTTAAAGGTTTTTGCCATAGGGTGTGTGCACTCACTGGAGAAAGAGAGGGAAAGTGAGAAACCACCCTCCATTCTCCTCTCAGAATCCTGGGCACGCACGCACATGCAGCTGGCATTATTTTTCAAGCCAGTGGGTCCAGGACTAAAACCACGGCCATCCACATGGGAATCCAGTGCTTTAACCACCATGCCACCTGCAGGCCCCCTGCGTCCCTTTTCTAGGCACATAGATGTTAATTTTTAGGGTAATTTGTCCATACGCGTGTGGGGAGAGTGTGAAAGAGGGCAGGAAAGTGTGCATAGGTGGATTTCCCAACGTGCTGTTTTGTGGAACTCGCACATGTCAAACATCTGTGCTACAGCTCCAGGGGGCCTGCCGCGGCCCCACGACTCCTCCCTTCCCGAGTTTTACACCGCCTTCTCCCTGATCCAGGTCCTCACTACTTCCGTTTCATGTCATCCCAGTAATCCCCTGATTTCCTGCCCACATCTCGCTCCCATTTCCACATTTGATCTTTCTTCATTTCAATTCTAGTAATTTTTGGCTTTTTTGGAACCAATTCTCCCAAAGTGAACAGCTGTAAGTTTTGACCAAAATGAAGAATAACTCCCTAAGGGCATTGGAGAGTAAACAGAAGCAGGCAGATATTAGAGAGGGGGGGAAAGGGGGTGGCATTGGGTGAATTTCCCCCTTTTTATGTCTTTTAGACTGAAGACCACGGTCTACACCTGCGGGGTGGTTAAAACCTTGAGAGAAACCTTGCCCTTAACCAGATGACAGATGCTCTTTAGAGAAATATAACAGAATCCAGAGTCGCTTCAATATAGCATTTGTAATGTGTAGGATGCATTTCAAAATCGATAGACATACAGAGAAAGAGAAAATGCAGCCCAGAATTAGGAGACAATCAATAGTGACTGAGCCCGAGATGACCGAAATGTTGGAATGAGCAGATAATGATTTTAAACAGCAGTCTAACTATGTGCAAGGAAGCGAATGAAAATATGCTCACAAGGAATGAAAGAATAGGAAATTTCAGTGTAATACAAAAAACTATTAAAATAGGAAACTTCAGAACTGAAACATACAATGCCTGAAATAAATAGTCCCTGAATGATCTTAACAACAGACTGGAAATGACACGAGAGGTAGAGAACTTGAAGGTAGGTCAATAGGGTAGAGAGTATTAGTAACGATGATCGCACAACTTTGTGAGTATTCTGTTGCATTGTCAGAAAAGTCACGGTGCATTTTTTTCATAGAAAAAATACATCATGTGGGGCTGGCAGGTGGCTTGGTGATTAAGGGTGCTAGGCTCCCATATGGCCGACTGTGGTTCGATTCCCGAACCCGGTGGCTTTCTCTCTCTCTCTCTCTCTCTCCCCGGGCAAATTAAAATCGACTCCCCCCACCTTTTTTTTTTTTTAAAGGTTTTTGCCATAGGGTGTGTGCACTCACTGGAGAAAGAGAGGGAAAGTGAGAAACCACCCTCCATTCTCCTCTCAGAATCCTGGGCACGCACGCACATGCAGCTGGCATTATTTTTCAAGCCAGTGGGTCCAGGACTAAAACCACGGCCATCCACATGGGAATCCAGTGCTTTAACCACCATGCCACCTGCAGGCCCCCTGCGTCCCTTTTCTAGGCACATAGATGTTAATTTTTAGGGTAATTTGTCCATACGCGTGTGGGGAGAGTGTGAAAGAGGGCAGGAAAGTGTGCATAGGTGGATTTCCCAACGTGCTGTTTTGTGGAACTCGCACATGTCAAACATCTGTGCTACAGCTCCAGGGGGCCTGCCGCGGCCCCACGACTCCTCCCTTCCCGAGTTTTACACCGCCTTCTCCCTGATCCAGGTCCTCACTACTTCCGTTTCATGTCATCCCAGTAATCCCCTGATTTCCTGCCCACATCTCGCTCCCATTTCCACATTTGATCTTTCTTCATTTCAATTCTAGTAATTTTTGGCTTTTTTGGAACCAATTCTCCCAAAGTGAACAGCTGTAAGTTTTGACCAAAATGAAGAATAACTCCCTAAGGGCATTGGAGAGTAAACAGAAGCAGGCAGATATTAGAGAGGGGGGGAAAGGGGGTGGCATTGGGTGAATTTCCCCCTTTTTATGTCTTTTAGACTGAAGACCACGGTCTACACCTGCGGGGTGGTTAAAACCTTGAGAGAAACCTTGCCCTTAACCAGATGACAGATGCTCTTTAGAGAAATATAACAGAATCCAGAGTCGCTTCAATATAGCATTTGTAATGTGTAGGATGCATTTCAAAATCGATAGACATACAGAGAAAGAGAAAATGCAGCCCAGAATTAGGAGACAATCAATAGTGACTGAGCCCGAGATGACCGAAATGTTGGAATGAGCAGATAATGATTTTAAACAGCAGTCTAACTATGTGCAAGGAAGCGAATGAAAATATGCTCACAAGGAATGAAAGAATAGGAAATTTCAGTGTAATACAAAAAACTATTAAAATAGGAAACTTCAGAACTGAAACATACAATGCCTGAAATAAATAGTCCCTGAATGATCTTAACAACAGACTGGAAATGACACGAGAGGTAGAGAACTTGAAGGTAGGTCAATAGGGTAGAGAGTATTAGTAACGATGATCGCACAACTTTGTGAGTATTCTGTTGCATTGTCAGAAAAGTCACGGTGCATTTTTTTCATAGAAAAAATACATCATGTGGGGCTGGCAGGTGGCTTGGTGATTAAGGGTGCTAGGCTCCCATATGGCCGACTGTGGTTCGATTCCCGAACCCGGTGGCTTTCTCTCTCTCTCTCTCTCTCCCCGGGCAAATTAAAATAATAAATAAATAAATAAAGTTAAATAAAATAATTCTTTAAAATAAAAAGAAAAAATACATCATGACTTTTCTGACAACCCAATAAAAACCTTTGAATTACTTGTGAGAGCGTTTGTTTTATTCATAATGGACAGTGCATGTAAGAGAAAGGGAGCGGAGAAGAGAGGAGCCCCTCACAGGGTCTCGTCCCACCACAGCTCTATTCCTCAGCACTCGAGCTTCTCAGGTCCTGGGCGCCCATGCACACACCTGCCCAGCATGTTTTCAAGTCAACCCTGGGCTCAGAACTGTGATGTGGCTCCCAGCTCTGCAGCTCTGTTACCCCAGTTCTGCCCAGCCCACGAGGGTGGACCTTGAACTGTATCCTTTAAAAGAGTGAAATTTATGGTATGTGAATTATCTCAATTAAAAAAAGATAAAGACTGTCAGAAGGTTGTCTACAAAAGGTACATTTTAAATAGAAAGACATAGGTTGAAAATAAAGGGAAGGGAACCAGCAGTTAGCATAATGGCTATGTTGTTGAACTCCCATGTAGTCGACCGCAGTTTGAGTCCCGGACCCCATGGCTTAAACTCACGCCATGCACGTGTGCGTGCGTGCCCAAGATCCCAAGAGGAGAATGGAGGAGAAGGGATTGTGGTGTGGCCATCCCCCCTGGGGGGTGATTTCTCACTTTCTCTCTCTCTGTTGGTCTTTCTGGTGAGTGCACGTGCCCTAAAGCAAAAACCTCTCCAAAAAGAAGAAAAGGGATGTAAGATGATATACCACACACAAACTGTAAGAGGGCTGGATGGTGGCACAGTATATTTCAACAGAGAGTATCACTAGATATAAAAGGGGACACTTTATAACGATAAGGGTCAAGTTATCAAGAAGATACTGCAATCATAAATGTATTTATCTTTTTTTTGAGAGAGAGATTTTTGCTATAGGGCGTGTGCGCTCACCAGAGAGACAGAGAGAGACAGAGAGACAGAAAGCGAGAAATTACCCCCCAGGGGGGATGACCATGCCACAGTCCCTTCTCCTCTATTCTCCTCTTGGGATCTTGAGCCTGCATACATATGCGCCCGGCGTGAGTTTAAGCCATCGGGTCTGGGACTCGAACCGCGGTTGACTACATGGGAGTCCAGCGATATAGCCATTACGCCATCTGCTGGTCCCCATAAATGTATATATCTAATAATAAAGCTTCAAAATGCATGAAGCAACAATGCCTAGAATTAAAGGGGAAGCCAGATAAGTCCACAATCATAATCGGAGAGTTTAATACTCCCAGCAGTTAAAAGAACAACAGGCCTGGGACTAGCCATGGTTTAATGGTTATGTCTCTGGACTCCTGTGTAGTTGACTGTGGTTTGAGCCCCAGACCCTGGTGACTTGAAACTCACACCAGGCACGTGTGTGTGCGTGCCTGAAATCCCAAGAGGAAGAGGGATTGTATCATGTCCATCTCCCCAGGGGGGAGAACGTGTGTGATTTCTCACTTTCAGTCTCACTGTCTCTCTAGCAAGCACACATGCCCTATAGCAAAAATCTCTCTTAAAACAACAACAACCACCAAAAACAACGGGCCTAGGGCCAGCAGGTAGCATGGAAGAGAAAGCAGCTGGATCCCACATGGCCAACTGTGCTTTGAATCGTGAACCTGGTGGCTTAAAATTCATGCCAGACATGTGTGCATACATGCCCCAAATCCCAAGAGACTGGAGGAGCAGGGACTGCCGTGTGGCCATCCCCTCTGAGGGTGCTTTCTCACTTTCCCTGCCTCTCTCTGTCTCCCTGGTGAGCACATGGGCCCTATAGGAAATTAAAGCAATAAAGAATAGGTCCCTTCTCCAAATCAAGTAAAACTTAAGAGATCTCTGTGACACCATCGGCCACCTTTACCTAATTGCTATTTGTAGAGCACTCCACCAAACAACTGCGGAACACACGTTCTTTTCAAGTACGGAAGGAATATTCGCCAAGACGGGCCATCTGCTGGGCCATAAAACAAACTTCAATAAATAAAAGGCTGACATCACACGGCGTCCATTCTCTGACTACAAACTCAGTAAATTACAGATCAATAACTATAACATGTTAAGAAAGCCTCAAATATTTACCCCAAATCGCTGTGATAAGGCCCGCTCTCGCTCAGTAAGCCCCGCCCACACCCCAGCTACTGAAATACATACGAACTATTCTAGCCTCAGCGCTGCACTTCACAGGGCTCCTCGGCATCCGGGTTCTCAAACCTCAGGGTGGGGAGGAAGCATGCAGGCTGCCCACTGAAATTCAGGTCCCAGGGAATGCAGCTGTAAACACTGGCTCGGCAGGTCGGGGGGAGCCTGAGAGCCTGCCTTCTGAGTGAGCACTGTGGGGAATTCTGATGTTGCTAGTCTTAGACGCTGGTTTTTTTGTTTGTTTGTTTGTTTGTGGTTTTTTGGTTTGTTTGTTTGTTTTTAAGAGGTTTTTGCTATAGGGCGCATGCGCTCACCAGACAGACAGAGAGAGACAGAGAGACAGAAAGCGACAAATCACCCCCCGGGGGGATGGCCACACCACATCACCCCCCAGGGGGTATGGCCACGCCACAATCCCTTCTTCTCCATTCTCCTCTCAGGATCTTGGGCACGCATGCACGCTCACGCGCCTGGTGTGAGTTTAAGCCAGCGGGTCCGGGACTCGAACCGCGGTCGACTACGTGGGAGTCCAGCGACATAGCCATTATGCTAACTGCTGGTCCCTGGGACGCTGTTTTGAGAAACAGCTTCGCAGTCTCTGTGCGCTGGCCAGTTTGTGTGCCTTTCTAAGACTCTCCTAGGTTTTTCTGCTGCTCTTTTTGACCAGGGTGGGCAGCTAGGCCAGTGGAGGCAGACAGAGGGCTCTGAAAGAATCGGATTGGAACCCTGTCTGTGCTATCACTTGCTCAACAGTAAAGTGACCGACTTTCTCTGAGTCGCTTTCTCATCTGGGAAACGGGAAGAGTAGCACGTGGCTCACGGGGCTGTGGTGAAGGGGACTCGGTATGGGCGTCGGACCTGGCATACTTCGGGAGCTGGCTTGGTCACCGGGAAGCTTCCTGCAAGTCTTCTAGAACTTGCTGCGCTGGTGATCTGCCCCACCCCCAACGCCCTCGGCTCCCTCTCCCTGCAGAGGCAGGCAGTTCGATTCTTGTTCTAACTCCCGCCCTCCCCCTAGGTTACAAGCTCTCTGAGTGCAGGTACCACGGAGTAGGGGAAAAACATTCATTCAGTGGCACATACCACAGGGAAAATGCCACATACTTTTTAAGTCTAAAAAGCAGTAATTTGTATGTTGCTGGGTCATTTATGCCCTTGGCTTTTTTTAAAAAAATATTTAATTATTTGTCCATTTATTTGTTGTAATTTTCAAGCTGCTGAGTTAGGCAACAAATAAAGTCTATCTTATGCCAAAAGAAAAAGGAAAGGAGCTTTTCTGTCCAAATTTTGAGAGAAATCGATGAGACAAATTGAAACTAGTCGGCTCTGCGGGCCTTGCCAGTGCCTTTGCATGCTGCCGTGTGTGTGGGCTGACACGGGTCAGAAGAGGCTGTGGGCCGCGACATTTGCCAGGCTTCCAGGAACGTCCCGAGGAACGCAATGTGGGAAACGCTCATTTCTGTAATACGTCTCCTTTCTATTAGGTTGCCGGGAACGTCATGACATATTTTTCTATGCAAAAATGTATATGCAAAAAATGACTTCCCGAGGACCCAGTACTTAAAACGCAGATGGCTAGAGAGAGGGGTTTCCCGGCAGGCAAGGGCCGGGGGAGACACACACTTGCCATTTGGTAGGTGTGGTTGACTTGGAGGTCCAGGCGGAAGAACAGGTCGGGGAAGATGTCCTCCAGGGTCAGCCGGTGGCCATCCTCTGCCAGGACAGGCGTGGGGGAAGGATGGATGATCATTTGAATGGATCTCACTTTGGGGATACAGGTCACGTCAGGTGGTTTGATGGTAGCTGGAAAAAGCAAAAGAGAAAAGAAGAATCAGAATTGGCTGGTGACGTCTGAGGCTGCCCCAGGCGATGCTTCCTGCCCCTCCCACCCCAACCTCAGCTCAGCCTCTGAGAGCATCAGTGGGAAACAGGAGAGGAGAGTGCTGCTGTGACAGCTGGTGTTGGGCTTAAAGCTGGCGGAGGCGCACCCGAGGGGGACCGGGAAGATCCTAAGGCCAGGGGTGCCGATCCCACGGCCAGGGCGCTGATCCCATGGCCAGGGGCGCTGATCCCAGGGCCAGGGCCCCTTGGCCCCTTTCTTGACACATTCCAGTCCTGCACCCCTGCCTTGAGTCTGCCCACACCCTTCCTAGTCTCTTCATAGCGACAGTTTGGGGATGTCATGACAGATGGTTCAACTACAAATCATAAATGGCACTTGGGGGGGAGCCAGCCGGTGGCATGGTGGTGAAGACCGCATGATGGATCCCACATGGCCCACCGCAGTTCGAGTTCCTGATCAGCAGCTTGGGAAAGACTTCAGAGGGGCCAGCAGGTGGTGTGGTGGTTAGGGCACTGGACTCCTGCATGGCCGGCCACAGTTTGAGTCCCAGGCCCAGAGGTTTGAAACTCATGCCAGGTGAGTGTGCGTGCCCAAAACCCCAAGAGGAGAATGGAGGGGAAAGGACTACGGCGCGGCCATCCCCTCT
>NW_006160148.1:401620-403261 GCF_000334495.1 Tupaia belangeri chinensis
GCAAACTAAAATAATAATAATGATGATGATGGTAACAACATTTATTACTGATTCAGCCTAGAAGGCCAGGCCTGAGACTTCGGCCTCTCTCAGGAAGGGATTTCCAAACAACCGGCTCTGATCCTTAGAGGGCGAGGAGTGCTGTGGGTCCTCTCTCCCCTAAATGTGCCGACGTACAAAGGCTTACATCCAGCTTCGGGGATTCATGGGCCTCGCTTATTCTGAATCTAATTTCCGAAAAATCCCTCAAGGGTCTATTGACCTCTAAGAGTCAAAATATCTAAGCCAGAAGGATGTGCACTTCAGTGTTGTTTATAAACTCGAACGACAGAGCTCAATGTCTCCAAAAAGGATAAACTAGGGTACCTCCAGAGAGCGGGTCGGTTTTTGAAAAGAGTTTTGCTAATAGGGCGCACGCACTCACCGGAGACACAGAGACAGAAAGAGAGAAATCACCCTGCCCTCGGGGGAGATGGCCACATCACAACCCCTTCTTCTCCATTCTCCCCTAGGATTTTGGGCACACACACATGTGCCTGGCATGAATTTCAAGTCACTGGGTCTGGGACTTGAACCACGGCTGGCCACATGGGAGTCCAGAGCTTTAACCACTACGCTGTCTGCTGGCCCCAGAATGGGTCATTTTACAGCTGTGAAATATGTGTAAAAATATGTAATGCGACAGGCAAATGTTCAATGCTCCATTCTATGGAGGAAAAAACATAATAAACTTTAAAAAGTATCAGGGGCCAGTAAGTGGTATAGCAGTTACATCTCTGGACTCCCACATGGTTAACTGCAGTTCGAGTCCTATGCCTGGTGGCTTGAAAATCACACGTGGTGCGTGTGTGTGGCCAAGATCCCAGGAAGAGAACGGAGAAGAAGGGATTGCAGCGTGGCCATCTACCCCAGGAGGTGATTTCTCACTTTCTCACTGTCTCTGTCTCTCTCTCTCTGACGAGTGCCCTATGGCAAAACTACAGATTACAAAACAGTAGGTACGGTGCTGGTACCTATGTTAACGCTTGAATGTTCGAGTTATTCTGGGTGGCTTTTACTTTTCTTTGTATACGTGTTTATTTTTCAAATTGTCTACAATGAACATGAATTAATTGAACCAAGCCAAAAATGAAAAAAAAAAAAAAAAGACAAAAAACACTCAGCTTACTTAATTTTTTTTTTAGAGGTTTTTGCTACAGGGCGCGTGCGCTCACCAGACAGACAGAGAGAGGCAGAGAGACAGAAAGTGAGAAATCACCCCCCCGGGGGGATGGCCACGCCGCAATCCCTTCTCCTCCATTCTCCTCTCAGGATCTTGGGCACGCACGCACATGTGGTGGGTGTGTCCAGTGACAGCCATTACGCTAACTGCTGGTCCCGACTTAATTTTGTTTTCTAAAAAAATCCTCTGCGGGGCCAGGTAGTGGCACAGTGGTGACACGCTTGGGAAGTGTCGTGGGTTTGTGCCCGAGTCATGCATGTCTGTATTCCAGGCCGGCTGATGTTGGACTTGATCCTGGTGCTGGGAGCCTACTTGGGGTGCCTCACGGAAAAGATAAATGAATGAACTTCAAAATTTAGAATAATTGGGGACCAGCAGTTAGCGTAATGGCTATGTCGCTGGACTCCCACATAGTCGAC
>NW_006160148.1:403427-405769 GCF_000334495.1 Tupaia belangeri chinensis
TTGCCCCCGACAACAAAAATCTCTCCAAAAAAAAAAAAAATTTAAAATAATCGTGTATTGGGGCAGCAGGTGGCATGGTGCTTAAGGCATTGGACTCTCACATGGTCAACTGTGGTTTGAGTCCTGGACCTGGTGGCTTGTATGTGTGTGTATGAGCCCAGAATTCCAAGAGGAGAATGGATGAGAGGGGATTGTGATGTGGCCATTCCCCCGGCGGGTGATTTCGCGCTTTCCCTCTCTCTGTCACTCTCTTTCTGGCAAGCACGACATTCAGCTCGTATGGAGAGTTTGGCTACTAATTCCCACCCACCTGTCCATCTATCCACTCATCAGTCATGTACCAAGCACCTTGTCCGTGCCAGGTGCTCTGCCTCAGCCTGGGAACACGTGGGCCTGCGGCTGCACTGGGCCTCCACGTTTCAGTAGGGAGGCAGAGGACGCACTGGCTGCAAACGCAGCAGCTGCAGGCTGCAGGTAGCATCAGCTGTGGCGGTGAGGGACAGCGTGCTGTGATGCGGCAAGGACAGGCGGTGACCTGCGCACACCCGGCTGTTGGGCCGGGGGGGGGACACCCACCTAGGAGGCAATGTTGAAGCTGAGCCCGAAGGATGGAGAAAGAGCCGGAAGGAGCCGGAGGCAGGGGATCGGCACGCAGAGCAGTGGGGATTGGTGCTTGAGATGAGGGCAGAGGAAGGAGGGCCTTGAAGGCCACAGCAAAGAGTTGGATCTTATTTTAAGAGGCAGGAGCAGCTGCAGGAGGGTTTAAAAAAAAAATATATATATATATATACATATATATAATTTAATTAATTATTATTATTGTTTAATTTGCTATACATATTCACCAGAGAGAAACAGAGAGGAGAGAGGGAAAGTGAGAGAGCAAGCCACCAGGTATGGGACTCGAACTGTGGTCGCACCATGTGGGAGTCCAGCACCTTAACCACCATGCCACCTGCGGGCCTCCAAGTAGGAGGGTTTCAAGCAGGTCATGAGGAGGTCAATTTCATGCAGCCAGAAGGTCCCTCTGACTGCTCTGTGGAGAACTGGCTGGAGGAGGGGGGCCCGTGCTGAGTGAGGAAACAAGTTAGGAGGCCCTGGCTACAGCAGGGGCTAGAGGAGGGTGATCCGAACTGAAGTGAACAAGTCCGCAGGGGTGGAGCTCTGTTTGGGGGCGCTTTCCTCAAAAGCCACCCCCCCAACTCCCGACTCCCCTGCCCTTCCCAGAATAGGCGGGGCTCCTGCTTACTGTGTTGCAGTGGGCTGAACCTGCCAGTCATCTTGGTGAAGTTCCGGCCCCCCACGCTGACGGCGGTGACCCTGGCGTAGTAGAGGTCGGTGAAGAGGCTGGTCTCCACGGTCAGGTTGCAGGACTTCCGGGTGATGCGCTGGCAGGCCTCCTTGGGCAGCCACCCGCTCTCTCCGTACCTGTAGGTGAGGGAGGGGCCGGGGGCTCGGGTAAGGCGCACACCTGTGTTTAGTAATACGATAACAGTATCTAATATTTGCTCAGCGGCCCGAGGCCCGGGCCCTTTCTGCGAGTGAGCTCAGCTGTCACGGTGATCCTGTGAGGTGTGTACTTTACTGTCTCTTCTTTCTTTAAATTCATGATCGCGTGTGCCTGTGTGTCCCAGAGAGAGGGAGGGAGAAGCCCCTCCCCAGTCTCGGCCACACTGCAGTCCTTCTCCAGTCCAGCCCTCCAGGATCCTGGGCTCCCGAATGTGTCTGGTAAATTTCCAGACTGACCGGGCCAGGGACTCAAACCACAGTCAGCCTGTGGCTTCTGGCTCCTCATTCAGGAACAGGCCAGGCCTCTCCATCTTTCTCAAATATGGAAGATGAGGCTCAAAGAAGTAAACCGTGGGGCCAGCAGGTGATGTGGTGGTTAAGGCACTGGGCTCCCACATGGCCGACTGTGGTTCGAATCCCAGGCCTGGTGGCTTGCTTTCTCACTTTCCTTCTCTCTCTTTCTCTCTGTCTCTCTCTGGTAAGTGCATGTGCCCTATAGAAAATTAAAATAATGATGATAAATAAGAGTAAATAGAAAACTCTTTAAGAAAAATAAAGCGTACCCAAGTGTTTAAAGCAAGCGTGTAGAGAGCTAGAATTTGAACCCAGTCTGAGGGCACGTCTGGCCTCCTCGTCTGCATAAACCTCTGAGGCCGGCCCTATCACCCTCACTGTGCAGATGAGGGAACTGAGGCTTAGAAGGGACTTGTCATGGGATGAAGTGGCAGGACTGGGAATGGAACCCAGGACTGCTTCTCCTGAACCTGGGCCAGCTCTCCCTCCTGCGTGGGAAGAGAGACGAGCAGGGACAGGGATGCGGGCTGTGGGGGGGG
>NW_006160148.1:405867-415083 GCF_000334495.1 Tupaia belangeri chinensis
AGGTGAACCCTGCGGCCAGCAGGTGATGTGGTGTTTAAGGCACTGGGCTCCCACATGGCCGACTGTGGTTCGAATCCCAGGCCTGGTGGCTTGCTTTCTCACTTTCCTTCTCTCTCTTTCTCTCTGTCTCTCTCTGGTAAGTGCATGTGCCCTATAGAAAATTAAAATAATGATGATAAATAAGAGTAAATAGAAAACTCTTTAAGAAAAATAAAGCGTACCCAAGTGTTTAAAGCAAGCGTGTAGAGAGCTAGAATTTGAACCCAGTCTGAGGGCACGTCTGGCCTCCTCGTCTGCATAAACCTCTGAGGCCGGCCCTATCACCCTCACTGTGCAGATGAGGGAACTGAGGCTTAGAAGGGACTCGTCATGGGATGAAGTGGCAGGACTGGGAATGGAACCCAGGACTGCTTCTCCTGAACCTGGGCCAGCTCTCCCTCCTGCGTGGGAAGAGAGACGAGCAGGGACAGGGTTGCGGGCTGTGGGGTGGGGCGGGGCAGGCTGTCGTGGGGGACAGCACCACTGTCTGTTAACCTAGTCTTACCGACAATAAAACCATTACTACAATAGCTTATTATTTCCAGGCGCAAGTGCTAATATCTCACCCGGTCCAACGACGCCCTCTCTGAGGAAGGTATGTCCTCACCCTCGCTTCATGGATGGGAAACAGGCTTGGTGTGGTGTCCCGCCCGCCCTTAGGTGAGAGCCGGCGTGCCAGCCCCGACAGCCTGACTCCAGAGCCTGTACTGAAGCGTTATTTTATCTCCCCTCAGCCAGAGACAGGAAGAGGGAGGAGCTATGAGGTACCAGCCTGGGTGAGGGACACGGGGACATGTGAAGCAGGGGCACATTTTCCTGGAGGGGCTGCCCCAGAGCAGAGCCAGAGGAGGGCGGGTTGCAGGGAAGCCTACATCTTGTACTCGACGCTGTAGACCGTGGCGGGCCCGCCGTCCCACATCAGGATGTTTTCGAAGTTGCTGGATCGGAATTCCACGTGATGGAGGAGATCCGAGGTGTCCTCAGCTATGGGAGCTGCGGTGGGGTGAGCAGGGTGAGCAGTCAGGCTCCGGGCTCGGGCCCCCAGCCTTCTAGCAAACGTTCAGCCGAGTGGGCAAAGCTAACAGCCCACTTGCCAGACCACGCCAACGACCACACGCCCTGCTCTTCCCTTCCTTTTCTCCTTCGTAGTGCGCACCAATTCGCACTCCACGAAAGTTACCTTTTAACCGTTCAGTTCGAGGGCCTTTTAGTGTAGCTGCGGTGTTGTGCCACCGTCACTACTGGCTAATTCCAGAACATTCTGACCACCCTGAAAAGAAAGTGTGTCTCCAGTAGCCATCACTCCCCCTCCCTCCCCTCCCTTTAGTCCCTCAACCGCTAACCTACGCTCTGCCTGTGGATCTGCCTAGTCTGGGCTTTTCATATAAATAGGGTTTTGTTTTCTATCTGCGTCTGGTTTCTTTCACTCAGCATCATGTTTTCAAGGCTCATCCATATAGTGGCACAAAGCTGTCCTTGCTTCCTTTTCATGACTGAGTAATATTCCATTGTATGGATATACCACTTGTCTATCGACTCATCAGGTGATAGATGTTTGGGTTGCTCCTACTTTGTGGCTATTAAAAATACTGCTGCTGCAAACATTTGTGCACAAGATCCCCATCTGCCAACTGAGGGTACATGTGCTCACCAGGAAGAGACAGAGAGACGGAGAGAGGGAGAGAACACCTCCCAGTGGGGCGTGGCCACAGCACAATACCTGCTCTTCTGTTTTTTTCTCCTCTCAGAATTTTGGGCACGCAAACACATGTGCCTGGTGTGTTTTTCAAGCTGCTGGGGACTGGATTTGAGCCGCATGGTCAGCCATGTGGGATCTGACTCCCTTAACCACAAGGTCACTGGGCTAGCTCTATGTACAAGTGTTTAAGTGAACATGTGTTTTCCATTCTTTTAGGTATAGAGGAGATTTTTAAAAGTTCATGAAAAAAATGGAATTAAAGTATGAGTTTATTTTGGTACAAAATTTTTAAAAAATCTATGCATAGTATTTCTATGATATGCATTTTCTATGAAATTTTTCAAAGACCCCTCACGTATCTAGGTGGGGAATTGCTGGATCACAGGGTAATTCTATGTTTAACTTTTTCCAAAGAGGTGCCACATCTTATACTCCCACCAGCAGTTTTTTTTTTTTTTTTTTAAAGAATCGTTTTACCTGACTTTATTATTATTATTATTTAAAATTTGACCAGAGAGGGTTAGAGCGAAAGAGGGAGGGAAAGTGAGAAAGCCAGCTGCCAGGTCCAGGACTTAAACCACGGTTGGCTATGTTGGAGTCCAGTGCCTTTAACCATCATGCCACCTGCCGGCCCTGACCACCAGCAATTTTCCTACATCCTTGTCAACACTTGTAATTGTCTTTCATTATTTCTTTTTTTCCTTTTTTGGAGAGATTTTTGCTATAGGGCTCATGCGCTAGCTGGAGAGACAGAGACAGAGAAAGTAAGAAGTCACCCCCTAGGGGGATGGCCATGCCACAATCTTGTCTTCATTCTCCTGGGATTTTGGGCACATGTGCTTGGCCTGAGTTTCAAGCCGCTGAGGCTGGGGACTCAACTGCAATCAGTTATGTGAAATTCCAGCGCTTTAACCACCACACCACCTGCTGACCTCCTCTTTTTTTTTTTTTACCCACCACCCCACCTGCTGACCTCCTCTTTTTTTTTTTTTTTTTTTTAAGTTTTTGCTATAGAGTGTGTACGCTTGCCAGAGAGAGACAGAGAGAAAGTGAGAAATCACCTTCCGGGGGTAATGGTCATGCCACAATCCATTCTTTTCCATTCGCCTCAGGATTTTGGGCATGCATGCACACACCACCAGCATGATTTTCAAACTGCCGGATCTGGGACTCAAACCATGGCTGGCCATGTGGGAGTTCAGTGCTAACCCCTCTCATTCACTTTTTAACCTCATTGGAAGTTGCTGTTCTTACCCCTATGTTAGAGATATTCAACTGAAATGCCTAGAAGAAAGTTGCCCAAGGTTGAGCATTTCTAACCGCGGTGGAGGCGCCTGTGGTTCTGGCCCTCTGCACCGAGCCGCTCTCCGCCCACGGGCCACACGCCTTGTTGGAAGGTACTTGGGGCAGTCACTCAGACTGCAGTGACATGGCCCCGACAGAGGCCACGGGCAGCTTTGGAGAAGTTGCTAAACAATCAGAACTTCGATTCCTGGGCTGGCCCTGTGGTCTGGTGGTTAAAGAGTTGGATCCCACCTGGCCAACCTCACGGTTTAAATCTTGGCCCCAGAAGCTTCAGACACGTACCCGGCATGTGTGCGTGTGTGCCCAGTCCCAGCAGGAGGGAGAAATGGAGGAGAGGGGATCTGGTGTGACCGGGCCTCACTGAGTGGTGCGTTCTCCTCCCCCTCTGTCTGTCTCTTTCTGGCAAACCCCCATGCCCTCTGGCAATTAAAAAAAAAAAACAACTTCAATTTCCTGATCTCTAAAGTGGGGACAATCCCGCTGGTCTAAAGGCGAGCAGTGACGACAGCAGCTGCCTCTGTGAGCTGTGTATGGGGCAGGCACCTGGCTAAGCCGCTAAGGTCACTTAGTTCTCATGACAACCTGATAGTAACCTGAGGTGGTTACGGTCACTGTCTCTGTGCTACAGATAAAATACTGCGGCCACCCCGTGTCCGCGTGAGCGTGTGACACGCTGGGCGACGTCCGTGAGTGTTCACACGTCACAGGTCCTCAGTGTACGTGCCGGGTCCTAGGGGAAGGGACCTGGGGAAGCAGGAGAGTCAGAGTAGGAAGGGGACTGTCCTTTCCCCCTTTTTCATAGGGGCTTTTGGACCTGAGCCCTGGTAAAGGGATCAGGTAGGAGGATGAGGGGAGGTGGGGAGAGAGAGGCTCTCAAGGAACCCATGGCCAGCTCCCCACCCTGGCCCGAGCCAGCTACCCCACTCATGGCAAGGAACGGGCTGCAGAACCCTGCTGGAAGGGGCCGGGAGGCCCACTGCTCTGGGATGTCCTCACTGCCAAGGAAGAGCCCTGGACCTGCAAGACCCTGCCCAGGGCCCCGAGCTGCAGCTGTGGTGGCTGGCTCTGAGCATGCTCAGAAGGGCCTGGCTGGCTGGGTGGGAAACCAACAGGTGCAGACCCAGTGGGTCATGGCCGAGACTGCGTGTGCATGTGTGTCTCTGAGATGTTTGTGCCCTCCCTGCCCTAGATGTGACCACGACCTCCAGCAGGCCCCGAGGCTAGTGTGGTATTTCTGCAAGAGTGGTCCAGGCCCCCCACACACACACTTTCACACAAGCACTGGGTAAACCCCAGGGCACTCTCCTCTCTGGACCTGGGTTGGTCTGCGCTGGACGCAAAGATCTCAGCTCCCAGGCTTCCTGGAGACCCAGAATGGGGTCTTGAGGACAGCATGGGGCGTCTTCCTGGCTCCGCCCAAGCTGCCGAGCCAAGCTGAGGCTGTTGCCTTGTTTGGATCTGAGTCTGGGTGGAATCAGTCGGCTCTCAGCAGAGGGGGTCTGGGCTCAGGGCTGGTCTAAAGGTGAGGAAGAGTGTCCAGCCGAGGTCGGCCCTGAGTAGTGGCTTCTTGGGGGTGGATCAGGGCAGGAGAGCGAGGATGTGAGAGAAGGCCAGGGTGTAGTGGGCTGCAGGCTGCAGTGGGAACGGTTGCTAGTTGGGGTCAGCAGCCTGGACAGAGGGTGGCGAGGGATCCCGGTGAGGCTGGGGCTGGGGCACGCTGCTGAGGTAAAGGGCCCTGTCTCTGGCTGGGGGAGAGGTTGGCACTACCTTTCGAGAGTGACTGAAGCTGGATTCCTGAAGTGGGTGGGAAGACCTTGGCCAGCCCCCACCGCTGTTTTTAGGGAGAAAGAGGGGCTAAGGGCTCCCCTTTTCCCCTGCCCCTGTTTGCTCCCTTCCCTCCCCAAATCCGTTGTCCCCGCCTGTGGCATCGCACACTTCCCGGGTGAAAGTCTACCTTGTGAAATCCTGGGAGACTCGGGCTGTGCAAAGCCTGAGCTGGCAGGCCTTCTCCGGGCAAGGTTTCACATTTGGGTGCAAAAGCAGCCTTACTTTGGCTGCGGAGCTGAGCAAAAACATGCACAGAGCAATTCAGCAAGCTCTGGGACAGCCTGGGGCTGCTGGGGGCCGGAACAGGGCAAGGAGGGGAGAGCTGGAGCCAGGCAGAGTGGGGAGTGACCTTAGCAGTCTCCTCAGGGCTGCTTCCTGTGGGGCCCCCATCTTAAAGGGCCAGGGGCCTTGGGACCAGCAGATGGCATACTAATTACATCGCTGGACTGCCATACAGCTGACCCCAGTTCGAGTCCTGGACCCAACTTAAAACACACTGGGAGCATATGCATGCATGCCCAAAGCCCAGAGAAGAGATTGTGGCATGACCATCCCCCTGGGGGGTGATTTCTCGCTTTCTGTCTCTCTGTCACACTCTGTCTCTTTGGCAAGTGCACATGCCCTATAGCAAAGATCTCTAAACAAACCAAACCAAACCAAACCAAACCAAACCAATTAACAAACGGGCCAGCAGCCTCTAAGAATTGCAGCTGAAATGGTTGGGGGTCTAAAGGAACATGTCTTGAGGTCTCTTGAAGGTGCATGGACTCTCCCCAGTCCTCGGAGCCCAGATGTGGGGACTGACTAGTGGGATGCCAGGGAAGCAAGAATGGAGGGGCCAAGGCGCAGCAGTAGGGGGAGGGGTTGGCAGGGAGGCTCTGTCCCGTCGCCCGCATCTGGCACTGAGCAAGGACCTCGTGGCTTCCTGGGAGTTCCCTGGGTTCCATTTGACGTAGCAGAAGAGCAGACACCATCCAGGCCTCAGTAACGCCCTCTGCAATGCCCAAGGCAGCCCTGTCTACTGGATCTGAGAACCGCGCCTAGCCCTGCGTTCCGGAGAGCCCGGGGTCTTAGCCTGCTGGCGCAGCAGCCCCGGCTCCTCTGGAAGAGCTTGCAGCCCTGGCAAGAGGGGCTCCATAAGACAGCCTCAGGGGTGGGAGGGGTAGTGACTGGTTCCGAGCTGTGCTCGCCCCGGCCCTCCTCTGCCTCCCCTTGTCAGGCCAGGGCCAGGCAGAAGTAGGGAAGGGATGGCGCGACTACCGGCACGATCCGAGGGGTCAGAGGGTGCCCACACCCCTACCTGGGCAATTGTCCATCCACTAGGGTGCGGGGACCCAGCACCCCCCATTCACACAGCTCCTGACATCCTCCTGGATGTGAGGGGGTCCCTGAAGCACCCGGGGTCTGAGGTACCCTCTCATCCTCCCCAGCCTCTCCCAGAGAACTCAGCTCCCAGTTCAGCTCTGGCAGAGAAGAAACTGAAACTGGCCCTGCTGAGGCTCTGTGGGGGCGGCCCTGGGCCTTGGCTCCTGGGAGGGGAGGTCTGGCCGCAGGGCGGTGGGCACTCACCAGCCAGGGATCCCACAGCCAGGATGGTCAGTAGCGTCCTCATGGGGCCGGCATGGGTCCTCCGTTGGCCTCTGCTCTGGGCTGTGCGTGGAGGGAGCCCTGGGAAGCCTTGCCGCCCTGGCATCTGGCCCCACCCGGCAGGGGCGGGGCGGGAGAAGGGGGAGGGCAGGACCTGCGTGTTGGGGACAAAGGTGCCTGGCTGCATGCTCTGGAATTCCAGGTTCTGGGTGGGAGCCAGGGTGTTCCCGTCTTGCAGAGCACAGCATGGGGACAGGCCGGCTCGTTTACCTGGTCTGGTGGCTGATTCATCCTCCGCGCTCCAGGGCTTATCAGGAGGAGAGGCTGCGATCCACAGCTTTATCAAGGAGCAGCTGGCATCGCCCGTCTTCACCCCAATAATTTCATCCCCGGGGGATTTACCCTGAGGAAAACAACAGGACAAGGGACACCCCCTAGAAAATGGCAGAACGTCCTTGTAGGCGAGGAGAAGCCTCACTCCCTGGTTTCGTTCCGGCGGGAGATACAGGGTGTCTGATGACCCCACCCAGGAGGGTCACCTGTGCTGGACAATGGGTTGGGACACGTTCTTCCTAGCGAGGCTGGGGACGCCCAGGCACGCTTGCCTTGAGCCTTTGGATCCGGGATCTGCCGCAGGTGAGAGGAAAATAGCCATCTCCAGCTCTAGCGGTTCTGCTGCGCTGGGGAGGGGCGGAGCCCACGAAAGGGCCCGTCTGGGCGGTGAGGGTCAGACATCGTTCTGCCATGAGCACTGCCCGCAGAGACCAGCGTGGGCTTCACGTCCACGGAGGGATGGGGTTAGGAGATGGTGTCCTCCTTGCTGGACCCCAGAGGAGGTGGAACAGACTCGGGTCAGGGGAGAGGCCATCAGAGGGCCCTGTCCTGCCGGAGTTTGGCTGGCCCTGGGTGCACTAGGGCAGGCCCAGGCTTCCAGCAGGAGGGTGGGCCCTGAGGGCTTCAGGGGGCTGAGGCTGGACGTTGGACCGTCTATGGTGATGTTGTTCTTTCCTGTGTCAAAATGGTTTTCTCCCAGCTCTGAGCCTTTGCTGAAACTGAGTGACCAAAAACCAGATCTAAGCTGAGCTCTGGGGGGGATAGGTCAGACCCATGCCAGTCATTTTCCGGAGTTTGGAAAACTACATTTCCCAGACCCTTTGTCAACTGCTTCCTGATAGGTTTAGCCAATGGGAGGCCCTGGCGGCAGGGGGTGAGCTGGGGACAGGCAGCTGTCCCCTGTCTCTGCTTTGGAGGCATCTCCGCAATGGGGCAGGTGGCCGACTCTCCCTAGCCCTGTCCCTAGCCCTGTCCCTAGCTCTGTGCTGGGCGGCCCGACTCTCCCTAGCCCTCTCCCTAGCTCTGTGAGTGTGGGGGGGCTCTGGCAACACCCTGCCCCATTTCCCCTCTTGCTGGAGGAACAGAGGGGCTTCCTGCTGTGACAACCTAGGTTGCCTCTCCTAGCCTGCTCAGACGCCCAGCGCTCCCTGTCTGGACAGCCAACTCCTCCGTATGAAAGTCCCTCGCTTTGAAGGACTTGGGAGGTTTCTGTGCTCCTGAAGAGACCCAGATGGATATGGGCTCCCTGGTGACGTTGGGGACAGAAGTGGGAGACTATGGCCTGAGAAACAGGTCACCAGATGGCAAGAAGAGACGGGGAGGGAGAAGAGCTCTGGACCAGGGTGGCGCTGGTCACGGGGTCAGCATGGCCGCCGGGCTGTGGGACTGAAGCCTTCCCCTGGGGTCTCAGAAACGCTGGAGGAAGAAGTTTCGGGCAAGCTGGTGGTCCTGCAGCCGGCAGGTCCGCGGTTCTGCGGAAGCTAGCGGGAAGGAAGACACCTGGGTTGTCAAAGAACAAGCAAAGAGGAACACCCAATCTCTTTCCCCGGAGACGAGACAGAGAGAGAGAGAGACAATGTGAAAAACCCCCCCCAGGGGCGACGGCCACACTGCAACTCCTCCTCCTCCATCCTCCTCTTGGGATTTTGGGCACGCACGCACACGCACCTGGCGTGTTTCAGTGGATGCCAGGCCCGGGACTCAAACCAGGCAGGTAGCCATGTGGGATCCAGCTGCCTTAACCTCCATACCACCCGCTGGCCCCAACTTTATTTTTAATAGCTATAAAGGGAGAATTAGTTCGTGGTGTTACACGTTCGGAGGAGGGATTTGGGCTGGGGAGGATGGAGAAACACAAACACGTCTTCAACATCCGAGGGGTTGCTGCGTGGGCGCCGAGGGGTTGCTGCGTGGGCGAGGGCCTAGACCCCTTTGTGTAACTACTTCTAGACAGGAAAGCAGGGGGGCAGTGGGGGGCACACTAGGGAGGTGTTTTTAAATGTTTTTAAAAACATTAAAAAAAATGTTTGCTACAGGGTGAGTGCGCTCACTGGGAGAGAGAGGGAGAGAGAAGGAAAGTGAAAACCACTCCTCCCAGGGGGACAGCCATGCCACAACCCCTCCGTCACCCCCTCTCAGGGTTTTGGGCACGCACAGGCATTGGTGTTTTCCAAGATGCCGGGTCTGGGGCTCGATTCATGAAGCCGGGCGCGTAGGATCCAGCACCGTAACCACTACGCCAAGTCAACAGGGCTAAGATGACTTTGTGTTTGTGTCGGTGACAATGGTCGTGAAAGGATACCAACCCTAAAGTGACCTAGATGCTGAGGCGGTTCGAGCTCAGGGACCCTTAGATGCCTCGTAGACTAAGCCTTTACAGACAGAAACTGAGGCCCTCCTCAGGGGGACAGGTCTGTCATGGTCAC
>NW_006160148.1:416805-420266 GCF_000334495.1 Tupaia belangeri chinensis
AGGGCCTAGACCCCTTTGTGTAACTACTTCTAGACAGGAAAGCAGGGGGGCAGTGGGGGGCACACTAGGGAGGTGTTTTTAAATGTTTTTAAAAACATTAAAAAAAATGTTTGCTACAGGGTGAGTGCGCTCACTGGGAGAGAGAGGGAGAGAGAAGGAAAGTGAAAACCACTCCTCCCAGGGGGACAGCCATGCCACAACCCCTCCGTCACCCCCTCTCAGGGTTTTGGGCACGCACAGGCATTGGTGTTTTCCAAGATGCCGGGTCTGGGGCTCGATTCATGAAGCCGGGCGCGTAGGATCCAGCACCGTAACCACTACGCCAAGTCAACAGGGCTAAGATGACTTTGTGTTTGTGTCGGTGACAATGGTCGTGAAAGGATACCAACCCTAAAGTGACCTAGATGCTGAGGCGGTTCGAGCTCAGGGACCCTTAGACGCCTCGTAGACTAAGCCTTTACAGACAGAAACTGAGGCCCTCCTCAGGGGGACAGGTCTGTCATGGTCACGGAGTCGGGTGCAGGAGCCTGGCCTGGGGCACCTAGGTCGGCGTCCCTGACTGGCACAGCCCAGGCCTTGGGGTCGAAGGCTCCTAGGCGAGGGTGCGCCTCAGGCTTTTCTCTAAGAGGCTCTGGGCGGCGGGCAGCTGCCAAGGCTCAGTGCCCTCCTCCTGCACGGGGTGAGCGGGACGGTGACCAGGGAGTCCGGCAGGTGCTGGGTGCCGAGTCCCCAGCCTCCACACTGCACGCTCCGCTCCCCAGACTTCAGTCCCCACTGCCCTTGGATGGTCTCACGTCTGCAGATGTCCCGGCATCCCTGGGAGCCGAGAGAAGGGGCGGGAGCGGGTCCTGAGTATCCGTCGTTTTAGGACGTGCTTCTCAATAGCTCAGAGATGATGGTCGGTTTACAGCCCTGCCAGCTCCTGCCAGCATGCTGGTTTATCCTACTCTGTGCTGGCTCATGCTGGGCTCGAGATGCCAACGAGAGCCAGTGACAGGCCCTGTCCCCATGGTCGGTCACAGGGAGGTAGAGAGTACAGTGCCGTAAGTATGGGAGCCCAACCAAGGAGGGCTTCCTGGAAGAACTGAATTTGAGAGGGTTTGAAGAAAGACAGCGAAGAAGGTGGAGAGGGTGCTCTGGGCAGGGGGTACGTCTCACACAGAGGCTCGGGGCGAGACGTGGCCAGGTGTGTCGGAGAAATCTGTCAGACAGGAAATGGGCTTTTCCTGGCAGTCCGAGCCAGACAGTCAGCCAGGAGGGTCTACAGCTCTCGAGCCCATCCGGAATGATGGCTCCTGCCCTGTATTTGGTCACGTGGGGGTCCAGAGCACTACGGGGTCCCCTGTGCACATGGAACACTTTCTTCCTCACCGTGGAGACAAGGAGCCCAGGATCCCAGAGGCCAGAGCCAGGTCATCTAGGGGACTTCCCCCGTGGGTCACAGCCTCTCCTTGAATATCCTCTGCAGCCGGGAGCCTCCTGCCTCCCAGGGCTGCCCATCAACACCCCAGCCACACCGCCATCCGTGTGGTGGGAATGCTTTCCTCCACTCAGAGGTGGGGCCACGTGGTGGCACAGCCGTTGCATAACTGGACCCGCGTGGGAGAGTCCTGGGTTCGGGTCCTGAGTCTTCGTTATGCGTGTCGGGCGTGCCATCGTGGCTGCCGGGGGAAGGATGACGGCGTGAGGCCCTGCTGAGGGTGCTCATCGCTCTCTCAGAAATAAACTTAACAAAAACAAAACAAAACACTCTTGCAGGAACCTAGACTCCTGGGCGTGCGGGTGTGGGGCCGCACTTCGGGTAAGGCTACCAGTAAACAGAGAGGTTGGGGCCGGAAGTGGTTTTGGAGGCCAGGTCCCCGTCAGGGCGGTTCACCCCAGAGAGCAGGCCTCCAGGCCTCCAGCGTGTCGAGGGGTGCCGAGACCCTGTTCTGTCTCCTGCTTCTCCCTCCCACGGAAACTGAGGCCTGGAGCGGGCTGGGATCTGCTTCACCCTGGAGGCACCGGCACCCAGAGAGGGGCCTCCCACTGCTTGCTGGTGGCTTTGCCCCCGGGGACAGGGTACCCCCAAAGCCTTCTCCTAATGGAATTAAAGCAATGCAAGGAGGATAAAAAAAGACTTTTGATAGTTTATAAAAGGCTGTCACACCTCCACGTTCTGTATCATCCATGCCAAGGGGTGGGGCTCCCTGGGGCTGGAATGAGTCCCGCCACCTTGAGTAATTGGCTCACGGAGCTGACTCATTCATCTGGGTGTAGATAATAACCTCTGGTTTGTTTTTCCTTAAAAACAAAACAAACCAGCCCCCATCCTGTTTGCCCCACTTGGCGCACAGGAATGAGCTCGGGGCTGGGGGCTGGGACGGCACCCCGCAATGCAGGATCTCTGGCCGCTTACATGGAAGTCAGCTACGGCCAGCTCCTTACTGACTGGGACCCACGGATCAACTCATTTATTCTTTCATTCATTTATTCAGTACCAAGCTGCCACCCTGGGCCAGGTGCTGGTGCCGGGAGGAGAAGCTGTCCCTTCCCTGAAGCAGTTCTGGGGGTGGGCCATCTGTCACTGTAACCCTCCCTTCACCCTGCCTCCCCTCCCTCGGCTCTCCTGAGTGCTGCCCAGGTGAGACCCCTGTGGGAAGACCTGCCATGCCACCACCATCCAGAAGGTGGCAGCAAACAGGCCTGGAGAAGCTGGAAAGGGGGCCTGGTGTACAAGGGCAGGTGGGCAGGTGGGAAGGGGTCGCCAGGAGAGGAAGTTCCGCCCTGCTTCCTGGAGAGGACCTACCCCACACCCACTGGGGACAGATACCCAGACCTGGCCACGAGCAGGGCCACAGGAAGACCTGGAT
Source organism: Tupaia belangeri chinensis (assembly GCF_000334495.1). NCBI lineage: Eukaryota > Metazoa > Chordata > Mammalia > Scandentia > Tupaiidae > Tupaia > Tupaia belangeri. Next base: position 419,658 of record NW_006160148.1, read on the forward strand.
TCAGGAGAAAGGGACTTGCCGGATCAGCTGGGCCTGGGCCTAGTGCCTCCCCAGCACCAGGAAGTGGTGCCCACTGTCGAGGACAGTCACAGTGCTGGGCAGTCACCGCTTGGCCTGGAGTGAGTCAGTAGAGCTCCGGGGACGGGCTTGGGTTTGTAAGGCTGGCCGCCCAGAGGCTGTCCTGTACCTTCCCCCAGCAACAGCTGCACTCAGTGAGCCGCCAGGCCGGGGAGCAGGTGTGCTGGAGACCCTACCCGGCCCCACACACATACCTCAGGGAGTGCCTACCCAGGGCTGACGGGCTTTGGTAGGTGAGCTCCTCAGCTCCCAGCCCTGGCAGCAGGAACACACCTGAAGGGTATCCTACCCAACTCCCAAGGCCCACCTGGGCACGGAGCTCCAGCTGCCCACAGCAGGGACACGCCTATGCACCCTGACTGGCTGCCCCCTTGTCTGTCCCCACCCTCCACAGGCTTCTGGAGTCCCTGTGCTGCTTCATACCTCCCATCCTTGTCTTTGGTCTGCTTCTGAGGACCCAGCCCAATACCAAGACCCTTGTAATCTTGCTCTCTCTCTCTCTCTCTCTCTCTCTCTTTTTTTTTTTTTGTA
>NW_006160148.1:420533-425449 GCF_000334495.1 Tupaia belangeri chinensis
TTTTTTTTTTTTTGTAATTTTGCCAGAGGGTGCATGTACTCGCCAAAGAGAGACAGAGAGAGGGAGCAGAAAAAGCAACCCACCCTAGTGGGATGTGATTGCTAGTGGGATGTGATCGCACCACAATCCTCTTCTCCCATTTCTCCATCATGTCAGGATCTGGGGCATGCACGCTCACATACTTGATGTTTCAAAACTGCCAGGACTGGGATTTGAACCATGTCATTGTGTGGGACTGGCTCCCTTAACCTCTAGCCCATAGGACCAGCCCAACCCTTGCAGTCTCACTAGCAAGTTTTTCCAGATGAGCGATGGAGACCTTTCGTAAGGTAAGTGCACGTACCTCTCCATTCAATTGTACCTCTAAAAATGAAGCTCTTTATTGAAGGTAAACCAACTAGCATTGGGACATTACTGTTCCTGTTTTTGCCACAGAGCATGCGCACTCACCAGAGAGAGAGAGGAAGAGGAAAAAGCAACCCCCATGGGGAATGTTACGCCTCAACCCCTTCTCCTCCTTCTGGGATTCTGGACATGCACACATATGAGCCTGGTGAGTTTTTCATGCTTGCAGGTGCAGGACTCGAACCACAGGTTCAGCCACGTGAGACCAGGCTGTCTTAACCACCAGGCCATGGAGTTGGCCAAGGATATCATTTAAATATGAATAAACATAGTACAAAATGAAAAATAAATAGTTATGTAAGGACAACATCCAATCTCCTGGCTACACTAGGACATGATACACAGTGCTTTAAGGCTACTGCTCACCTTCTCCATGTCCTTCCAGCACGGCCACAGCCCGCGCCGCGCAGGCCCGGCCCTGCGTGGGAGAGGGCTTTGCGAACAGCGAGACCGCCCACGCTGAAGGGTTTGCCCACCTGTCCTTTTCCCCTGCTCCCACGTGTTTTTGCTAAATTCCGGCTATAATGGAGGTAGAATTCAGAATCATGAGAAAGCATTGGTTATGTCAGAAATTGAACATTGAAAAAAATGATAAAAACAGGTTTAAGAATTTAAAAAATGCGGTCATTTCATGATAGCTTTTAGATGTCTGAAGTGACCTCGTGGACGCAGCTCAGCTTGGTCTTTGGTCTGGGTGCTGTGGGGAGCTGGCCTCGGGTCATGCCCCGCCCTGGCTGCAGGGTGTCAGCCTGCTCTTCCTCCTCTGGGCTCCATGCCATGGACAGGCCTCACTGCAGGGAAAACCACTGCGGAGATGCGTGGCCATGCCCACGTGGTGGCGAAGACTTCCTGCCAGCTTGGCGACCCTCGGAAATCCCGAGACCTACACACTTTGTTGAAGTGGTCGAGGGGTCAGAGGTTGGTCTGGCGCGGCAGAGACCAGGGTCTCACCCTTGGGGACGGGCACGAGGCAGTAGGGCAGGATTGCTGGGTGGCCCTGGGCAAGTGCCTTTACCACTCTGGACCTCAGCTTCTTTGAGGGAAGTTCGTTTTCAGCTGAGAAAGTGGTTTGATTGCTGGCTTTGTCCTCCTCGCGTGGAAGGCCGCCGTTCAAACGGGGCACAGCGAGGGTGCCGTTCAAACGGCCCCCTGGCTCCCCACCGCAACCGGCGTTCAAGGCCTTGGGAACAAGGTGGGACTCCGTAGGCCATTTGTCCTCAAGAAGCCTTTCCAGCGCCACTTCCTGCTGCACTGTTTGCGTGGCTGCAGAGTGACAGCTCAGTGCGGAAAATGGCGTGAGGATCTGTCAGGAGCGGACGGTAAAGCCCTGGCGGCTTAAATGGCAGGGCTCAGGTCACAGAGCCAAGATTGTGAGGTCCCCGGCCACAAAGCAGACCAGAGCCTGGGTGCAAACTCGGGTATGTGCATGCATAGGTGGGGTGCAGGTGACCTGAGGGCGCTCCACCCTGTGCTCACCTGTGTGCACAGGACAGGGGTTCTCGTCCGTGGAGGGGAAGGTGGAGCTTCTTTTCACCATGACAGACAACTGAGGGGTCTACAGTCTGCCCGGCACTGGGGAACGGGTCCCGGGCTCCAGTCCCTGCCGTGCTACCTCACCCCAGCAAATCGGACCCTGAAAGGGGCCACTGGGCTCCTGTCTTGGGAAGCAGAGTTCCTGTTGTGGGAAAAGGGAACCCCTTGGCTGGGGCTCTGGCTCCTCAGAGTTCAGTCGCTCGACCAGGAGACCAGGAGGTGCAGGGCAGTGAGAGAGGGAGGGAGGAAGTGGCTGGGAGGTGAGACCAGCTGAGGTGAGTGTGTTCTCAGTGCTGGGCCTGGAGCCTGGGCAGTTGATGGAGGGTCCTGCCAGCCACCGTGCAAGAGCACCAGTGGCAGGCAGGTGTGTGCGCACATCAGATCACTCCGAACCCACACCTACAGGAGGCAGCTGCGGTGAGGAACTGAGGCACAGAGAAGGTGGCTTACCCACCGTCACGCACCTGCTCTACAGCGTGGTGGGGATTTGAACCCAGGTCTTCTGACATGAAAAACTGCAATGCCATGGCTCCGAGGACTAGGACTTGAACAGCTGCCGTTGCCTTTCCCCCCAGCTCCCTCAGTCAGCAGGATGCTCCTTCACCAGGGCTCCACCCCAGGGGACCCATCAGTCGGGACGCTGACGGGGGAGGAGGCAGCCAGCGGGTACTGAAAGCCCCAGAACGCCAGATGCCCTCGGCACGGTCGGCCTGTGATGTCTGCAGCGACCCACCCGCCTGCACCTGCCTCATGTGCCCAGGAATGATTTTCCCACCTGGCCCGTCACCCCCGGGGCGGTAGGTGATGTGACCCGGAACCAACCTCTGACCCCAGCCCAGCCCTCAGGGCTCACAAGAGTGGCGTCTTACTGCTCAGCCGGCAGCCTCGGGTGGGCTCCGGGGGTGCTGCGAGGTCACTGCCGTCTCATGGCGGACGCAGGCTGCTGAGCGTCCCTGGTGTCCGGGGTCCTGGAGAAGCCCACTAGCCACGGCGGCAGCACCAGATCTGGGGGCGGCGGGGCCCGCTCACCTGGCCATGTACTGCCCCAGCATTCTGTCCCCAACCTGGGTCGTCTGGGCTCGCTCAGCGCCCCCACTGCTCTCGTCGCTGTCCCCAGTTTCCGACTCCCTCCCACCCTCATCCTCGTCCTCCCCTTCCTCGGAGCCGCTGTCCCAGTGGAAGGTCAGTGTCTGAAGAGAAACTGGAGGCTCCCCAGGGCCTGGATCCAGCCCCGGCCATGAGAAGCCCGAGGTAGCCCAGGGCAGGTCATGTTTCGGGAGTTCTTCCATGAAGTCCAGGTCCTCCAAGAGTTTAGGAGGCGAGAGAGACTGCTGACTCCTATCCGCTCTGAGCCCCTGGCCAGGCCCCTCCTTGGCCAAGTAGCCAGAGGCCCCAGCCTGGACCCAGGGGTAGGAGGCATCCCCAGTGCAGGCCCAGCTCCTAGCTGAGGACGCCCGGGCAGAGTCTTCGGCCTGGACCACGGGAGGCCAGCACTCCCCTGAGGCTGCCCCACTGGCTTTGGAGTACCCCGAAACTAGGTGCACTGGCCCTGGGAAGGCGGGGGGCTCGATGTAGGGTTGGAAGCTGCTGCTGTCGTCGGCGTCCTCGTCCTCCTCTGGGTCCTGGGCACTGTCCCCTGACCCTGCCTGGAGGGCGGACAGAGCTCTGACAGTGGTCAGCCCGACTCTCCTGGTCAGTTCCTTTTGGGGATGGATGACTATGTCATCGGGCAAGTCTAGTCCGCTGGGCTGAAAGGTTGCGCCCAGGGGTCTGTGTCCGGAGAAGTCCTGATGGGGTGGGGGCGAGAAGAGCAGACAGTTCTGGCTTCCCTGGAGCATGGCTATTTGAACTGGGGCTCCCCCGGGGTGGGATAGGCTGAGTCGAGGAGCCCAGTGTAAGCAACACCTTTGGGCGGGGGTCCCAGGGAGCTCTGGTAAGGGAGTGGGCAACTCAGACGGGGGTGCAGGAAGTGGGGGTGCTACCAGGCCAGTCTCCATGGTGACAGCCGGAGCTTCATCCTACGGTGACATCAGACTGTCCCACTGAGTGTTTCCCACCAGGCCCCTCATGCTGCTGAGGCACGAGTGCTGGCAGCAGGGCTAACCCCTGACACGTGGCCCGTGTGCAGGCCAGAATGGACACTGGAGGCCAGAGAAGGCGCCTGGGCACAGCTGGGTGCCGGGAGTCTAGCTGGGGTGCACTGGAGTAGGGAGGCCGAGGGACAAGGAGGGGCACAGCCGGAGCTGCTGGAGTTCAATCTCCAGACAGGCGGTGGGTGTTCCCCCACCGGCCCTGCAGGTGGGACCTTTGACCCCTGACACCCTGCCATGACACAGGACCACTGCCCCATCAAGTATCCACCGAGCCTCCCCTCCGGCCACACTTCCCTTGCCAGGTCCTCATCAGAACAAGTCTGACCTCTGATCTCTTTGGGGGTCCCGCCCTGGCTGGCCCCAGCAGACAAGTGAGGGGATCCCAAGGTCAGCCTGGCCAGGCTCGGCCTGGTTACACGGGAGCAGAGCTGGGCCCCACTACTGCTTCCCCTTGCGGTGCCATGCTTGCCCGCCCCTGTCACCCCCAGGGCGTTTCTCCTGGGCCCTGAGACCGAGGGCTTGTCTCTCAGCACCTGACGGGGGCCTGGGGCACTTCTCCCTCCTGGACATATTTGTATTTGCTGCTTGACGCACACGTTCTAGTGGTGGGAATTTAGGCAGAGGGGGAGGGCTTCTGCATCCAGCCCCCCGATACCCGGTCTGAGCTACTCGTGACCCTCCCTCCCCACCCTACTCTCCGCACCCCTCCTTCCTGCCCCGTGCCCCCAGACTTGCCGTACCAAAGCCTGTGGCATCTGTGCCCGCTGAAACCAGGGGTTCCCCGTGAGGCTCTTCCAGATGGCGCCCCCTGTGGCACTTATGCACAGCAGGAGCAGGAGTGAGGGCAGCACCAGGAATCCCCAGCTGGTCCCTGGGGAAGGGAAA
>NW_006160148.1:425461-428640 GCF_000334495.1 Tupaia belangeri chinensis
AGGAATGCCCAGCTGGTCCCTGGGGAAGGGAAACGACCAAGATGACAGAAACGAGGACCACGCTCTGCATGGGAGTGAGTACAGGGAAACCCACCTACGGACTGCGCGGACCCGCACGCACCGGACTGTCACGCTGCCCAGGCACCAGCAGAGAGTGCGGGACCAGGCGTTTCCGTCCACGTGAGTCTGCCTCGAGCTCACGCTCGTTGTTTGTTTGTGTTTTTTTTTGGAGTGGTTTTTGCTATAGGGCACATGTGCTCCTCTAGACAGAGAGACAGAGAGAGAGCGAGAAATCACCCCCAAGGGGGGATGGCCATGCCACAATCCCTTCTCCTCCATCCTCCTCTCGGGATCTTGGGCATGCACGCACATGTGCCCGGCATGAGTTTAAGCCACCGGGTCCAGGACTCGAACCACGGTCGACTGCATGGGAGTCCAGCGACATAGCCATTACACCAACTGCTGGTTCCAAGCTCACGCTCTTAACCACCTCCTCACAGAGCTCCCAAAGCCCAGGGCAAAGCCCCTGCGTGGCACCCACCTGGGGCCTCCAGGAAGAAGCAGGTGGGTACTGAGAACTGGCTGTGTCTGGGCTCAGGCAAGGTGTAGACGGCTCTGGCACGCAGGCAGTGGTGTCCACTGGCAGTGGGCGGCAGGGAGATCTGGACTGGCTCGCCGAAGTCAGTGACTGGGAGCAGGGTCTGTTGGGAGGGGGAGCAGAGACGAGTGGGGTTGCCGGGGGTGCAGACGTGCACAGCTGGGGTGGCAGGCGGGGAGGGGCCCCACTTCCTCTCCCTGCATCCAAATCCAAGCCTTGAGGGGGCACTTCCCAACTCCACCTGGTTTCTTTTCAGCTGAGCCTTGAGGTAGGGACAGCCGGGGTTCAAAACCAGCCGACCTCCCGGGATCGCACTGTGTGTACCCCACCAGGGCCTCCAGGTCCTCACCTTGAGGTGCAGACTCCTCAGGCTCCCCACCCTCAGACCTCTCAACCTATTAGCAGGTGGGAGGTGGTGGTGTTCAGCACCAAAGGCAGAAAACCCTACAGTCGCACTGTCCCGTCCAGGAGGTCTTGGACAAATTCACGGAAAATGCACATTATTGAAAAAAACACGCATGGATTTCAAGCATCGTTTGCACCAAAATAAACTCATACATTAATGAATTTGCTAGAGGGCGCATGTACTTGCTGGAGAGACAGCAACGTCCCCCAGTGGGGTGTGGCCACACCGCTCTCCTGTCCCTGCGTTTCTCCATACCATCAGGGCCTGGGGCACGCACACACAGGCACCTGACATAGTCTCCAGGCTGCTGGGTTGGGGCCTGATCTGCAGCTGGCCAGGGGGATAGCACTTAACCCCCGTACTATCGAGCCGGCCCTAAGCTTGTACTTTCATTCCACGTTCCCGTAAACTTCCTGAAGTCCCTCGTACGGTAGCCACTCGGCATGTGAGGCCTCGAACTCTCAAACTGCGGCGGGCCCCGCTGCACTGTGCCCTCAGTAAGAAACACACCGGCTTCCAAGCCTGCGGTGGAAAAGGAGCATAAAACGTCCCGACCATTTCTATATCGACTACGTGTGGCCATGATGCCCTGGTGGGTACAACGCAAATCTGTTCCTAAAATTAAATTCACCTGGGGCCAGCAGGCGGCATGGTGGTTAAGGCAATGGGTTCCCACACGGCTGATCACAGTTTGAGACCTGGACCCAGCGGCTTGAGATTCCCGCTGGGCGTTTGTGCTTGTGTGCCCAAAATCCCGACAGGAGGCTGGGTTAGAAGGGTTATGGCATGGCCGTCGCCGGGGGTGGGGATGGGGGTGATTGCTCACTTTCCCTCTCACTGTGCCTCTCTGGCAAGCCTATGTCCCCTATGGTAAACATCTAAAAAATTAAACCCGCCTGTTTCTTTGACTTATTTTAGTATGGACCATTTAAAATGACACGTGGCACACATTTTATATACTTTTATCCTCTCTGTTTTCTTTCCAAAGAGTATCTTATTTACTGAGAGAGAAAGAGGGGCCAGCATCCCCGACAGGATCTCACCACGCGGGGAGTCTCCCCAAAGCCCCTCCGCCACCCGGGATGGCAGGCTTGTGTGGGCACACCCTGGGATCCGAACCGGGTTCACCATGGGGCTCCACCATTGTGCGGCACCCCCACCGTGTGCACCGTGGCCAGGCCTCACGCCACGTTCCTACTGGACAGTGCTGGCCTGGAATATTTGTGAGGCTCTCTTTGTATATGTTTTTGCCATCGGGCACGTGCACTTGCAGGAGGGAGACAGGGAAAGTTGGGACCCCCACTCCATGCTGGACTCTCGGCTGCGGTCCAAGTTCCCAATCCGGCGGCTTAAAACTCACGCGTGGCACGTGTGCGTGCGTGCCCAAAATCCCAACAGGAGAATGAAGAAGGGATTGCAGTGTGGCCATCCCCCCGGGGGATGATTTCTTACTTTCTGTCTCTCTGTCTCCCTCTGTCTCTCCAATGAGCACACATGCCTATAGCAAAAATCCCTCTAAAGAAAGGGAGGGGGGAGAAGTGAGAAATCATCCCTGGGGAGATGGCCGTGCTGTAATCCCTTCTCCTCCGGCCTCCTCTTGGAATTCTGGACACACGTGCACACATGCCTGGAGTGTGGTTCAAGCTGCCGGATCCTGGACTCGAACTGCAGTCGGCCATGTGGGAGTCTAGCACCTCAATCACCATGCCCCTTGCTGGCCCCATTGGTGAGGTTCTTAAAGGCCAATATCATACAGGATTCAGATCTGTCCCCAGAGAGGGAGTGTGAAGGCGGCTTAGCAGAGGTGAGCAGAGTAGGGCCGTACTGGCACTCGGTCATGCCCACTCACTGACATGTCAGTGGCTCCTTCTGTGCCACAATGGAGCTGAGTTGTGGTGACAGATCACGTGGCCCACAATGCCTAAAGTATCCACTACCTGGCCCTTTACAGAAAAGGTCTGCCAACCTTGCCTAAGAAATACAGACAGACAGACCCACTGCCCATAAGGTAAATAAGCCCGAAACCGGAGCAGGGCAGACCCTTCATGCTACCCCAGTACCCTGGTTTTGCTTCTCGGAGCTGATCTGCTTATCTTTCTTTTCTGATCTTCTTTTTCTTTTTCTTTTCTTTTTTTTTTTTTTTTGAGAGGTTTTTGCTATAGGGCGCGTGTGATG
>NW_006160148.1:428676-436543 GCF_000334495.1 Tupaia belangeri chinensis
CCCCCCCCCGGGGGATGGCCATGCCGCAATCCCTTCTCCTCCATTCTCCTCTCGGGATCTTGGGCACGCACGCACACGCGCCCGGTGTGAGTTTAAGCCACCGACTGGGTCTGGGACTCGAACCATTGTCGACTACATGGGAGTCCAGTGACATAGTCATTACGCTAACTGCTAGTCCCTCTTTTCTTATTTTCTGTAATGAATCTGCTGACTTGGTAAGGAGGCCTCCTGTAGCCCATCATACCAATTAGATTTTTTAAAAGAATGATTTATTTTATTTATCATTATTATTACTTTAAAAATTCCTACAGGGCACGTATGCTCACCTGAGAGAGACAGAGAGAGAGGGAGAGGAAAAGTGGGAAAGCAAGTCCTCAGGTCCAGGACTCAAACCACAGTCAGCCATGTGGGAGTCCAGCACCTTAACCACCATGCCACCTGCTGGCCCCACTTCAGTCAGATTTTATTGGGAAAGAATAAAGGAGAGGTTCATAATTCAAGAAAAAACACCTGGGAGGAAACTGCTGTGTTGGCCCCCGTGCCAGGCAGGCAGGGTGCCCTGTACTTGGTCTCTTTTGCAGAGAAGGGGGGAGGGTACGAGGGCCAATCAGAACCAGAGGTATATGGGGAAGGCTTCCTGGAGGAGGCATGCAGGGAGCAGGCTGGGAGAGTGAGGAGCAGGGGCTTGAGTGGGGTGGGAGAAGGGGCCTGGCCCAAGGGGAGGAAGGGGCTCTCACCTTGTTTCTGGTCCCCTCCTTCCAGAACTCCACCTGGAAGCTCAGGTCCAGCGGGGGCGCACAAGAAGGCAGCTGGTATGAGGCGCTGACACTTAGGACCTCTTCTGCCCGGGTGACCTCCAGGTTGGGCGGGGCTGGCTCCACTGTCAGAAACAGCAGGACCCTTCAGTACCCTCTGGGGTCATGCTGTCCCCATCGCTCAGCCCATCTTACAGAAGGGGAGACTGAGGCTTAGACGGGAGCAGGGGCTGGCTGGGTAAGCACAAAGCTGCCCTGCCTTGCTGTCCCTCTACCAGGGAGCCCTCCCCACGTCACTGGCCCAACAGGTCAGAAGTCCAAGTTGGGGACTAGCAGTTGGCGTAATGGCTGTGTCACTGGACTCCCATGTAGTTGATTGCAGTTCGAGTCCCGGACCCGGTGGCCTAAACTCACGCCAGGTGCCTGTGCGTGCCCAAGATCCCGAGAGGAGAATGGGAGAGAAGGGATTGCGGTGTGGCCATCCCCACTAAGGGGTCATTTCTTGCTTTCTGTCTCTCTGTCTCTGTCTTTCTGGTGAGCACACACACCCTATAGCAAAAACCTCTCCAAAAAAAAAAAAAAAAAAAGAAGTCCAGATGGGCTCAATAGTTCCCCTGATCTGGGTCTCATGATTGAACCGCTGGGGGGCACACACTCCAAGCTCAGCTGGGGTTAGCGGAGCCTCCCTCAGCTCTGGAAGGCACCCCCATTTCTCCTTAAATGGCTCCTCCATCTTCAACCCAGAGCAACACCACCCGGCCCTCCCCACTGTCAGTCCCCCTAACATGGCCTTCTGCCAGGAGGGCATTCTCTGGTTAGGATTTGGCTGGGCCTGTCTGACAGTGCAGGATCTCAGTATTTCAGGTAGGAAACCTGAGCTACAGGACCAACACTTGCACATTCGCAGGTTCTAGGATTGAGGAAGAATGTCTGGAGGGCCCCTCTGCCCACCGTGTGCTCTCTCTGGACCCCCACAGTCTAGTCCTTGAAAATGCAAAATAAATTCACCTTATCCCCAGGTCCCCCAAGGTGTCATCCCATTACAGCCTCAGCTCAAATTTAAAAATGTCATCAACGGAGTGTCTAAATCAGATTCGGGAGAGGCTCTGGGTGGGATCCGATCAGTGTGACTCTGCCCACCGCTCCTCTCTACCTGTGGGCCACCTGCTCATCACAGCACGCTGGACGGGCACAGGGTAATAGGTACAGACACTGGTTCAAACGGGGAAACTGAAGTAAACCGAGTCACTGGTCCAAATTAGCTTCAAAATCCAGCCCAGCAAACTGTATTAGGTTTCAAGACGAGGGCACACTGCCCCCGGAGCTCCCAGCTCCCTCTGCCTCATCCTTCCTTGTCCACTAAGATAGTAGGAATTCGCAGCTGTGCAGTCTTGTCAGCCTGCGTCTGGCCAGGAGCCACCAGGGAGTCCGACGGCCATCTTTGCTCCTACACTCTCTGTCCCTTTGGGTCTAAGCTGGTAGTGTCTCTGTGGGTATAAAGTTCCTTTTTTTTTGGAGAGGTTTTTGCTATAGGGCACATGCATTCGCCAGAAAGACAGAGAGAGACAGACAGGAAGCGAGAAACCACTCACCAGGGGAATAGCCATGCTGCAATCCCTTCTCCTCCATTCTCCTCTCGGGATCTTGGGCATGCATACTTATGCACCGGTGTGAGTTTAAGCCACCGAGTCCGGGACTCAAACTGCGATCGACTACATGGGAGTCCAGCGACATAGCCATTATGCCAACTGCTGGTCCCAGAAAATTATCTGTTGATGATAACATGTATGATAATGTTTTTAACTGGACTAATATGCAGTGTACTCATGCTGGGAAAATTCATTTTGCATGCCACATGATATACAATGATTGTGTGTGTGTGTATATGTATATATACATATATATATAACTTTATTCTTTATATAAATATTTATATAAATATTTTCCCAGACCTGGTGGCTTGCTTTCTCACTTTCCCTCTCTCTCTGTGTGTGTCTCTCTCTCTGGTCAAATGAAAAAAATAATAACAAAATTAGATAAGTTATTCTTTAAAAATTACGAACCTCATAAGTTTGCTATGGGGATTAGAAATAAAAGATATTGAAAAATGTGGGGGGGCAGCAGATGGCATAGCGGTTACATCACTGGACCCCCACATGGCTGACTGTGGTTCAAGTCCTGGACCCAGTGGCTTGAAAGTCCCACTGGGCGTGTGTGCGTGCCCAAGATCCTGGAAGGAGAATGAAGGAGAAGGGATTATGGCATAGCCATCCCCCAGGGGGTGGTTTCTCCCTTTCCCTCTTACTGTCTCTGTCTCTTCCTCTCTCCAAAGAGTCTCAATGCAGGGGTTGCCACAAACCTTCAATTTGTTTAAAAAAAAAAGAAAGAAAGAAGAAAAAGAAGACAAAGAAAAATAAGTCCTTTTCATCCAATGTTATTTCTTGTGGTATTTTTTCCCTCTATTTTAATCTTTTTGTCCTCGAAATTTCTACATTATATAGAAAACACTTTTTGTGGTTTTTGTTTGTAAGTCCTGTTGTCTTTATTCATGACAGACTGTGTATGTGCAACATGATGGTGAGACAGTCCCCTACCCCAGGCCTCCACTTGCCCGCATACCCGGTGTGCTCCAGGCTGACCAGGTGGGACCTGAATCACAGTCAACCTGTGGGATCTGGCTTCCCTTGAGCAGCATGTCCCTGCTGTACCATGGAGCTGGCCCGATAGAAAATATTTTGCAACCAACATTTTTTCATCGTTTCTTTTTCTTTTTAAATAGCCAGAGAGGTGTTTACACCAGAGAGAAAGAGAGAGAGAGAAAGAGAGAGAGAGAGAGAGCAAGAGAGAGCATGCTGCATAGTGGGGTGTGGTCGCACTGAAATTCCTCCATTTCTCTACCCTGTTGGGATTTAGGGCACACATAAGCATGTGCCCAGCATATTTTCAAGCCTCTGGGGCTGGGATTTGAACCACAGTTGGCCATGTGGGATCTAGCTCTCTTAACCACTAGGCCATGGGCTGGCCCACACCCTGCTTCTTAAAGAAAGGAGTTAAACATTATAAAAATAGGAATAAGTATGACCAGCCGGAGGCCTGGTAGTTAAGGAGGCTGGATCCCCTATGGCCAAGTATGTAGTCTGACTCCCAGTCCTGGTGGCTTGAAAAAACACGTCAGGGGCGTGTACATGTATTCCGAAAACCCCCAAAGGGGAGAGAGAGATGGAGGAGAAGGGACTGTGGTGTGACCATGCTCCATGGGGGATGCTTTCTCACTTCCTCTCTATCTTTCTCTGGGAAGTGCACACTCTCTATCAAATTAAAAATAAATAATAAAGGGGCCAGCAGGTTAAGGTGTCTGGATGCCCACATGGCCAACCATGGTTCGAGTCCTGGACCTGGCGGCTTGGAAATCATACCGGAGGCATGTGTGTGTGCCCAAAATCCTAGGGGGAGACTGGACTGTGGCATGGCCATACTCCTCTCACTGTCTCTCTGCTGAGCGCACGTCCTGTGGCAAAAACAAAACAAAAGAAGCAACACGTGATCATTAGAAAATAAATAAGAGTAGGTGTTGAATGTGGTGCTTATTTAGCTTACTTAGTCCATGACCAAGGCGGAGAGCCTCAGGAGCCGGCACACACCGAGTGCGGGCGGCATGTGCCGGACTGCCCACCCTGGCAGGAACTCAACTCCCAACGCCAAGTCGGACCACCAAAAAAAAAAAAAAAAAAAAAAAAAAAAGAAAGAAAGAAGAAAAAGAAGACAAAGAAAAATAAGTCCTTTTCATCCAATGTTATTTCTTGTGGTATTTTTTCCCTCTATTTTAATCTTTTTGTCCTCGAAATTTCTACATTATATAGAAAACACTTTTTGTGGTTTTTGTTTGTAAGTCCTGTTGTCTTTATTCATGACAGACTGTGTATGTGCAACATGATGGTGAGACAGTCCCCTACCCCAGGCCTCCACTTGCCCGCATACCCGGTGTGCTCCAGGCTGACCAGGTGGGACCTGAATCACAGTCAACCTGTGGGATCTGGCTTCCCTTGAGCAGCATGTCCCTGCTGTACCATGGAGCTGGCCCGATAGAAAATATTTTGCAACCAACATTTTTTCATCGTTTCTTTTTCTTTTTAAATAGCCAGAGAGGTGTTTACACCAGAGAGAAAGAGAGAGAGAGAAAGAGAGAGAGAGAGAGAGCAAGAGAGAGCATGCTGCATAGTGGGGTGTGGTCGCACTGAAATTCCTCCATTTCTCTACCCTGTTGGGATTTAGGGCACACATAAGCATGTGCCCAGCATATTTTCAAGCCTCTGGGGCTGGGATTTGAACCACAGTTGGCCATGTGGGATCTAGCTCTCTTAACCACTAGGCCATGGGCTGGCCCACACCCTGCTTCTTAAAGAAAGGAGTTAAACATTATAAAAATAGGAATAAGTATGACCAGCCGGAGGCCTGGTAGTTAAGGAGGCTGGATCCCCTATGGCCAAGTATGTAGTCTGACTCCCAGTCCTGGTGGCTTGAAAAAACACGTCAGGGGCGTGTACATGTATTCCGAAAACCCCCAAAGGGGAGAGAGAGATGGAGGAGAAGGGACTGTGGTGTGACCATGCTCCATGGGGGATGCTTTCTCACTTCCTCTCTATCTTTCTCTGGGAAGTGCACACTCTCTATCAAATTAAAAATAAATAATAAAGGGGCCAGCAGGTTAAGGTGTCTGGATGCCCACATGGCCAACCATGGTTCGAGTCCTGGACCTGGCGGCTTGGAAATCATACCGGAGGCATGTGTGTGTGCCCAAAATCCTAGGGGGAGACTGGACTGTGGCATGGCCATACTCCTCTCACTGTCTCTCTGCTGAGCGCACGTCCTGTGGCAAAAACAAAACAAAAGAAGCAACACGTGATCATTAGAAAATAAATAAGAGTAGGTGTTGAATGTGGTGCTTATTTAGCTTACTTAGTCCATGACCAAGGCGGAGAGCCTCAGGAGCCGGCACACACCGAGTGCGGGCGGCATGTGCCGGACTGCCCACCCTGGCAGGAACTCAACTCCCAACGCCAAGTCGGACCACCGACGTGGCCGCACGCGGCTACCGCCTCCTCACGCCTTCTCGCCCGACCTGGCTCTAGGGCTGGGGCCGCAGCTCTGTCAGAGCCGCCCTCTGCACGGGCGCTCGACGGCCAGGACAGCACTGCCACCTGCTGGACGGTGCCCCCACTCAGCCCTTCACCATACCTACCTTCAAACAGGTACTCCAGGTACTCAGACTCCACCCAGGGCGACCTGGCGCCGGGAGCCGCGGCCTTCACGCGCCCCTTGAACTTGTTGTAGAGGTCCTGCTTCTCCAGGCACATCAGAGGACACGCCAGCTCCGTGGTTCCCACACAGCTTTTCACTCTTCGCCAGCGCCTGGGGTTGGGTAAGCTAGGGGGGCAGAGAGGGAGCCTGGGCCGTGAACTCAGCCTCTCGGGGCTGGGGGACTTAGAGAACATGGGTCCTGCATTCAGCCACTGTCAACAGTGCACGAACCCGGGCAGCCAGGCTGAGGCACAGCAGGGACAGCCTGGTTAGGAGCTCGGGTCCTGGCTCTGCCCCTCACTAGCTCTGGGGCTTTAAGCAGGCCATTGCCCCAGGCTCCGTCTCCTCCCCTGCACTGCCTGTGGTGGTGGCTGTTCCTGCTAGCACTGGTCACCTTCCCATCTGCATTTGAGGCCCCTAGGGCACCTGCCACATGCCAGGCACCACGGGGAAGGGGGGGGGAGGGGGGGGCCACGTGGATGTCAGAGGGGAACCTGCAGGTCTATCTCCTGAGAACGCTGAAGTCACAAAGAGACCTGCATGGGGGCAGCAGGTGGCATGGTGGTGAAGTGCTGGACCTAACCACATGGTGGGCTGCAGTCCTGGGCCTAGCAGCTTGAGACTCACACCAGGCTCGTGTTTGTGGGCCCAAAATTTCAAGAGGAGAATGGAGGAGGAGGGGGAGAAGGGATTGCAGTGTGGCCACCCCTTCTCACCCCAGGGGATGAGCTCTCCCTTTCCCTCTCAGCTCTCTCTCTCTGTTTCTCTGGTGAGTATATGCACCCTATAGCAAAACTAAAAAGAAAGAAAACAAAGATAAAATATCTTATACCCACTCCCCAGTTGTTTCAAAGTTAGGATTAGTAATTTGCATAAAATTTCTAAGTTTCAAAAAAAATAAAAAAGAAAGAAAAAAGCCCAGATTGACCTAAAGAGATTGTTGGTAGTAATGTAGACATTAAAGATGATTTTGGCAAAGTGTCAGATGGAAAAGAGGGAAAATTTGGAAACTGGAGGGAGAGTGATCTTTATTATAAAGTGGCAAAGAATTTGGCTGAATTATGGTCTACAACAGTTTTTCTTTTCTTTTCTTTTTTTTTTTTCCTGTGGAGGGGAGAGGTTTTTGCTGTAGGGTGCATGTGCTCACCAGAAAGACAGAGAGAGACAGAGAGACAGAAAGTGAGAAATCACCCCCCAGGGGGAATGGCCACGCTGCAATCCCTTCTCCTCCATTCTCCTCTCGGGATCTTGGGCACGTACGCACACGCGCCTGGCTTGAGTTTAAGCCACCGGGTCCGGGACTCGAACCTCAGTTGACTACATGAGAGTCCAGCAATGTAGCCATTACACCATCTGCTGGTCCCGTGGTCTACAACAGTTTTACGTTAAAATATCGGTTAAAACAGACACACTTGACTATTAAGCTGAAGAGAGTTCTAAGCAAAGTGTAGACAGTGCAGGCTGGTTTCTTCTTACTGCTTCTGGTGAGGGGGGAGAAGAGACACTCTGAGGGACCGATAAGCAAAAAGGAAGAATTGAAAGATTCAGAAAATTCCCAACCTCTCCACACGGCACAAAATGAGAAAGCATGTTCTGAAGAGAGCACGCTGTTCCTCACAGCTTCTCCCGAGGGCTCTCCAACATGTGTCCCCGACTCCCTGCCCCACAGCCCTCACACCCGTCCCCCCATCCCGCCTCCAGACCTGTGTCAAAGCCCGTCTCCCACGGGACACTGAATGCAGCTATTCCGGCGAGCCCTCCAGCACCCACCCTGTCTGCAGTGTCTCCACCTGCTGTCTCCACCTGCCGTGTCC
>NW_006160148.1:436805-442696 GCF_000334495.1 Tupaia belangeri chinensis
GCTCCCCATCTGCCGTGCCCCCACCTGCCGTCCCCACCTGCCGTGTCCCCATCTGCCGTGTCCCCACCTGCCGTGGCCCCATCTGCTGTGTCCCCGTCTGCCGTGTCCCCACCTGCCGTCCCCACCTGCTGTGTCCCCGTCTGCCGTGTCCCCACCCAGCTGTCCCTGGCCGCTCCTCTACCTTTGATAGGCCACAACGTAGGTCACGTTCTGGGGGTTTCCAGGCCCAGGGAGCCATGTCAGGTACACGCTGAAGTTCTGGGAGAACAGGGTCACATTCTGGGGAGGGGCCAGCTGGGACCTCCCTGCGGGGACAAAGAGGTCATGAAGCCTGGAGCTCCTGGCCGGCCTTGCCTGGGCCTCTCCGAGCTGAGGAGTGATAGGCAGTCAGCCCATGGAGCTGGAGGAACCAAGAGGTAACGACTGGGGACCTGCATCTGCTCCCCCTCCTCAGGGCTCAGTGGCCCATCTGTGCCCCAAGAAGACGCTCCCGTCCACTCTGAAGCAGGACCACGAACAGGAAGCCTGTTCTAATGAGCTTTGGGAGGGGGGCTCTGCTCAGCTCCCAGCTGTGGCCCCGGAGCCGCCTGGAGTGGCCCTGGCACAGTAGGGGCGCAGTAAGGGTCATGTGAGGGAAGGGATGAGTGTTACCACAGCTCCGATCACTTCGAAGCCTTCCAGCCTTGGCATGGTGGGTAGGGCGCTGGATCCCACATGGCCGACTGCAGGGCTGAGTCCAGGACCTGGGAGCTTGAGAATCAGGCCGGGCGCATGTGCGTGTGTGCCCCAAAACCCAAGAGAAGCATGGAGGAGACTGGGGTATGGCCGTCCCCACCATGGGGTGGCCTCTCACTTCCGCTCTCTCTCCTCTGTCTTGCTGTCTGGTGAGCACATGTGCCCTATAGCAAAAACCAAAACCAAACCAAACCATAAACAAACCAACTCCCAAGCCCCAAAGGCTCCCAGCGTCATGTGAGAGGAGGACAGGACATAGGCCCCTCACGGAGTAGCCCTAGCCCGAGGCCGGAGGTGAGCCCCTGGAGGCTTCTGTCCCACCGGCGGGCTTCCCCTGCCTCCGCGGTTAAGCAGACCAGCTGGCACTTGCTGGGAACGGCCCGCGGCCTGGCCCATCACAGAGACTGCGTCGCCACGGACTCCCCACTCCTGCCTCGCGTGGCCTGGGGTGGGAGGCTGCCCTCCTGCCCTCCTGTAACCACCTTTGGACTCACTTCTCATCACGGTGGCATTCTGCATTTGCACCTTCCATCTGAAGACGCGAGGGCTGCCCCAGGCCAGGTTTTCTCCAGGGCACCAGGGAAAACACAGGGTCAGTCCCCACAGCAGAGTAATGGAGCGGGCCAGACGGGCACCCCAGGCGTCACCCGCCTGTGTGAGCAGTCCCTGGTCGTGGTCAGACAGCCAGGCATTTGCTGTCCAGCAGGTGAAGGACCATCCGAGACGGCTTACTGTGACACCCACGTCCCCTCCCTGCTCTTCTCAGTATGGCGGGGCACTAGCCGCTCTGGTACTGGTACTCTACTGTCAGGTGCTCTCAAAACACCTTGTCCCCTCCATCCATTCTCCTTATAGCAGCAGGACTTACAACCCAAGGCAGATCATGTCTCTCCCCTGCTTAAAACCCGAGGGCGGGCCAGCAGGTGTCATGGTGGTTAAGGCACTGGACTCCCATATGGCTGACCAGGGTCCGAGTCCCGAACCTGTTGGCTTGCTTTCAAAAGGCTCACTCCCCCACCCTCTGCCCCGGCAGGTGGTGAGCCACACATGCCCTATTGCGAACTTTAATAAATAAATAAATAAGCCTACAGCCTTCCGTCTCATGCAACATAAAGGTCAGCGTCTCTAATCGCCTCTAAGTCCGACCCCGCCCGGCTGGCCACCCCCTGCTCCCTCCCTGTCCTGTTATGCTGGCCTTCGGCTCTCCCTGGAGCACCCCAGGCTTGCTCCCACCCCTGCGCCTTTGCATACTCTGCTCTATCTGCGCTGACGGTTCACCCCCAGGTCCCCACCCAGCTCACTCTGCTTCGTTCACACTCCTCTGACGTCGCAGTCCCAGCGACACCTCCCCTGACCACCTTCACCTGGCTTCTGCCTGCCCTGTACCCCTGTCCTCTGACTGTCACCCCTCAGCTTCTGAAACATGCGTCTGATTACACCACTCCCCGGCTTCACGCCCTTCCCCTGGCCTCCGGATAAAGTCCATGCTCCTTATCGGCGTGCGCGAGGCCCTGTTCAGTGTGGCTGACCTGGCCGGGCCACCACATTGGGCTCTCCCTTCCGGCTTCCCCGCAGCTTGCCAGGCTGCGGCCTCTCTTCCTGTTGCTGTTCCCGACCGGCGCATTCTCTCGGACATCCTGACTGCCTGGTGTTCACCGTCTCATCTCTGAAAAGCGATTCAAATGCCGCCTTCTCCAGGGAGTCCTGGACGTCTCCAGGAGAGGTGGTGACGGCGGTGTGTCAGCAGCCCTAGTGTGTGTGTGCTCTGACCACGGCCAGGTTTGCGCACCCTCTCTTAACCCTCACACCCCCAAGGAGCAGCGCACTGGGGACGGGAAAACGGAGGCCCTGTCAGCCAATCGGCTGTAGAATCAGGGTTCAAATCCAGGCTGAGTCGACCCCAAGGTCTGAGTCCTTGTCCACACTCCCTCCTTAGGGCTTCATGAGGGAGAGCTGGTCTTATTTTTTGGGGGGGGGGGATTTTCGCCATAGGGTGCGTGCGCTCGCCAGACAGACAGAGACATAGAGACAGAAAGAGAGAAATCACCCCCCAGGGGGGATGGTCATGCCGCAATCCCTTCTCCTCCATTCTCCTCTTGGGATCTTGGGCACGCATGCACACGCGCCCGGCGTGAGTTTTAAGCCACCGGGTTCAGGACGTGAACTGCGGTCGACTATGTGGGAGTCCAGCGACATAGCCATTACACTAACTGCTGGTTCCCTGGTCTTATATTTTTTAAAAGTTTTTTGCCATAGAGTGCGTGCTCACGGAGAGAGACAGAGATTGACAGAGAGAGGTGAAGTAAGAAACCACGCCCCAGGAAGGATGGCCACATTGTAATCCCTCCTCCATTCTCCTCTCAGGAAATGGCACCTGGCATGGTTTTCAAGTTGCTGGTCCAGGTTTTGAACCACAATTGACCATGTGAGAATCTAGCGCCTTAACCACCACTCCACGGGCTGGCCCCTTTTCTTCTTCTTTTTCTAAAAGTGTATTTATTCCAGGATGGGCGCCTTCTACAGGGTCTTCATGCCACCATCCCCCAGCCCCTCTCAGCATCACGTGTGCACCTGTGGGCGTCCGCAGCGTCCAGGTAGCCGAGCTGGGCCTCCCCACGTGGCTCCCAGCATCGTGCAGTGCCCCCAGCCCGTGCCAGTGTGGCCGGGCCTGCTCAGCTGCTTCCTCCAACGCCTTCAACACTACTCATCCATGGCATCCGCTGACCACTGCCTGCCAGGGGGTTCAAAGAGGAATGCAGCTCTAGCCTGGAGGGAGGCCATGGCCCATGGAGAAACCCACGGGCCAGGGTGAAGATTCCTTCAGGTGGCGGGATGCACCTGGGAGGGTGATGGCGCTCACTGTTCTGCTGAGGGTGGTCAGCTTGGCCCCCCCTGTGGGCTGCCCACTGCTGACCTCGCAGACCCAGATGTGGGTGCCTGACCCTCTTCCTGCGTCCTCTAGCTGGAGTGAGTCACCAGGCTGTCACTGCTCCCAGCTCCTGCACCTCGAGCAGATGACTGGAGAGACCAGTCTCTGGCAAGTTACTTACGAGGTGTCCCGCAGGTCAGGCAGGCCCAAAGATTAAGACTGCCACATAATTAAAAAAAAAAAAAAAAGGCTAGAGTAACTCCCCTCTGTTGACTCTTCAGTGCCAGGGCCAGCTTTGATACTTATTTTTTCTTTTTGCCATAGGACGTGTGTGCTCGCCAGAGAGAGACAGAGACAGAGAGGGAGAGTGAGGAATCACCTCCCCCGCCCCCAGTGGTGATGGCCAAGCTGCAATCCCTTCATTTTCCTCTCAGGATTTTGAGTATGCACACACACGGGCCCAGAGTGATTTTCCGGCCGGGACTCAAACTGTGGCCAACCATGTGGGAGTCCGGCACCTTAACCACCATGCCACCTACTGGCCCTGTGGTTTGACACTATGTGCAGAACCACAGCTGTAGCCAGACGGAGGTGCAGGGTGAAATGCAGTGCTCCGAGAGCTGAGCCACGTGGGAAGGTCCTCGCTTGTGTCCCTGACCCCCAGCGTATGCCAGGCACACCTGTGCCCTGATCCGGGGCTGGCTGACGGGTGATGGCAGTGTCCAGACCCTGGTAAGGGGGCTGTCTCTTGCTCTCTCTGTTTTTCACTCTCTGTGTCTCTCACTCATGGAAAAAGTAAATGAACTTTAAAATACAAAGCGAAACCTCACTTAATCCTTAGGACAGAGCCTTACGGGGTGTTGTCATTCATCTCCCTTCCATGGATGGGGCACAGGCTCAGAGACAAATGGTAAAGAAAGTGTCTGAGGCTACACGGCCAGTCTGCGTAGGAGCGGGATTCGAACCTGGACCCGGCTGCACTTCACCCTAAACCATCACACCAGTTTGTGTCCAGGTTAACTACCCGGCATGGAAAGTATAGCCAGTTCCCACGGGAGAGCTAGTGTGTTTGACAGTGAAACGGCGCACAGGACCCCCGGCCCTGCCACACCCAGCTACGCTGCTCCTCAACCCCCTGCAAAACCCCCACTGCTGCGGAGGGCAGGGCCTGGGGCTCGAGGGCTGCCTGGCGGGTAGACAGCCTGCTCCGTCTGCCCAGCAGAGGCGCCCCGCTTCTGTCCCGTGTCCCTCCCCTCAGCCATCCTTCTTGGCCAATTCCCTGCATTGCTCTGAGCCTCGGTTTCCTCTGGAGACAGCGTAAAGGCTACCTCGTAGGACCATCGGGGTGTGGAGCCTGAACAGGACAGCAGGCGCCCAGCACAAAGCGGCCGCTCAGTAGGTCATGTCCTGGGCTCCTTCTAGCTCTTCACATTGTAAACCTCAGACTGGGTGCTACAGGGGCAGCTGGAGCCTCCCGCCGGGATGTGTGGGCAGTGGAAGCCTACCTTAGCGTGGGGACCTTACCCCAGGGGCTCAGGAAACGAGGTGTCTGGTGAGGGTGACAGCACAGCCAGGCGAACACAGCGCCATCCCCAGGCTCAGTCTGAGGGTTACTGACCCCGTACTGATGGGGAGCAGTGCTTCCGGAAACCTGAAGGAGCGCCTTACAAAGGGATGCTGCTTTTCTTCAAACCTCCCCCGCTGTCCCCCAATTGCCCCAAAGCTATGCCAGTCAGGAAGGCGGCGTGGTTCCCGAAAGGAATTTAACGGCTCAGTCGGTGGACTCCCTCAGCCCTGGGCCGAAGCGGACACTGCAGGAGCGCCCAGCCTGGTCTCCGGTTGCTCCGGTGCAGCAGGCAGCCGCCCACGTCCCATCCCGGGAGCTGCGGGTTCGAGAGTGAGCCCCGACGCCCCCGCTGTCCTCTCGCCCTGCCCCGGCTCCCGCCCTTACCTGGAGCCGCCTGCAGCAGACACAGGAGCAGGGGAGCCCACAGGCGCCACGACGGCCCTGGCCCTGGCCCGGGCGCAGCCGCGCAGCCCGGCCTGGGTCCCAGCCTGCCCCTCCTGGCTCACCGCGGACAGGTGACACGGCCGGCAGCCAATGGGAGGTTGAGCCGCAGGCCAGCCCAGTGGGCCGGGATTCACCCGGGACGTCCCCAGTGGCGGTGGCCCAGGCAGGCAGCGGCCGGCAGTCGCTAAAGCCCGCCCGCCCGTGGTCGCAGTTACCACCACTTGGTTTGTCTAACTTCGGGGGAGACAACTTAGTAGAGCTGTGCATGGAGGCGGG
>NW_006160148.1:442841-455523 GCF_000334495.1 Tupaia belangeri chinensis
GGGCGCTATACGGGGTGGCAGGCTGCAGAGCTCAAGGGGCTTGGTCCCAAACCGTCCTGAAGCCAAAGGCTGCTGCGCTCTAGGAAATGGAGTGGCTTCCAACCGATGGAACTCGCACTCTTTAAACTGTTGTCTGAGGAGGTCGGCAGGTGGTGAGGTGGTTAAGGTGCTGGACTCCCACAAGGCACACCAGGTTCGAGTCCTGGATCTGGTGGCTTGTTCTCTCTCTCTCTCTCTCTGTCCCTCTCTGGTCAAATTTAAATAAATTAAATAAATTAAGTTTTTTAAAAAAATCTTTAAAAAAGTGTTACCCGAGGGTATGTGTTGACGGGAAGAGGTTTGAATAACCGAGAATGAGAAAAACCAGTACTAAAATATGGACCCATTAGAAAGGTGCGAGGATGCGTGTACAGACAGCTCTGAAAGGGCACTGGTGAGCTCTGGGTGACAAGGAGTTTCTTGTTAAAAGTTTCTTCTTCCTGATCAAATTCAGTTTTCCAGTCTTTTTGTTTTCTTTAATTAATTTTATTATTTTTACTATCGGACTTGTGTACTCACCAGAGAGAGAGAGACAGAGACAGAGACAGAGAGAGAGAGACAGAGAAAGAAAGACAGAAAGCAAACCACCAGATCTGGAACTTGAACTGTGGTCCTGTATGTGAGAGTCCAGCACCTTAACTATAATGCCACTGGCTGGTTCTGAGTTTCCGAGTCTTTCAAGAACTAAGTATACGTTGTTTTTTGTGTCTGTTGGGAGCCTCCGTTGACTGCCGAGTCTGCTCTCCCAACCTCAGCCACCCAGCCCAGGAATCGGTGGCAGAAGGACTCCCGAGGCTTGTCCCTGTCGCAGTGCAGGCTGCCAGTGTGGAGCCCACCAGTTCCCCAACAGCGAATGTGCCTTCAGGGCTTGGTGGGTCTAGGAAGCAGCCGTCTAGATGTCG
Source organism: Tupaia belangeri chinensis (assembly GCF_000334495.1). Lineage (NCBI taxonomy): Eukaryota > Metazoa > Chordata > Mammalia > Scandentia > Tupaiidae > Tupaia > Tupaia belangeri. The sequence continues at coordinate 443,783 of NW_006160148.1, forward strand.
CAGGGTGGTTCTGGGGTACGAATCGGGCCGGGTCCATCAGCATCAGCACTTCTTTTCTCCTGAGGTGTACCTCTTTCTTCCATGAGCCAGAAAGACAGAGAGCACTCCTAACAGGGGCTTGCTCCTGGATCCAGCCCCGGGCAGCCCCAGACCACAGGTGCGCATGTGCTAACTACCTGAGGGGGTCTCCAGACTGCCGGGCAGCCTCCCTGGGCTTAGTGTCTTACCCCTGCTCCGCCGTCTGGTCCCACAGGCTGCTCTTCCTAACACGGGCTCGCAGGCTGTGTTCAGACCCTGAAGGAGTCTAGGGACAGTCACCCCAAAACATGGCACCTTGGTAGAGGGTACTGCAAAGGCCCCTGGAGATCAGCAGGCGCTGGAGGGGGCTTTACCCTGACCCACTAAAGAGCACCACCACCTTCGGGACTTCTCTTTCTTTGTTGCTTGGTGACTGTTCAGTGTTTGTAAGTACTCCTCACTTAAGGACCACCAATTTAACAGCCACTGGGGCTTGGGACTCCAGCGTGGGGAGCCCCTTCCTCAGTCTGCCTGAGTGTCGGGGATCCCCGTCTCTGTCCTGCCCGTTCCTGCGATCGGTCAGGACTCACTGTAAGAAATGTCTGCAGTCACAAAAGGCTGCATATTTCATTTATAAATTCGTACTTAATTGCACACCCACAGTACAATAGTGGTCAGAATGAATAAAAACGGTCATGCCGGATTTGTATTACTGTGTTGTGATACGTCTTGTCACTTTCTGACCCTAATGTAAGTTCTTTGTCTGGATGGAACTACATCATTATTATTATTTTTAAGGTTTTTGCCATAGGGTGCATGCACTCACTGGACAGAGACAGAGAGACGGTGAGAGAGACAGTGAGAAATCACCCCCCAGGGGGATGGCCATGCTGCAATCCCTTCTACTCTGTTCTCTTCTTGGAATTTTGGGCACACGCACACACACAAGCCTGGCATGGTTTTCAAGCTGCCGGTTTGGCCTCGAGCTGTGGTCAGCCATGTGTGGTCTAGCACCTCAACCACATGCACCCTCTGGCCCGATTATTTCTTGCTGATAAGCAGGACATACATATAAAAGCCTCACATTGAAGCCAGTCCACACACCTGGCTGGAATATCAGGTGAGGCAATCCCAGGGAAGCTCTGTCCTCTGGCCCTCCCTGGCTGTCTCACGGCCCCCCCAGGGCCTCCCAGGGCCCAGACCTCTGTAAAGTGGCCCCTTCAGAACCGTCCTGTGGGTTTGTGCACTTGGGTATGACTGCCGCGAGTCCACCCTGTGTGGATTCACCTAGCAGTGGCGGGATCCCTGATTAGGACTGGGCACAGAGTAATTGAAGATGAAAACGAACAGTTCACAGACAAACGGCCAAACAGTCCCCAGGGGGAGACGCCAGCTTGCCTTCGGAGGCAGACTTAGGAAGACCCTTGACCTGTCACTGAATGCTTCTCGATAGGGCTAGCAAAAACTGTACAAAGCAGACAAGGTTGTATGTGTGTGTGTGTCTTGTTTTTTCCCCCACATCTTTGTCATAGGGATATGCACTCATTGGAGAGAGACAGAGAGACAGAGAGAGAGAGAGAGAGAAAGTGAGAAATCACCTCCCACGGAGGATGGCCAACCTGTAAGCCCTGTCCTCCATTTTTCTCTCAGGTTCGGAGGCATGCATGCACATGAACCTAGCATGCTTTTCAAGCCGCTAGGTCCAGGACTTGAACTGCAAAGTCAGTCATGTGGAATCCAGCACCTTAACCACTGCGCCACCTGCTAGTCCCAAACTAGGCCAGTTCAAGGTGAGTGCGTGGGGAAGAGCTGTTCTATTTGCTTTCTCGCATAATTTTAAGCTCCGCACCGAGGGTCCTATTTTGTCACTTGTGCTGGCCAGGGCAGAGAAACACAGGTAGATGGTAGCAAACCCCCTAGGAGCTGTGCTTGCCTACTGGTCTCGGCCTCAGCCTCAGCCTCAGTGCTGCCAGGCCGAGGCCCAGGATCACCCGCCAAGGCCTGGTTGCCTTGCACCTCTCACTGCCCGGAGGCCCCAGACAGCCACCCTGCTCCTCTCATGCTTCGCAGTTGCCACCCTGCTCCTCTCATGCTTCGCAGTTACGTGTGCCCCTCCCACACGCCTCCCGGAGCAGCACAAACAACAGGCTGCACTCTCCTCTTCCTCAGGGGCCCTTTCCACTCTGCGGATTTGCCTAGAACGACACAATGAATCAGTTCCAAGGCCCACACACACTCCAGAGTTTTAAAAGAAAATTAAGACAGGAGGGCCACAAAGGACCACAGGGGAAGGATTGTTCTTCGGATCAAGATACTCTCCAATATGCAACACGGTCATAGTGACCCCCCTGGAGGGACCCAGCTGCAGGGCTACCGGGGTTTTAGAAACTGACATCCCTGAAAAAAGTAGCTTGTTTGCTGTACACAGCCATTAAATGTGTACAGTATTAACACCCCCTAAACAGCACTGCCAGTCTTAACACGCACGTACACACGCACGGGCATGCACACAGTCAGGCTGTCTCTTCCAGGGCAGGGGGTGGGGTGCGTATCAGGAACCACACCCACTGGTCGTCGGGAAGGTCTTCTGCAGTTCCAGCACAGGGTGTCAGAGCTGAGGGAGACCAGGGGGAGCCTCCGGGGACTCACCCCTCCTGCGATCACGGAGGGGCCACAGGGCCAACACGGGTTCCACGGAACAACTGGATGGAGAACTGTCGCTCACCGGATTGACTCGGGCGTGCACGCGCACACACCCGATGTGATTTTCAAGCTGTGAGACCTAGGACTCGAACCGCGATCAACCATGTGGGAGTCCAGCGCCTTAACCACTACGTCACCTACCGGCTCTGGTTCTTTCCTCCCACACAATTGTTCACCCACAGGCGGTGACGATCCATCTTCTGAAGACATCTTTTGCAAGCGCTGCCCCGGAGGACACAGCACGTGGGGGCTGGCAGGCCCCTCGCTGGCCTTGGCCGCAGGCTCTCCAGTGCCCTTTTCCAGCGTCTCCTCTGGGTGCTGCCCCGGGGCCAGGTGGAGGGACAGGACAGCACTGCTGGGCAGTTAGAGAGGACACCGCAGACCCCTGAGGGCGGGAGTCTGGGAGGGTCGCTGCGGTGTCTGCGTGGATGGCCAGCACCCGTGTCCTGACAGCACAGATGGTGCCACAGTCGGGCGCATGGACCAGACCCTGCACCATGTCGGCCTGGAGGAAGAGGAGGCCAATGAAGAGACAGGGGGTCACTTTCAGTGAGGAAAGGGTGAGGCTCCGCAGTGATCCTGATGGCTCTGATTTCCCGGCCACGCCCGCACAGATTACCTGAGATGATGCGCCTTTGTTTTGGAATTACCGTGCATTCTGCCCTGTGTGGTGGGATCTGAGGCCCACCCGGCCTTAGGAGGTGGCGGTGCAGACTGCAGTGGGATGCACCATGGGGCCACACTCCTGTCCTGTAAGAGTGGCCTGAGGTTGGGCTCAGTGGGTCCCCGGTGCTCAGAGGGTGGCGGCTGCCACCAGATGCGGGAGCCCACAGCTCCACCAGAAGAGCCAGTGGCAACTTCCGGTTCTTTCCTTGAGTTGTTATTGACTACTTTTTTTTTTTTTTTAAGGTTTTTGCCATAGTGTACACATGTTTGCTGGAGAGAGACAGAGTCAGTGAGAGGGAAAGTGAGAAATCGCCCTCCAGGGGGACGCCCACACCTCTCCTTCCCCTCCATTCTCCTCCTCGATTGGGCACACACACACACACACACACATACACGCACGTGTGCGACTGGTGAGACTTTCAAGCTGCCACGTCTGGGACTTGAACTGCGGTCTGTCATGTGGGAATTCAGCACCTTAACCACAATGCCGGAGCTTTTATTAGCTAGGCCCACACTGCAGGAAGGAGGATCAAAGAATGCCAACACGCTGGGATTGACGGAGTTCTGAACGCGTGTTCTCGCAGGCTCATTTGATCCCAAAGGAAGTCCTTCATTAGCCATTGCTGGGCACTGGGTTCATTCCCCTCCCCGACGACGCAGGTATCGCCCTCTCAAATGACCAGCTTTCTCCGTCTGTGTGTGAGTCCTCGCACGCCACAGGTTACGGCGATCACACTCCTCCCAATCCTACCACATTTAAATAAGCGTCGGAGGCCTTGCCACCCACAACCCACTCACGGGGACCTCGACCCCTTATGAAGCGGTGTCCCCTCCCCTCGAGCCATGGTCATCCTGCGGTATTAGACAGGCAGTCCAGACAGCCTCTGGGGGAAGCCCACCCTCAGAGGGAGCGGTCGGAGTGTCTCCCTGACACTCCCACAAGGGACCAGGAAACGACTGGGTGCTGACATTCGGGCCTAATAGGAACCTTATCAGAGGCATTTCCTCCCGAGGTAAAGTGGTCAAAGGTTGAATTCTGTACTCTGAGGGAGGAAGGGCACCCTCAGGCTGAGAGAAAGAGGGGGAGAGAGGGAAAGTGAGAACGCACCCCATGGGGTGATGGTCGCATGGCAACCCCTTTGCTTCCACTGTCTAGGGATTTTAGGTACACACACGCACACACACATACCTGGCATGTTCTTTTTTTCTTTTCTTTCTTTCTTTCTTTCTTTTTTTTTTTTTTGAGAGAGTTTTTTGCTATAAGGCGCGTTCGCTCACCAGAAAGACAGAGACAGGGAGACAAAGTGAGAAATCACCCCCCAGGGGGGATGGCCACGCCGCAGTCCCTTCTCCTCCAGTCTCCTTTCAGGATCTTGGGCACGTACGCACACGCGCCCAGCGTGAGTTTAAGCCACCAGGTCCAGGACTCGAACCGCGGTCGACTACATGGGAGTCCAGTGGCATAGCCATTATGCTAACTGCTGGTCCCCTGGCATGTTTTTTTTAAACTGCCAGGTCTGGGATTTGAATTACCGCATCAGCCATGAGGGATCCAGCTGCCTTAGTCACCCCGCCACTGGTAGACCTCATTCTCAGGGTTTTAAAATTGCGAGATTTATAAAAGTTTCTCAGAAGCATTAAATCCTGAAGCAGCAGAGCATAAAAAATCTAATTTCTGTACTGGCTGGGAACCTGCTTCCTGGCATCCGGAGGCAAGTTCAAAACAAGAATAGTTGGCCGGGAGGAGTTACACAAATCTTCGAAAGCGCCTGTGGGGGGCCAGCAGGTGGCTGGCGGCTGGAAAACCACGCTGGGCCTGTGTGCGTGCTCAAAATCCCGAGAAGAGGATGGGGAAGGGGCTGCAGCGAGGCCATCCCCATGGGCGGTGATTTCTCACTTTCACTCTCATTATCTCTCTGTTTCTCCAGCGAGCACATGTGCCATATAGCAAAAATCTCTCCAGAGAACAGAAAAGAAAGTAACCTACAAGAACACAATGAAAAATAGAATGAAAACAATAGCTCTGGGACCAGCAAGTGACATGGTGATGAACATGCTGGACTCCCACATGGCTGACCATGGTTTGAGTCCTAGACCGCAGCTTGAAAATCATGCCAGGCGTGTGTACATGCGTACCCACAATCCCTAGAGGGGGGAAGAATGGATTCTGAAGTGGCCTCCCCTGGGGGTGATCTCTCACTTTCCCTCTCACCGTCTCTCTCTGGTGAGAGCACACATCCCGTGGTAGAAATCTAGAACAGAAACAGAAACACCACAATTTTTGTCTTGTAAGTTGAGTCTCTAGAGTCAGCTCCAGGCTGGCCTCCGGGAAAGGATCAAAGTGCTCTCATTTTTCTGGACAGTCATAGAATATCTGAAGATACTGTGGGAAACGGGCACTGAAAAACAATTGTCCTGTACTTCAGAGAAAGAAAGCTTTGAAAATTCCCTTCCTAGACTCTACAGCCCTGGGAGGTTCGCTTCCCCTCCTGTAGGACAAGTCCCCATCGGCAGGATCAGGGGATCCCCAGTCAGACCCTGCGGCACGTCATTAGGCTTTAGCTGGAGGAACTGAAACTGGACTTTTTTTTTTTTTTCCTTTATGAGAGAAAGAAAGGGAGAGAGAAAAGGAGAGAAAGACAGAGATGGGTACTTGCTTTTCTTTTTTTTGGAGAGGTTTTTGCTATAGGGCGCATGCCCTTGCCAGGAAGACAGAGAGAGACATAGAGACAGAAAGCGAGAAATCACCCCCCAGGGGGGATGGTCACGCCGCAATCCCTTCTCCTCCATTCTCCTCTCAGGATCTTGGGCACGCACGCACACGCGCCTGGCGTGAGTTTAAGCCACTGGGTCCGAGACTTGAACCGCGGTCGACTACATGGGAGTCCAGAGACAGCCATTACGCTAACTGCTGGTCCCCGAGATGGGTACTTTTGACAGGGTCTCCTGGTGTCATAAGCCTCCGTCCCAGCTTCCCTGTTAGTTAGGATGACAGGGGGAGCATCATGGCCAGCCTGCTAGGTCAGCCCAGGATCTGAACCTGGGTCTCCTGGGTGGCTTCCGGCTTCCCAAGCACTGGTGCAGTTAGTGGCTGGGCTGGTAACTGGAGTTTTAGTTTCTGCTATAGCGTACGTGCACTCAGCAGAGAGAGACGGAGGGGCAGGGGAGAGAACGTGAGAGACCACTTCCCAGGGGCCATGGTCATACACAGTTCCTTTCCCTCCACTCTCCTCTCTGGATTTTGGGCATGCACACACGTGTGCACGGCATGATTTCCAAGCAACTACGTCTGAGACTGGAACTGCACAGTCAGCCATGTGGGAGCCAGTGCCTTAACCTCCAGGCCACCTGCTGGCCCAGGAAATGGATTTTTTTTCTTTTTTTTTTATAAGGTCTTTGGCATACGGCACATGTGCTCACTGGAGAGAAACAAGAAACCGTGAGAGGGAAAGTGAGAAATCACCCCTCGGGAGATATGGCCACGCTGCAATCCCTTCTCTTCCATTCTTCTCTTGGGATCTTGGGCATACACACACACACCTGATGTGATTTTTAAGCCACCGGGTCCAGGACTCGAACTGTGGTCGACTATGTGGGAGTCCAGCTTCTTAACCACCATGCCACCCTCTGGCCTAGGAACTGGATTTTCAAATGGACACTGTACAACTTCCTCTACTCCTAACAGTCAGCGGCACCATCATCCTTACCTGTGATCTATGATGCTGTTCCAGCTGTTGGGGGTCTCTGGACGGCCGCCTTCACGGCCTGCATCGCAGGACACCCCAATATCCTTTGCTCTTCTTAGTACCCCTTCACCACTCTAGCATCTGACTCCTTATCTGACGTCTTATCTATAAATTTGAGGTGGAGACTCATTATGTAAATCTAATGCCACCATACTTAATGCCACCGTTGTTGTTGTTGTTGTTGTTGTTGTTGTTAGTTTGCTATGGGGCACCTGTGCTAGCTGGAGAAAGAGGGAAAGTGAGCGGGAGGATGGCCACACTGCAACCCCTTCTTTATTCTCCTCTTGGGAATTTGGGCATGCGCATATGCACACCTGGTGTTTTTCCCAGCAGCTGGGTCCGGGGTCTCAGCTGTCAGTCGTCCTGTGAGACCCAGCTACCTCGACCACCGACCACCGTACTACCTGGCTGGCCAGCAAGGTTCGATTTCTTTGCTTTCAGATCAAACTTTACATTTCCTACTTTCTCTAATGGAAACTTACCTTTATTGGAAATCCTCCCAAGAAGATACAAAGTTCCAGCAGCTTCTGGCTTCACATGCAAATGAGACTGGCCTGCTACTGACCTCAGAGCCTGTTTGCATTTTTAGGAAAAAGAACAAATCTTTCCCTTGTGTAGGCCAATAACCTCTCAAGGGAAGTAGAACAGGGACTTCTTAAGCCTATAATATAGGCCTTTTTCCAAAAGGGCATTTTTGTCCTCACCTCCTAACCCTGTAACACCCCAGTCTAACAGTAAAGAAAAAATATTTAGGGACCGGCAGTTAGCGTAATGGCTATGTCACTGGACTCCCACGTAGTCGACCGCGGTTCATGTCCCAGACCCAGTGGTTTAAAACTCACGCCGGGCGCATGTGCGTATGTGCCCAAGATCCCGAGAGGAGAATGGAGGAGAAGGGATTGCGGCGTGACCATCCCCCCTCGTGGATGATTTCTTGCTTTCTGTCTCTGTCTTTCTTCTCTTCCTGGTGAGCACACATGTCCTATAGCAAAACCCTCTCCAGAAAAAGAAAGAAGAAAGAAAGAAAGAAAGAAAGAGAAGGAGAGAGAGAGAGAGAGAGAAAGAAAGGAAGGAAGGAAGGAAGGAAGGAAGGAAGGAAGGAAGGAAGGAAGGAAGGAAGAAAGAAGAAAGAAAGAAGAAAGAAAGAAAAAGAAAATTTGATTCAGATGGGAATCAAATCGGTTGATTCCTACAAGACTGAAGAGGCATGCACTCCCTTGCCACCTCTTGCCTCCCTGGAGTGCCTGACCAGCGGCCACCCTTCCCTCCAGCCCTGCTAATAAGCAGCCTCTGCTCGGCCTTCCCCTGCTGTTGCACCCTGACCAGAACTTCCCTCTCTGCATTTACACTTACAGGGAGATGATCAATGTGGCCTTGCACGTCTAGGCACATCCCGAGTCACCCTGGCCAGTCTTTCAGTCTTACAGAAAATTAGATTCTATAATTAACCAAGGCCCCACCCTTGTTCAATAGACTGATGACTTCTTACTTTGTAACCCAATGAAGGTGCCCTGAGAGATGCCTTCATTCTTCTAAAAGCTCTAGCCAAACAAGGCCATAAAGCCTCCAGATCTAAGCTTCCGTGGGCTCAAGCGACTGCTGCCTACCTAGGACATGAGGGATCTTAGGGGCCTCAAAAGCTCACCTCAGGGACCAGCAGTTGGCGTAATGGTTATGTCGCTGGACTCCCACGTAGCCTACCGTGGTTCAAGTCCTGGACCCAGTGGCTTAAACTTACACTGGGCGCGTGTGCGTGCGTGCCCAAGATCCCAAGAGGAGAATGGGGGAGAAGGGATTGTGGCGTGGCCATCCCCCCTGGGGGGTGATTTCTCGCTTTCTGTCTCTCTCTGTCTTTCTGGTGAGTGCACATGCCCTTGAGCAAAAATCTCTCAAAAAAAAACACAAAAAGCAAACAAACAAAAAAACCACACACACACACACACACATACACAAACAAACACAAAACTCACCCCAAAGCATCTAGAGCTGGCTTTGTCCACTCCCTGAGTCTCTTAGAGCAGCTGGCTTGCTGTCACAGTCAGTGGATCCCTAATTTTGCTGCTCTTGCTAAGTCTTTTTTTAGAGAGAGATTTTTGCTATAGGGCACATGCACTCGCCAGAGAGACAGAGACAGAGAGACAGAAAGCAAGAAATCACCTCCCAGAGGGGATGACCATGCGCAATCCCTTCTCCTTCATTCTCCTCTCAGGATTTTGGCCACATATGCGCGTCTGACATCAGTTTAAAGCCTCCAGGACCAGGACTTGAACCTGGCTGACTACATGGGAGGCCAGCGATGTAACCATTACTCCATCTGCTGGCCCTGCAGTCTTGCTAAATCTACACCTTCCTCCCTGACACTGCTGCAGAAGCCATTTTCTGACCCTCAGAAAAATTCATTAGGCTCCTCTAAAACCTTAAAATTAACATTGTATGGGGCCTGCTGGTGAGGTTGTGGTTAGACACTGCACTCCCACGTGCCAGACTGCAGTTCAAGTCCCAGACCTGGCCCTTGAAAATCATGTCGACCCTATAGCAAAAATCTCTCTTCAAAAAAAGAAAGAAAGAGAAAGAAAGAAAGGAAGAAAGAAGGAAAGAAAAAAAGAGAAAGAAAGGAAAAGACAGTCATGCCAGGCGTGTGTGTACATGCCCAGAATTCCGAGAGGAGAAGGGGTCGTAGTGCACATCCCCCTTGGGGGTGATTTCTCACTTTCCTTCTCTCTGGCAAGCACATATGCCCTACGGCAACACCTGCCCCTCCCCCCAACATGAGCAGTCTCTGGGTAAACTCTCAGCTTACCCAGTTTTACACCTGCTCACTTGCGTTGCTGTGGAAGAAATGGAACTGAGGCTGGTATTCTGGGGCAGCCATCTCCTTGCGCATCTGTGGCCTTTCCTCAGTTCATGACACAGCGCTGTGCGCGTGGGGTCAGCCACCGTTAGCAAGCCCGATGGCCCAGTCCCCCACCCTCCTCGCCCTTGGACCCTAATCTGGCCTCTGTCCTACCCACCTCCAGGACAGAGACCCCACCACATTCCCCACCATTGTAAATATGGTTTCAAAGTCTCTGTCAGACATCTTTTAAACAATCCAGACTGGGTTTTTTTGTTTGTTTGTTTTGTTTTTTATGATGGCTCTTTGTAAACAAAACTTTAAGGTAGGGGCCAGCAGATGGCGTAATGGCTACATCCCTGGACTCCCATGTAGTCGACTGAGGCTTGAGTCTCGGACCCGGGGGCCTAAAACTCATGCCGAGTGCATGTGCGTGCCTAAGATCCCGAGAGGAGAATGGAGGAGAAGGGATTGTGGCATGGCCATCCTCTGGGGGAGGGTGTGACTTCTCGCTTTCTGTGTCTCTCTCTTTCCAGTGAGCTCATGTGCCCTCTAGTAAAAACTTCTCTTTAAAAAACAAACAAAAAACTTTAAGGCAACATGAGAATGGGCTGCACTTTGGTTTCCCGGAGACTCTTGAACATGGTTTGCCTCAAGTTCCTCAGCTGTGGAGCTTGCAGCCATGACAAGAGGCTGCATAGGTGGCATGGTGGCTGAGGAGCTGGACTCCCACAGGGCCGACCACGGTTCGAGTCTTGGACCTGGAGGCTTGCTTTCTCTCTCGCTGCCTCTCTCTGATGAACATGTGTGCCCTATAGCAAATTTAAGAAGAAAAAAAAAAAGAATAAAATTAAATAACTAATTCTGAGGGAGGGGAAAAAAGAAAGAAGGAAGACTGCCCCAGTTCCTGAGGACTCCCTGGGGGTTTATCTTGCGGACTCTTTGGGGGTTTCTCAGTGTGGACCGTTGGTTCCCTCTGGCACTCCTATTGCGGATGGCGCATCATTGCTGCCTGGAGCCTGCCTGCTCATCTTCCTGCCAACGCCGCTAGAGTCTGCACTCCAGCCTGGTGAGCCCACGCTGGGTCTCGAGGCCATGACCGGGAACACGGGGCTGCTGAACACAGCAGAACCGCTCCCCGAAGCCTGCCCTCCAGGCTGACTAGTGGCTGACCTTGTTATTGGCCAGTACCCCACAGTAGAGGATGCGTGGATGCAAAAGGCCATCAGACGGGAGGTACACTGGCTGGGACAGCCTTCCTACGACCCGGAGTTCGGACATTGGGCTTGCCTGGGTCTCTCATCACGTGGGACGTACGTGCAGATGGGGGACAATTAAGGAACTGAAAGGCAGTTGGTTCTGCAACAGTTCTGACCAAATTATTTCCCAGTGAACTACCTGGGGATTTCTGGAGGACAGCAGCGTACTCCAGGAAGTCCTCCAGGGCCCGCGTGGCTTCTTGCAGCCCTAACAGATTTCACACATCGGCCTCCGGCTCCGAGCTCTCCTCACTGCCGGGTGGTCTGTGTGTCGTGGCTAGTCTGAAGGCTACCCAGCCAGATGCGCTGATGCGACGACATGGTAAAAACTACTAACTGAGATCCTCTCACGTTTTACACCCCTTCGCGGACCAAGTCAGGCCAAAGGACCCATTTTACAGCAGAAATAAACCATTTGCTGGGAACGCTCTGAGGCACTCATTAAAATTCATACCCCACACCACCCCAACCTGCCGGGGACCAGCCTCGGCGGGGGTGGGTTTGCTCGAAGGAGGC
>NW_006160148.1:456310-457179 GCF_000334495.1 Tupaia belangeri chinensis
TGGGGGAGTCAGAGGGGGGTCATTCCCCAGCAAGGCTATCACAGCCCCGGAGTGAATAGCAGGCGGCCTTGCCAGCATGCTAAGTGACCCAAGCTTGTTCCAAGGTCGGGGGGCGTACAGTCGCGGCCTTGCCAACTCACTGAACCGACCGGAATCGATGCTCAAAGGTCAAGGGGCTCAGACGGGTCCTGGAGCCCCACCGGGTTGGACTCCTCCACCAACCCTTAGAATAAGTGGCATGTGACAATCCAGGCATAGAAAGGAACTTGGGAGAAGTCGGACGAGACACTGGACTTAGCGGCTGGGAGTGTTGTCTTGGCCCTGTGAAAGTCCGAAATACTCCCAACGGACTTCTGGGCTAGCGTCTGGCTGCCCTGCGCCTGGCGGCACCTCTGAACTCGCTCCTGGGTTAGCAGAACGCTACGGGAGTTGGGGGAACAACTGGGCGCCCACTAGCCAGTCAGGACTAGCACGCGTGGAGCGCTGCGGAGCAGCTGGACTAGCACAGCCTGCGCCCACCACCGAGCCCTGCGGTCCTTCGCGACCAGGACACTGCGTGCACATCGACGTTTTCAGGAGACACGATGTCACCTTGCCGGGAGGGCTGGTGTGAAGTACTGTGACCACCCACACGGCCATCAGGGTGACAGAGAACTCTTCCTGGGTTCACACGAGCCACACCAGGCTAACTGGAGGGCCGCCCCGACAGGGGACCCTAAAATCAGGATTTCCAGGGTTGCCGGGGTCCAGCCTCCACAGGGGTGGGTTGACTTGACAGAGGCGGCACAGGTGAACAGAAGACAAAGGTCTCGGTGCCTTTTTTTTTTTTTTTTTTGGGAGATTTTTTTTTTTTTTTTTTTTTTGGGGTG
>NW_006160148.1:457292-464567 GCF_000334495.1 Tupaia belangeri chinensis
CACGCACGCACACACGCCGGGCGTGAGTTTTAAGCCACCGGGTCCAGGAGGTGAACCGCGGTCGACTATGTGGGAGTCCAGAGACATAGCCATTACGCTAACTGCTGGTTCCCTCGGTGCCTTTTTATGCACGTCCTTTGCCGGACACCCCTCAGAGATCGCTCTCTGAGGAGTGACAACTGCTAGGAATCATCGTGCATTTTTATTGAAAATGTGTTACATGCAAGTAAATGGAAGAGGGACTACGTGTTTCAATTATCAGCTCATAAAGTCTTAAGAATAGGGAACATATATTCTGTTCAGGGTTGGATTGAGGGTGGTTCTAGTGCAGTTCTGCAATTGTAGGTGGGTCTCCATGGAATGCAGTTTCGGGAAAGCGGTTCCAGTAAGCAGAGATGATTATCAGCTGATGCGGTGCAGCAGCCATCTTGTGATTACCGGGAATGGTGCTGAGAAAAGAAAGTCTCAAGTATAGATATTAGTTTTTATGGGTCTAATAAAGAATGATACTTATACAGTTTTGTAGGGATCTAAAACTTAATTTGAGGAATCCTAATATATTTATCTATTTCACTTGGTGAGGGCTGGGGTGTCCTGGGTCAGTTTTGGCCTAATCCTGTTTTAGGTAAAGAAAAGATTAAGTTTACCTTAAATGTGTTTCGAAGGGCCTTCCAAAGGTCAAGATTATTTCTGCCTAGATAGAACTTCAGCCCACCCTCTGTTGTCACCATGGAGATAAAGCATTGTACTTAATAGTAAGTGATCAGAGCAAAGGGGAGCGGTCGGGGGACTTCCTAGAAAATTGTATCATATACTCAGGATGCATAAGAGAGCTATGTAATTCTTTTATAGTAGTATATTGGGGAGTCAGAGGGGGGTCGCTTCTCAGTAAGCTCAGTACCAGTTTTCTGGAGCAAATAGCAAGCAGCCTTGCTGACATGCTAATTGACCCAAGCTTTGTTCCTAGGTCGGGGATGGGGTGGGGGGCGCACAGTAGCAGCCTTGCCAACGTACTGAACCGACCGGAAGTGGAGCTCAAAAGTTGGGGGACTCAGATAGATCCTGGGGCCTCGCCGGGTCGGACTCCTCCACAGGGCCAACTCCCAGACCGCTGATGCAGACAGCAGAGTGAGGCAGACAGCTATTTTTCAAGATCAGGAGTCACAAAACTTCACTTCTTTATTATTATTTTTAAAGCCTTTCTCCCAATAAAGGTCACGTTGAACACTTTCCTTTTTTTTTTTTTTTTTTTTCTCGTGTGCACTTGCTGGAGAGACAGAGATAGAGGGAAAGCGAGAAGTCATCCCCTGGGGGGACGGCCACACTGTAGTCCCTTCTCCTCCATTTTCCTCCTAGGATTTTGGGCATGCACGCACATGTGCCCAAGTGTGTGCTTCAAGATGCCACGCCCAGGTCTCACACCTCAGTTGGCCATGTGGGACTGAGCACCTTAACCATCATGCCACCTACCGGCCCCTGAATGTAATTTGTAAGCCTTCCTCCTTCCCATGGGAGGGTCCAGTGGAAGCTTGGAAGCTGGTGGGAGACTGCCCCGGCCTCTCCTTTTCTCCCTCTGATCTCCCGCGTTAGACCTTGGGAACTGTGTCTTCCTCTTGCTGACCACCTCTGTGTTCCCACCGGTCAGGGGCACACTCAGCATCTTTTGCACTAGTCTTCCAAGCCCTGGCCGCGTCAGCCAATCAGTCTGATTGCTGGTTATGCCAACATCTCAATCATTCGAAAGAACCTAAACTTATTTTCATTTCTGCCCAGGCAAGTACTGGTGGGTCCAGTCGAGAAGAGGACACAGGACAAGGACGAGGCATGGCATCCGTGACCCAGAAGGCAACATCTACCTGCTTCTCCTTTTGGTGAGCCAACTGGACATGAAAAGCTGCCATGGAAGTTCAAGGACCACCTTTTACTCAAGTAAAGTCACTAAAAAGGAAAACTTTCCTTTGCATTAAAATAGGGGTGGGCTAGCCTAGACTTTGGTGGCCATAGGAGCCAGATCCCACGTGGCCAGCTGTTGGAACACACTGGGCACCTGTGTGTGCATGCCCCAAATCCTCACTGGATGGAGAAATGGAGAATAGATTACGGCGTAATTACACCCACCAAAGGGTGCTTTCCCCCTCCCTCTCTGTCTCTCTCAGGTGAGCACATGCACCCCTGGTAACTAGCAAAAACAAACAAACATACAGGGATGATGCTGGGCCATTTCCACGTGGCCCACCTGGGTAACGCTACAGTTAGATGTGCGGTTTGATGTCACATTCTCATGACTCTTACAAGGATCATTAACGGTCCCGACACTGGTGTTTGTCACACCAACACTGCCAAGTCAGCACTGTCATGGATGGCTCACAAGCCAGCCCTGGGCAACTTGGGGTCACACACCTGCTCCCCTTGTTAGGTTACCAAACGTCAAAGATCATGCATGGGTAGACCAGAAGTTTGGGCCGACTCGGCCGGGAGGCAATACCAAGCCTTCTAACTGCCAGAACTGGACAAAAGGCCTTACACAAATATTTCGCAACCCGTCTGCTCCCACAGACTGACGGGCCTGTGGAAGCTGGGATGTGTGACACCCGTGTGACGGGGCGAGGCACGCCAGCCCCAACCCGGTGGGTCGTGAGTCCCGCTCAGACTTGGTCTGTAAGTGCCACTGGTCTCTGTGTCTAGGTGGTTCCCACCCAGATGGCAGGACATTGTGGAATTGGTCACCTAACAGCCTGTCATGAGGGACTCCATCGTAAGTGCCAACCAAATTACAAACTTGGGCTCCTCTGTCTGTAAGGAGAGGAAGATACAGTCCCCAAGGTCTAAAGCGGGAGATCAGAGGGAGAAGGGGAGAGTTCGGGGCAGTCTCCCTCTAGCTTCCACACAAATGCAGTAGATGTGATGCTATAAAAGAAAAGCTTACTTGTGGGGCCAGCAGGTGGCATGGAGATTAAAGTGCTGGATCTCACAGGGCTGACTGCATGGTTCGATTCCCAGACCTGGTGGCTTGACAATCACACTGGGAATGTGTGTGTGCATGCCCAAAATTCTGAGAGGAGATTGGAGGAGAAGGGGTTGTGGCTGGCCATTCCCCCTGGGGAAAGTTTCTCACTCTCTCTGTCTCTCTCCAGTGAGTGCACGTGTCCTATGGCAAAAACCTAAAAGGAAAAAAAAAGAAAGAATAAAAGAAAACCTACTTACAGGGCCAGCAGGTGGCATGCAGGTTACGGTGCTGGATCCCACACGGTGGCTGCGCAGTTTGCTTTTTGGACCTGGTGGCTTGAAAAATCACACCAGGTGCATGTACGTGCCTGCCCAAAATCTCAAGTGGAGAATGGAGGAGAAGGGATTATAGCATGGCTATCCATGGGTGGAAGGAGTGATTTCTCACTTTCTCTCTCCCTCTCTGTCTCTGATGAGTACACAAGCCGTATAACAAAAACAAAAACAAACCAAAAAAATAAAAAACAACAAGCAAAAAAAGAAAGAACCTACTGATAGGACCAGCCAGGCTACCCCAAACTTTGGCTGACACTGCAGTTCTGACTCTCCGCCCCGAGCCTCAGGCTGTAGTCGCTGGCCAGCTAACAGAGGCTCCCTTTAACCTGAATCTGGCTTTGGCGGTTGCTCATTCGGTTACACTCTACAGCACAGTGATAAGGGATGGAGTCTGAGGAGTACACGGTCCGGGTGCTGGCTCCAGATCGTGAGCTCCTGAAGGTACAGGGAGACCTCAGGGTGCGAGCCCTGGACCCTCCGTGTAAGCCTGGCATTCGGGAGCTTTGCATCACCACTGTGCTGCTGCCAGGTGGCCCCAAGTTCCAATATCGCTTCAGCCAATTTGGTTTCCTATATTGTTGTTTTTTAGTTTTTTTGCTATAGGGCATGTGCACTCGCTGGAGAGAGAGAGAGAGAGAGGGAAAGTGAGAAATCACTCTCTGGGGCGATGACCATGCCACAGTCCTTTCTCCTCCATTCTCCTCCTGGGATTTTGGGCACACACACGTCTGCAGCGTGATTTTTAAGCCACTGGGACTCAAACCAGGGTCAGACATGTGGGAGTCAGTGCCATAACCGGCATGCCACCTGCCGACCCAGACAAACATGTTCTACAATCTGTTCTCTCTCTGTCCGTCTCATCTCCAGGGCAGCAGACCCCTAAATGTGCACCCTTCTTCTCCAAATGCCCCAAACTGTCTTTTCCAACCCAAATCCTGGTGGTTTTTCCTTCTCTCCTCACCTCCTGCACGTTCTATGTCCATCCGCTGGGTCATGCTGGGCCCTTGCCAGGCCAGGCATAATCCCCTCAGGAGGAGAGGCTACGGCCCCTGTGCATATTTTCCTTTTTAAAAAGATTTTTCTTTACTCGTGATAGAGCACGTGTGTACACAGGACAGAGTGACACGGAGAGAGGCGGGCACCTCTGAGGGCCTGGTTACACCATGGTCCTCCTCCTCCACCCTCCAGCCAATGGGCCCTGGGCACTCAGGCACACACCCGGGCATGTTCAGGCTGGCTGGGTTGGGGATTTGAACCATGGGCGCTGTGTGGGATCCTGTGTCTCTTGAGCAGTGCTTTATTGCTGCACTGCAGAGCTAACCCGGGGATGGGGCTCCCTCTGCCCTGTCCCACATCCTGTTTATGCATTATTTATTCCTGGGTCCGTGGAGGAGTCATACGAGTAAAGTCCCAGCAAAGAGGGAAGTGTGACCGTGAAGTCACACTTTCAGAAGAGACACTGAGGTCTCTTTTGGGTCACACGCCAAGTTCAATTCACATCCCTGGGCGGCTCCTGGCTGCCACTGAGACCCAGAAGGTCCGCTTACTTGCCGTTCACTGAGCGTCTCCTCCATGCCAGGCCGAGTGAGTCAAGGGTGTGTCCAGAAGGAAAAGATACTGAACACACAGCTGTCATATCTGGGATTGTGACTAAGTACCACCGAGGAGACAGATGGGGGCCGAGAGGGTCAACGTCAGCGCCAAGGAAGGCTTCCCAGGAAGTGACATGAAAGTTGAGCCCGGACGTCAGACCAGGAGTCACTCAGGATAGGAAATCTGGGCACCGGGACCAGTGTCCGGAAGGGCCAGGGGGCATGAGACAGAGCTCCAGCAGGACCGTGTGGCTGGAGCAGGGTGCTGGAGGGGCTTCCAAGGGGACGCGGGGGCACATCGTACAAGCTTTGATAGCTGCATCGGAGAGGTGGGCCTCATGCTCCGGTCTAGACACTTCCAGCACGAGCCCCAGAGGAGCTTTAAGCTTGGGATGTGGTTTCTTCAAGACGTGGTGCTGCAGGTGTGGGCTCTGCAATGTGGGCCAACCGGCTCAGTCCACAGCCCTGGGCTCGGCTGTCTGCACGGGCTCTGGGGTCGACGGAGCCCGTTGGCCTTCTCTACTCTGTTCAGTGACCACGTGTGCCTGCTTAACCTCAGCCACGGTGGGCATCACACCACGGAGATTGGCAAGCACCAAGTCAGCTCTCCTGCCCCACCCCTCTGCTGAGCATTCCCAGCCCAGAGAGGTGGCCGGCACTCCGGCACCCACCAGGCCCCTCACGAGACGGCTGATCTTTGCAAAGCAGGAAGTGATCAAGACCAGGGAGTTTTATCTAGCTTACCCTTAGCCATCTGGAAACTAAGTAGCAGAAGTTTTTGAATCACAAGCTTTGAGGCCAGACAGGCTGGTGTCCATATTCCAGCCCGGCACTATAATTAGCTATGTGACCTAAACAACAAACTTTACCTTGTCTGAATTTCATCTGTTGAAAGGAGCTGTCTTGGTCCACTTGAGCAGAGGTTTATTTGCTCCACAATTCAGGGGGCTGGAAAATCAAAAGGCACAGAGTGGGCATGAGGCTGGCCTGCACCACAGTGCGGCTGACAGAGCGGAGGATGGCAGGTGTACGCAGAGCCAGTGTGGCGTACTCACCTCCTCTCTGCGTCAACCCAGCGGGACTCAGTCCTCGGGCCTCACCCTACCACCCAATCACCAGTCTCTTCCCCAAGGACCCACCTTACAACACCCTATCAGATAACGTTTTTACCTTCTTAATCGCATTACAGTGACTCGGCACATGGATGGGGGTGTGTTCAAACTCCCGCACGGGGTATTGACCATATCCGCCTCCCAGGGTTGTCGTGAGGAATACACACTGCGATGGGCAGGCTGTGAACTGCAGTGCTGCACAGCAAGGGCTCAGATTAGCGCTCCCGACGGTTGTTTCTTTGATTGTTCAAACAAATTTACTTAATATTGATTAACTGCAAATTTTCATATGCAACACATGGCCATCATTGCAGGATCTGGCCTTCTAGAGGAATATGTAAACGGGCCTTCAGTTAGGATTCGGCCTTCTTAGAAAGGCGAGAAATGACCCTAACTCCCAGCCCAGAAAAAAATGACCTAAATTATCATATTCTTTAACAAGTTCCAACAGCTTCTTAATACAAGAGTGATTACAAACTCAACTTTTTGCCTTAGCATTTTTCTATAAAGTCTCATTTTTGACCAAAAAAAAGACAGAGGTTTCTCCTTAAACTTTGTTTGTTTTTGGAGAGGTTTTTTTGCTATAGGGCACATGTGCTCACCAGATAGACAGAGAGAGACCGAGAGACAGAAAGCGAGAAATCACCCCCCAGGGGGGATGGCCACGCCGCAATCCCTTCTCCATTCTCTTCTCGGGATCCTGGGCACGCACACACACGCCAGGCGTGAGTTTAAGCCCCCAGGTCCAGGACGCGAACCGCGGTCGACTACATGCGAGTCCAGCGACATAGCCATTTATGCTAACTGCTGGTCCCTCATTAAACTTTGTTTTAATGGGTCTCAAAATTCTGTGACAGATTTTTCGTCAAGTTGTTTCCATTAAAAAGCACTGATTTTAAAAACTAATAACTTAAAACTGCCACACACAAAACCGAAGTGGCCCACAAAACACTGTCGTTTCCTTCTGAAGGGTTTACGATGCACTGTTATCACTAACCAGTCTCTTACTAGTAAACATAAATGGCCGATCGAGACAATCAGTTCTGAGACTCTCTGTCCACCACGGATTCAGACTGGGGCAGCAGGAATAGTCATTCGCCTTCTGAGCTTTCTGGGCAGACTTGGTGACCTTGCCAGCCCCAGCAGCCTTCTCGTCCACAGCTTGGATGACACCCACAGCAACTGCCCGTCTCATACCACGAACAGCGAAACGACCCAGAGGAGGAGAGTCAGAGAAGCTCTCGACACACACGGGCTTGCCGGGAACCATATCAACAATGCGCAGCATC
>NW_006160148.1:464724-471899 GCF_000334495.1 Tupaia belangeri chinensis
GTTGCAATCCCTTCTCCTCCATTCTCCTCTCGGGATCTTGGGCACACGTGCACATGCGCCCGGCGTGAGTTCTAAGCCACCGGGTCTGGGACTCAAACCATGGTTGACTACATGGGAGTCCAGCGACATAGCCATTACGCTAACTGCTGGTCCCCAGCTTTTTATCAGAATGGCGCTCAATCTTTTCCTTCAGCTCAGCGAACTTGCAGGCAATGTGAGCTGTGACAATCCAGTACAGGGGCACAGCCAGCACAGTGTGGCCTGGATGGCTCAGGATCATCACCTGAGCAGTGACGCCAGCTGCTTCCATTGGTGGGTCACTTTTGCTGTCACCAGCAACATTGCCATGTCAAACATCTTTGACAGACACGTTCTTGACATTGAAACCCACATTGTACCCAGGAAGAGCTTCACCTCATGGAGAGCGGTTCAACTGACTTTACTGTCACATTGACTGGTGCAAAGGTGACCACCATACCAGGTTTGAGCACGCCAGCCTCCACTCGGCCCACAGGGACAGTGCCCGTACACATCCTGGAGGGGCAGACGCAAGGGCTTGTCAGTTGGATGAGTTGGTGGCAGGATGCAATTCAGAGCTTCCAGCAGTGTAGTTCCACTGGCACTGCCATCTTCACGGGTGACTTTCCATCCCTTGAACCATGGCATATTAGCACTTGGCTCCAACATGTTGTCACCATTCCAACCAGAAATTGGCACAAACGCTACTGTGTCGGGATTGTAGCCAATTTTCTTAATGTAGGTGCCGACTTCTTTAACAATTTCCTTGTATCTCTTCTGACTGTAGGGTGGTTCGGTAGAATCCATTTTGTTAACACCAACAATTAGTTGTTTCACTCCCAGTGTGTAAGCCAGAAGGGCCTGCTCACGGGTCTGCCCGTTCTTGGAGATACCAGCCTCAAATTCACCAGCACCAGCAGCCACAATCAGGACAGCACAGTCGGCCTGAGACGTGCCTGTCGTCATGTTCTTGATGAAGTCTGCGTCCTGGGGCATCGATGACAGTCTCAGATTTCCACAGGGAGACATCAGTGGTGATACCGCACTCACGTTCAGCTTTCAGTTTAGCCAAGACCCAGGCGGATCTGAAGGAGCCCTCTCCCATCTCACAGCCTCCTTCTCGAATGTTTCGGTGGTTCTCTTGTCGATCCCACCACGCCGTAGATCAGACGGCCAGTAGTGTGGACTTGCCAGAATCTACGCGTCCAATGACAAGGACGTTGATGCGAGTCTTCTCCTTCCCCGTTTTGGCTTTGGTTTAGCGGTGCTTTTCATTACGCCTGTGTTCTGGCGGCAAACCCGTTGTGAAATAAAGAGGTACCGACAGAGATGTATCCGCTTCACTCCAAAACGGATCTATGGTCGGTACCTGAGGAACTGAAAGACGCTGCAGTGGTCCGCTGAAGGCCTCGGTACGGGCTGGCTCCCGGGAACTGGCTGAGACTTTCTGACCTGCATCTACAGCTGACTTCTTTTATTTTTATTATTATCATTTTTTTTAGGGCACATGTGTTCTCCAGAGAGAGAGACATTGAGGAGAAAAGTGAGAACTCACCTCCATGGGGGACAGCCATGGCTCATTCCCTTCTCCATTCTCCTCCCTGGGTTTCGGGTACCCACGCACACGTGCCCAACATGATTTCCAAGCCCCCAGGTCCAGGACTCGAACTGCAGTTGACCATGTGAGTCCAATGTCTGAACCACTGTGCCACCTGCTGTCCCCAGATGACTTATGTTAAAGATCTGACTTGCCCGACTGTATGGTCACAGTATGTTCCTTCAAAGGGCAGGGCATTAGGACACCAGGCCTGACTTGAAATTATGTGGCGAGGGAGTGGGGACAGGAGCAGACAAGCATGTGGCAGATTTTGCCGAAAAGCACAGGTGCTGGTTCGGACATAGCACGGGAGCCAGTGGCGGCAGGTGGCAAATCAGCACACCCCTGTCCCTTCTACCGGACTGCTCCCAGCTCGGTGGGATTCTGGTGGACAGAGAGCCAGGGTTGCCGAGGACATCCCGAGATGCGAAGTGGCTTCAGGGCCTTGAGTGTGCGGGGAGAGAGGCTCTGCCTCTGGTCCCCGAGACACGCCGTCCACAGGCAGGGGAATGGGAGAAAAGACACACATGTTTTATTTAGTATGCAGGGGACAGCCAGCAGGGGGCGTGGTGCTTAAGGTGCTGGACTCCCACATAGCCACAGCAGTTTGAGTCCCGGACCTGGGGGCTTGCTTTCTCACTTTCTTTCTCTCTCTATCTCTCTTCTTATCTGTGCGTGTCTCTCTCTGGTGAGTGCACATGACCTATAGCAAATTAAAAAATAACACTAATAAATACAATTTTGTAAATGAGAAAGATTACATATATATATATAATTTTAAAGGCAGGGAAAACCACCGGAGCACATTAGCCAGTAGCTCAGTGAAGTTTAGGTGCTTTTCTGCCCTCCTTCACAGGAGAGGGGGAGAAGGGTGGAAGTGTAGGTCATTTTGAGGGGTAACGATAGAATTTTAGGAAGAAAGGATGAGCCATGCTCAGACGATGGCTGGGCAGTGATTTCCTCTGGAACCTGAATGGGCCTGAGGAGGACCACAGCTCGCGACTAGACCCGTCCCGTCCCGTTGGCACTGCTTGACCTCCATCTGCCTTAGGGGTTTAGCTCATGAAAACTCAAGAAATGGGAGTAAAGGGAGGTGTGCTCTCTCTGGTAGATCAGAGTAAGCCTCTCCCAGCATCTGCTGACCTCCAAGGGCCTATCATTTTAAATAACCACCATGCCAGGTGCCATGTGTGGGGACGGCGGTCCCTGGGCCCCTTTATTTCCTCCACCTGGAGCTTTCCTGGGAGTTTCGCACATTCAAGGCTGAGTTGGGGGCCAGCAGGGGGCGTAGTGGCGAAGGCTCTGGACCCAGCAGTTTGTAAATCACGCCAGACGTGTGTGGGTGCCCAAACTCCTGAGAGGAGGATGGAGAAGAAGGGACTGTGGTGCGGCCATTCCCCCAGCGGGGTGATTTCTCACTTCCCCTCTCTCTGACTCTCTTCAGCGAGTGCGTCCGCCCTGTGGCCAAACATAGCCGAACTGGTTGCTGTGGAGAGAGGACTCGGGCTAGCAATCGCGATGAAAGGGATCTGCAAAGAAAATAGACTGCAGGTCAGAATGAGGGTCAGCAACAGAAAAGAACAGATTAGGTACTTCCCCCACATCCCGTCAAATCATTAAACCAGCCTCCGTGGGGGCAGAGCGCCCCTGCCTCTGGTCCCCGAGACACGCCGTCCACAGGCAGGCGAATGGGAGAAAAGACACACATGTTTTATTTAGTATGCAGGGGACAGCCAGCAGGGGGCGTGGTGCTTAAGGTGCTGGACTCCCACATAGCCACAGCAGTTTGAGTCCCGGACCTGGGGGCTTGCTTTCTCACTTTCTTTCTCTCTCTATCTCTCTTCTTATCTGTGCGTGTCTCTCTCTGGTGAGTGCACATGACCTATAGCAAATTAAAAAATAACACTAATAAATACAATTTTGTAAATGAGAAAGATTACATATATATATATAATTTTAAAGGCAGGGAAAACCACCGGAGCACATTAGCCAGTAGCTCAGTGAAGTTTAGGTGCTTTTCTGCCCTCCTTCACAGGAGAGGGGGAGAAGGGTGGAAGTGTAGGTCATTTTGAGGGGTAACGATAGAATTTTAGGAAGAAAGGATGAGCCATGCTCAGACGATGGCTGGGCAGTGATTTCCTCTGGAACCTGAATGGGCCTGAGGAGGACCACAGCTCGCGACTAGACCCGTCCCGTCCCGTTGGCACTGCTTGACCTCCATCTGCCTTAGGGGTTTAGCTCATGAAAACTCAAGAAATGGGAGTAAAGGGAGGTGTGCTCTCTCTGGTAGATCAGAGTAAGCCTCTCCCAGCATCTGCTGACCTCCAAGGGCCTATCATTTTAAATAACCACCATGCCAGGTGCCATGTGTGGGGACGGCGGTCCCTGGGCCCCTTTATTTCCTCCACCTGGAGCTTTCCTGGGAGTTTCGCACATTCAAGGCTGAGTTGGGGGCCAGCAGGGGGCGTAGTGGCGAAGGCTCTGGACCCAGCAGTTTGTAAATCACGCCAGACGTGTGTGGGTGCCCAAACTCCTGAGAGGAGGATGGAGAAGAAGGGACTGTGGTGCGGCCATTCCCCCAGCGGGGTGATTTCTCACTTCCCCTCTCTCTGACTCTCTTCAGCGAGTGCGTCCGCCCTGTGGCCAAACATAGCCGAACTGGTTGCTGTGGAGAGAGGACTCGGGCTAGCAATCGCGATGAAAGGGATCTGCAAAGAAAATAGACTGCAGGTCAGAATGAGGGTCAGCAACAGAAAAGAACAGATTAGGTACTTCCCCCACATCCCGTCAAATCATTAAACCAGCCTCCCGTTCCCGGGAGTAGGTCAGTCCACGAGAACAGTGCATATATTAACGGACATGTCCATCCTGAGCCATTCACAGAGAAGCAGCGTTTGTCACCCACGATGGGCCAGCTCCGCCCTGCACACTGTCTGCGAATCCTGGCCACAGCGGTTTTCAGAGGTAGACTCTTCACTTCTGATTGAAGCGTTTCCAGGGTTTGCATAGCGGACTCCAGTTCTATTACCATGGAGTCTTAAATACCTTTTCAATCTCCTAAATTCCAAATGTTGGGAAAAAGAACTTCGCAAGAAAAAGAACTTAGAATTATGGTATATAATTGAGTTTTTAATATTTTATTTAAGCGACCAGCAGATGGCATAATGGTTGCATTGCTGGACTCCCACATAGTCAACTATGGTTCGAGTTCTGAACCTGGCAGAGCTCATGCCAGGCACATGTGCGTGCGTGCCCAAGATCCCAAGAGGAGAATGGAGGAGAAGGGACTGACATGTGGCCATTCCCCCTAAGGGGCAACTTCTTGCTTTCTGTCTCTCTGTCTCTCTGTCTCTCTTTGTCTCTCTGGTAAGCACACATGCTCTATAGCAAAAAAATCTATGTATGTGTGTATGTATATGTTTAATTTTACTTCATTTTTGCCAGAGGACGCGTGCACTCACCAGAGAGATATAGCGAGGCAGAGAGAAAGGGAGAGGAGAAAGCGCCCCCATGGGGAGTGGTCACACTGCGGTCCCTTCCCTACTGCACACCCCACTGACATTTGGACATGCTGCAGACATGTGCACGTGTTTCAAGCCACTGGGGCCGAAACTCAGACTGTGGTCAGCCGTGTTGTGGAAGGCCGTATATTAGATCTTGCACATGAGCAACTGTTTGCCCATTTTGTTCCCTTCCCCTAGTATGGCTATCCGCTACTATAAACCTACTTGCTCTTCCCATGAGAAAACAGCTCGTGCTAGCCACACAGAAAACCGTATCGGGGGAACCAGCAGTTAGCGTAATGGCTATGTCACTGGACTCCCACGTAGTTGACCGCGCGGTTCGTGTCCCAGACCCGGTGGCTTAAAACTCACGCCGGCCGCGTGTGCATGCGTGCCCAAGATCCTGAGAGGAGAATGGAGGAGAAGGGATTGCGGCGTGACCATCCCCCCCTGGGGGGTGATTTCTCGCTTTCTGTCTCTATGTCTCTCTCTGTCTGCCGAGCGCACGCACCCTATAGCAAAAAATCTCTCCATAAATAAATAAATAAATAAATGAAAAGAAAACCATATCCGGGACGACATCCTGTACCTGCTACTGTCTTTGCTAACTAGCCCCAAACCCTTTTGTTTAGCAATGGAACTGCTTGCATGGAAAACCCACTCCCCTTAGAAGTAATTAACCTGCTTGATTCAGCTTCTGTAACTGCTTTCACTAAGGACGCTGTGTACTTGGCAATCGACCCCTATAAAAGGCTGCCCGAAACTTGGGCTGACACTGCAGTTCTAACTCTCGGCCCCCAAGCCTCAGGCTGTAGTCGCTGGCCAGCTAATAAAGACTCCCTTTAACCTTAATTGGCGTTGATAGTCGTTCATTCTGGCAACTCGACAACATTTGGAGGCCCCAGAGAGATCTGGGAACCTTAGAGTGGCTGAATAACGCCCTGACGAGGATGCTCCTTACACCCTGCCCCGGGTCCCAAGAGGGATAAGGAAGCCTCACAAACCTGGGTCAGAAATTAGTCACTGGTGGAGCCTGAATCTGGTAAGATTCTAGTTATCTCGGTTTGAGAGCTCTCTTGGAGGGACTTTAGGAGGGCTGGACACAGCAGAACCTCCAGGTCCTCGGGCCGAGTGTGACGGCACTTTGGGTCCCTGGTGACAGTATTTCTGGGCTCACTGTCCTGCTTGTCTTGTCTTTGTCATTCTTGTCTTTGTCAAAATGGGACAGGACCAGTCATCACCCGCTTGTCTTTGGGTGCACTGTCTTGATTTGTCTCGTCTGTGTCAGTCTTGTTTTTGTCAAGATGGGTCAGGGACAGTCATCAGTCTGTTTGTCTAAATGTGTCCCCCTTAACTGTTTTCTAGATCACTTCCAGGACTTTCGACGCCGGCTGAGGGTTATGGCGGATCTCTGGGAATTGCCTTATTCGCGTCAAAGTAACCCCAGGGGAATTGGCTCTTCCAGTCCTGCCGTGTGTGTGCGTACCTGTGATAGGTCGTGTTATGTACTGGATGTTGTATGTCTGTGTGAAAAAGGCCTTGGTTTAAATGCTTTTCAAGTTCATGTAACCTTAATAAATGACCTGGTTTGAAATACAATAATAAAAGATTAGTAAGTGAAAGTCTGCACAATTTCCAACTTGTATTTTGTCTAGGCTTTTATTAATCGAACAATATCATGTTTATCTTAATATGGTTGGTTTAATAAAACAACTAATATTTATGTGTTGTATGTTTCTTTTTCTGTTTTTAGTTTTAGTGCTAACTGAAGATCTTTGACCTCAAAATAACTCTTGAATGTTTACAGAGGGCCCTTGAAGCATCCAAAAGAGAGATGCTGAACTAATCAGGCTTATTCTTTTTATGTTAAAGACAAAAAAGTTGTCAAATTAAATAATTCTAATTTTCTTGACATATTTGAAATGTTATCTCAAAATAATTTAAGATACACAAAACTTTATGATAAAATATTTATCAGCCATGTAATACGGTATGTTAGATTGGTATATATGGGGATCAGCAGTTAGCGTAACGGCTATGTCGCTTGGCTCCCCTGT
>NW_006160148.1:472090-493253 GCF_000334495.1 Tupaia belangeri chinensis
AGGGAGAAACCGCTCAAAAAAAAAAAAAAAAGATTGGTATATATAACCAAATTTCTTTGTCAGTTATAAATTTTTGTCAGAACATTAACTATAGCTATAATCCTAATGTCATGTCCTTAAGAAAATTCACACACACACACACAAATATATTCTTACAAATACTGATTTCTAAAAATCTAATCATTTAACTGGGTAAAATTTTCATTTTCTGTATAAACTGATTAGTTTTATAAACTGTTAAGCCAAAATTAATCCCCCCAAAAGTAAAAATGTTTGACAAAATTACATGTTAAATAGCCAATATAATACACCTATTTAAAATGATAAAATTAATATAAAAATAGAAATCTAATGTTAAACATAGACTCATGAAAGCATTGCCTCCCGGTTCTCTCTGAGTCCTCCTTATAATTCTTGTTATTAAGTTGACATATTTTAGCTATTCCTATTGTTGGTCCTTAAATTTTATAAAAATTGAGAGAGTCTGTTAATAAAATTATTCAGTTTTACATGAAAAAAGTTGTTAAACAAATTTTGTTGCTATTGTTGTTTGTTTATATATAAATAAATATCAAATTTCCCAAGGTAAAATAAAAAAAATAAATAAACATAGACAGTTAATAAAAATTGGGCCTCTATATCAAAGACAAAAACTAAAAACTCTTGCCCAAAATTTTAATAAAATAAAAATATCAAAAAATGGGATTAGACAAGTTAAGACTAAAACTCCTGGCTGCCTCCTCCCTCCCTGCCTTCTAATCCTCCTGTTTTTCTTTAGTTTGGCCTCTTCCCCACTAAACTCTCCCCATAGTTAAATGATCAAGAAGTCTAACTAAAAAAACAAAATAGACAAACAGTTACTCGTATACAAGATCTAATACACGGCCTTCCACAACTTGGTGGCCTACGGTGGTCCTGTTTGTCCTTCCTCTGGCCTCGGTTTTCCACCTGTAACTTGGGCGCTGTAGAGTACATTAGAATCACCTGGAGGGGAGGGCTTGCCAAACACGGATGGTCGGGGCTCATCTCCACAGTCACTGACTCCGCTTTCTCTTGGTTGGTAGCTGAGAATTCGCATTTTAACCAGGTCCCAGGTGATGCCAGTGGTGCTGGTCCCAGTCTTTGGGAACCACTGTCATAGCTGATCCCAGTTCTAGGGTAACACGTGTTATGGTTTAGATAATGGTTTGTCTCTCCAGAGTGTCATGTTCTAGAATTTGGTCTCCTTGGACAGTGACTGGATGTCCCCTAGAAAGTCACATATTTGGACTTGATTGTACCATGAAGGTGTCCAGTGAAAACGTAGTTCCTCACGGTGTTCCAGGGTGGGGCTTCTGGGTGTGCTAATGCCATTAAGGCAGGGTGCTGAGAGTGAGCTCTGGTGGGTCATATGCTCATAAGCAGAGGGAATGAACCCCAAAGGGCGGGAAGACAAGGCCATATGGATACAGACCACACTCTGCTCAGCTAAAAATTCTGCCTTCCACCATTTGTGATGCCTTCGGCTTCCCCGCCATCACAGCGGTGCTGTGGGGCAGTTGGGCTGA
The DNA here is from genome assembly GCF_000334495.1 of Tupaia belangeri chinensis. Classification (NCBI taxonomy): domain Eukaryota; kingdom Metazoa; phylum Chordata; class Mammalia; order Scandentia; family Tupaiidae; genus Tupaia; species Tupaia belangeri. Next base: position 473,638 of record NW_006160148.1, read on the forward strand.
TGGGTGGGTGGTAAAAGAATTTACCAGAGACAGAAACATGAGCATGAGCAGAAGTTAGTAGAGCTCAGAGCACAGGTGAGAGTATGTTTTGAGAGTTTTTTTCCTCCTCCAAAGTGTGGGTGGGTTAAACAGAAATGCAGAGAGTCAGAAAAAGACCCAAAGCACGGGTGTCATATTGTTTATTGCTGACTTTAGGGTGGGCTCACAGAGCCCATAGCAGTGCTCGCAAGCGTTTCCTCCCTCTGGGAGCTTATAACGTTATGGAGAAAACTCAGAGTGCTTCTTCCCCCTTGGAGCTCACAGCGCATGGAGCAGAGCTGAGCTGAGCCAAGGCCAAACCAAGTCAAGGCCACCAGGGCTCACCAGGCTGAACCAAGGCTGAGCTGGGCAGGGCTAGCTAGCAGGGCAGAGCTAGCTGACCAGGGGCTCCCTTCTCTCAAAGAAGCTGCAGACAACAGTGGCTGATTGCCAAAACCAGACTGTCACACATACACATGCACACGCACATTACATGCAATTGCATAAAATAGCAAAGTCATAATTACACACAGTGTGTAAGCGCAGCACAACTAATAATATTTAAGATTTTTGGAGTGATTTTTCCTATTAGGATCTGTGTATTCACCAGAGAGAAAGTAGGGATGGCAATGCCACAATCCTTCTCCATTCTCCTCTCAGGATTTTGGGCATGTGTGCACCCAGTGTGAGCTTCTAGTCACCGGCTCTGGGACTTGAACCATGGTTGACCACTTAGGAGTCCAGTGCCTTAACCACTCCACCACCTACTGGCCCCAGCATAAGCGGTTTACCCTGTGGCTTTCAAGCATGGTAGACAGGAGGTGAAAGAGGCAGACTAAGCCATTCTGACTCCATTTGCAACAGCGTGCTGGGGGAGACGGGCGAGAATAACCAGGGTGAGGCCTGACCAAGTTTGTAGGTTGGCACCGTTTGCTGGGGAGCGTCTCCTTTTCAGGGTCTCAGCTGTAGCGGGAGGGTAAGGATGAACTCTGCAAGCCCGGTGAGCTGGTCATGTCCCAGGAATGCAGGGCTTCTGTGGTGAAGGCCTGCTGGAGGTGGCACCGGGGGGTGTTCTCCCTGCTGTAGCTCATCCGGGGCTTTTACTGGACCTTAACCTTGAGCAAGTTTGCATAAGTCCTTACATAAAGCTCACTGCAGGTGCTCCTTAACACTTGCTTGCCTATCTTTTCTTGTATTTTTATTTATAATTATCATTATTTAAAATATTTTAAAATTTTATTTATTTAATTTTAATATTATTATTTTTAAATTTGCTATAGGGCATGTGCATTCACCAGAGAGAGAGAGAGAGTCAGAAAGGAAACCACCAGGTCCAGGACTTGAACTGCAGTTGGCCATGTGGGAGTCCAGTGCCTTAACCACCATGACATCTGCTGGCCCCTACTTTTTCTTTTTAAAATTATTTATTTCATTAATTATTACTATTATTACTATTATTAAGTTTGCTATAGGGTACATGCACTCACCAGAGATGAGAGAGAGAGAAACAGAGACACAGAGAGAGAAAGTGAGAGAGAGACAGAGAGAGAGAGAGAGAGAAAGTGAGAAAGCAAGCCACCAGGAGGTCTGAGACTCAAACTATGGCCAGCCATGGGGGGAACCAGTGCCTTAACCACCACGCCCCCTGCTGGCCCTGCCTATTTTCTTATGACCCCTCCGCAGCCACTAGAACCGTGAGTCATTAAACCTCTACTTTCACGAATTCACCCCATCTCAGGTGTCTGTTGGCAATGCAGTGACATCACATAGGTGGTCCTAAGACTCTAGGATGGTGTGTGTGTGTGTGTGTGTGTGTGTGTGTGAGAGAGAGAGAGAGAGAGAGAGAGAGCGAGCAAGTGAGTGAGCGAGCTGGCGGCAGGCCTGTGGCTCCATATCGCAGTGAAGCTAAGGGGAATTCAGAAGTTGGTAAACAAGGAGGGATAATGAGAAGTGGATGTCTGTTCAGACTGAGGGAATCGAAGGAGTAGGTTTTCCTGATCGGTTTAATAGAGTGTCTTCTCTCTTTCTTTCCTTCCTTCCTTCCTTCTTTCTCTCTCTCTCTCTCTCTCTTTCTTTCTTCTTCTTCTTTTTTTTTTATGGTTTTGCCCTAGGTTGAGAGGAGAGAGAAGCAAGAGGAAAAGTGAGACATCGCCCCCCCAGGGAGACGGCTGTGCCGAGGTCATTCTCCTCCTGGGATTCCGGGCATGCACACACCTGGCGTGATTTTCAGTCTGCCAGGTCTGGGATTAAAACCACAGTGGGCTACAAGGGAGTGCAGCGCCTCACGTTCCTGTGTGCGCGGACGTCTGCCTCCCAAGCCCTTGTGTACACACCCAGGGCAGAGTAGCTAGGTCCGACGGCGTTAATAATTCCACGTTTAGCGTTGGGAGGAACTGCCAGACTGTTTTCTGCAGCCAGGCCACACTCCACACCCACCAGGTGTGTGTCCTAACCCCTCTGAACCTCAGCTTTCCGTTGGCAAAGCTTCAGTATCAACAGTTACCTCACAGGCTGAGTAGAGGTAGCTAAGATCAAGTAGGGACAGAGCTCGCCCCCAGCAGGTGCTCAGGGAGGGAAGTGGTGTCTAGCCAGACACCTGCAGCCCCAGTGACGGTTACAACTAGAAAACCCGTCTGGGCCAGCAGGTGGCGTGGTGGTTAAGGCCCTGGACTCTCACCTGGCTGACCACGGTTCGAGTCCTGGGCCTGGTGACTTGTTCTCTCACTAGGCGGTAATTTCTCACGTTCCCTCTCTCTGTGTCTGTCTCTTTCTCTCCAGTGAGTGCATGTTCCCTAAGGCAAAAATCTCTAAAATTAAAAAAATATATAATAAATAAAATAAAATAAAAAATCCCAAAATAACCCCTGCACACTTAAAAGGGCCATCTTATGGTGTGTGAATGATGTTGGTTAAGAGGCGAGGTTTCCTAAGGACAGTTTGAGAGTGGTGGAGGTAGGATTTGAACTCAGGGGTGGGCAGATGCAGCTTGGGAAAGAGCCCATGAGCTCCCATCTTGAACCAACCCTTGACCTTGGGCAGATCCCTTCCCCCTTCACTTCCCTCTGCTGTGCAGGGAGGGGTGGGTGGGGGTAGGGCTAGGACACGCCCTCCAGGTGAGGGAGTTGGGGAGGGCACTCTCCTCCCACAGCCCCTACCTCCCCCTGCACTGTAAGAACACCACGCTCTTTCCAGACTTGCCCTTCTCTGTCCTTCACGGAAGGCCCAGGCTTTCGCGGGGTTCCCAGCCACTCTGGCCTCCCAGTGCACAGGCACAGACACCAGCAGGCCGACTGGCCAGGCCGGCCCTCCTGGGAGAGCGGAGGCCGAGGGTGAACCCGCGCCGTGGGGCTGGACCCTCCCGCATGGCAGTGGGCCTGGGCTCCAGCTGTGTGCACGGGTCACTGCAGGCCCACTGCGTGCTTCGACCACCGGGGCGTCTCCTCCCCTCTGTCCAAGTCTTCCTTTCTTTCTCTTATCGCTTTCTTGTTAATACTGAATTTTTCATTGCACAAGCAGGAGATGAATACATTTTCTTCTAACGCACTAAACCAGCACCGAGTCACCCTTTCCTTCCGCCCATCCCAACACACGGGCAAACGTACCTGCGGTGAGCGCTGCGGGAGAGATTCCTCCACGGGGTCGTGCGTCTCTGTGTGTGGGCATTTGTATAAACCTCTGGTAACCACTTCCGGCTTTGTCGATCAGAGCTGCACGTGAGCTTCTCACAGCAGAGCATGGAGACCGTGTGTTTTATGGCTCGAGGTAGCTGCTCCCGTGTGCTGTGTGTTATTTACCTGGTCCCCAGCTGATGGGTACTTCCCATTCTTTTAGGGGCCAGCAGGTGGCATGGTGGTGATGGAGGCTGGATCTCGCAGGGCCGACTCTGTGGTTCAAGTCTTGGACCCGGTGCCTTGAAAAGCATGCCAGGCACGTATGCGTGTGTGCCCAAAAGAATGGAGGAGAGGAGATTGTGGTATGGCCATCCTCTCTGGGGGCTGATTTCTCATTTTCCCTCTCACCGTCTCTCTCTCTCTGTCTCTCTCCAGGGAGCACACATGCCTTATGGCAAAAATCTAAACAAAAAAAAAATTGCAATTATAAATTAACATATTCACAATGACAAGACCCATGATGGTCACCTCTGTATGTGACCGCATGTGCTCTTGGGTGTCCTTCTCTGGCCTAGGTAACAAGGAGTTGTGGCTTCCCTAGGTCCCAGGGTGTGTTCATTTTACAGTTGAACAGATTTTGCACATTGCTCTCTATGAGGCTAGACCAACTGACTTTCTACCTGTCCAGTACACAAGAGCGTCCTTCCCCTACAACTTCACCAGCCTTTCACCTCAGCAGGTTGACAGTGCTCTGCCAATAGAGTTCTCACTGTTACGCGAATTTGCATCTCCATGGACATTTTTCTAGAAGTTGTGGGGGGGGGGGGGGAGCTTGGAAATTGGGATCAGGTGACATGGATACCAGACTGTCACCACCTGCTGTGTGACCTCAGACTCACCCAGTCATGTCTCTGGTCCTGGCCAAGCCCGTGAAGTCTCTCCGCACCCTCTGCTTCCCTCTGGGTAAGAATCCTGGTCATTAGTCCTTGTATTGCGGCGGAGAGGTCTCGGTTTCATGGTCTCTGAGATGAAAGCTTCTCCCTTGTCTGCCCCCTGCTGGGCTCTGACATGAGCGGGGTGGGGGAAGCCAAGTCTAGAAGCTCCCCAGGTGTTCCCACCAGGAGGCGCCTCTCCAGCTCACCGTGTCTCACCGGCTGGACCAGCACGCAGCAGGCAACAGGGTGGAGGCCAGAGGAAAAGCATTTATTTTTTTCTGGCTTTGCTATAGGGCCTGTGAGCCTAGTGAGAGACAGAGAGGGAGAGTGAGAAAGCACCCGGGGTGGGGGGTGGCCACACGGCATTCCCCTCTCCCTCATTCTCCTCTGGGCACTTAGGCATGCAGCACACACCAGGAGCGGTTTCAAGCCGCTGGGTCTAGGACTTAACAGCGCAGTTGGCCTGTGGGACCCAGGGCCTTAACCACCGTGCCACCCGCTATCCCGGGAAAGGGCTTTGTTATTACGTTTGCCCTTTGCAAAATTTTACTTTAGAAAAGTGAACCATGCTCAGTGTAGAAAATTTGGAAAATGTAGGAAATTATAAAGAATAAAAATAAAGCATAAGCCCACTGTCTAGAGAGACTCACTGCTACTGTTTGTGGCTCTGTCTTGGTAGGGGTGTACATAGACAGTGTGTGTGTGTGTGTGTGTGTGTGTGTGTGTGTGGTGGTGGTTTTAAACAGGGTCTCACCCATGTCACAGTCCTCCTGTCTCAGCCTCCTGAGCCACTGGGCTGACAGGTGCTCGCCACTGTGCCCAGCTCTTCGGGTGGGCTGGGGTCGAGCTGGGCCTCCCGTGCAGCCTCGGCCTCCACGGCGGCGCGCTGCTCTGGCAGCTCAAGAGCGCTGTACACACATTATTAATTTCGTGCTAGTTTTCCAGTTATCATTATATTGTAGGCATGTCATTTAAGACTTTTTTTCAAATTAAGGTTTCCGTCATAGATTGTATGCACTTGCTGGAGGGGAAGAGAGAGACCGAGAGTGAGAGAGAAAGTGAGGAATCCCTGCCCAAGGGGTCGGCCATGCTGCAATCCCTTCTTCTCCATTTTCCTCCTGGGATTTTGGGCGTGCACACACAGACACACACACACGGCGTGACGACTTTCAAGCCTCCAGGTCTGGGACTTGAACGTGGTCAGTCATGTGAAAGTCCACTGCCCTAACCATGCCACATTACACATCTTGATTTGTTTTCTGTTTTTTTTTTTTTTTTTTCTGTTTGTTTGTTTGAGAGGTTTTTTGCTATAGGGCACATGCGCTCTCCAGAGAGACAGAAATCGAGAAATCACCCCCAGGGGGATGGCCACACCACAATCCTTTCTCCTCCATTCTCCTCTCAGGATCTTGGGCATGCACACACATGCACCCGGCATGAGTTTAAGCCACCGGGTCCGGGATGCGAACTGCAGTCAGCTACATGGAAGTTCAGCGACATAGCCATTACTAGCTGCTGGTCCCTTGATTTGTTTTCTGTTTTCAGAGCCTGTACCAGTTTGGGTTTCCACACGAAGTGTGGATTGGTGGGCTTGTAAGGGGCAGCGTGGACAGTCTAGGCTCCGAGTGGGAGAGCCCTGCCCAGAGGGAGTGCCTCTGATGGGTTGGTCTAAAGGCCTCCAGGAACTGAGAGTTCTCACTGTTAGGCGAATTTGCATCTCCCCAAACACTGAGACAACCTCCTGTACTTCCTCAGAGTGAGCACCAGGGGGCACTACAAACCAATAAAAGTGCCCAGACTGCTAGCGGGCATAGTCCATCCAGAGACCAGCCTTTCTCCCCCTTGGCTCGGGCTCTCCAAGGCAGGGCGACCATTTCTCGGCTTCCTTTGTGACATCCTTCTCTGACCTCCTGCAGCTTCCTGAGGGACCCTCAGCAGTGACCACAGGAAGCCCTGGGTGGGGATGTCTGGAGGGCAGAGGGAGAACCCAGCATCATGGTGTGAGGGCTAGACTGCAGCCTCCTTGTGGTTTGTCTTTGGGCCAGTCCCTCCCCACCATTCCTAGTGACTGTCACCACTCCTAGTGACAGTCCCCTGCCCTGCTTTACTGAGTCTGTGCGCATAGAATGGACACAAAAGCGCTTTGCAAAACTAAGGAGGCCTGAGGATATCTGCTGGGTTGGGACTAGTCTGCAGGGGTGGGGGTGAGGGGCCTGGAGAGGTGGCTGTCCCCTCGGTCCTGGGTGGCTGGACCCTGGCGTGTTTCAGAGGTACAGTGAGATCTGGTAACAGACCGCATGTGATGTGAGAGGAGAGGGTCAGGGACCAACCAAGGCTTTTTTTTTCTTTGGAGCAATAGAGAAAGCAATGCTCTTCCTGGTGGGGGAGGATGGGTTTGCAGGTGTGACCCAGGGGTTCCTGACAGACGTGGTGGATTTGAGATCTTGTAGTAAGTGAAGGCAGAGCTGGAGGCTTGAGGCTGGATCTTCTCTCAGGGGCCTGTAATGAGCTCCGCAGACAGGACTGCACTAGGTCAGAGCGGAAAATACTCCTGACGCACAGCAGCCATCCCTCCCCACAGACATCCTGAATTCTTTTCTTTTTCTTTTTTGGTGGGGGGGGAGGATTTTTGCTATAGGGTGTGTGCGCTCGCCAGAAAGACAGAGAGAGACAGAAAGCAAGAAATCAGCCCGCAGTGGGGATGGCCACGCCACAATCCCTTCTCCTTCATTCTCCTCTCGGGATCTTGGGCATGCATGCACACACGCCCAGCGTGAGTTTAAGCCACCGGGTCCAGAATTCGAACTGTGGTCGACTACATGGGAGTTCAGCGACATAGCCATTATGCTAACTGCTGGTCCCATCGTTAATTTTTTTTAAAGAATTATTTTAACTTTATTTATTTGTTTGTTTCTCTCTCTTGTGCTCTCTCTCTCTCTGTTTTTTTTTTTTTTTTTTTTTGAGTGGTTTTTGCTATAGAGTGCGTGCGCTCGCCAGAAAAACAGAGAGAGACAGAGAGACAGAAAGCAAGAAATCACTCCCCAACTGGGTAAGGCCACACTGCAATCCCTTCTCCTCCATTCTCCTCTCAGTATCTTGGGCACACACGCACACGTGCCCAGCGTGAGTTTAAGCCACCGGGTCCAGAATTCGAACTGTGGTCGACTACATGGGAGTTCAGCGACATAGCCATTATGCTAACTGCTGGTCCCTATTTGTTCATTTTAATTTGACTAGAGAGGGACAGAGAGAAAAAGAAAGAGAAATGAGAAAGCAAGCAGCCAGGTCCAGGACTCGAACCGCAGTCAGCCATGGGGCAGTCTAGCACCCTTAACCGCCACGCCACCCGTGGGCCCTCAGACATCATTCATTCATCCCTGCACTCAGGATTCTTCTCAGGCCAGCGCTCCAGGCAGCCTCTACCAAGCAAGTGGAGGCGCTGTCATACCGAGGCGGAAGCCCGGCTGTCCTTGGGCCTGTTCGGAGCCCCGACACCTAGGGAAGACCACGGGCTTGTGAGTCAGAGACGGGCTGGGAAGCCGATCTTGCCGCCAACTAACAGGAGACCTTAGAGAAAGTATTTGTCCTCCCTGCCTCGGTTTCCCTCCCTGAGAAGTGAGAGGGAGTAGCTCCTACCTCACAGAGCTGTGGAGAAGTCTGAGTGAGCTCGTCCACACCCTTACTTAGCACGGGGCTTGGGACACAGTGAGCTCTTCACACGGGGTCGTCCGGCCAGTCGACACTTCTGCGTAGAAAAACACGTCATGACCTTTCTGATGACCTAATGCAAGCAGCAGGGGTCCCCGTCCTGTTACTGGACTGTTAATCCAGTTTGAGTAACTCGGGGCACCTTCCCCCTCCTCGCCGTTTCTGACCCCACAGAGACATTGTAATGCCAGGCCTGTCCAGCAGGAGGCGGCCGACATGGATTCTCCAATGCCCACAGAGGACCCAGAGCCAGAGCAGTCTCCCAGCAGGGCGGCGGCTGATGACTGGACACAGCTGGGCCTCCTTCGGCACAGAGGTGAAGCTCCTCACTGCTCCCCCCACAGACACCTTCTTCAGGGGGCTGGGCTGGGTCTCTTCCTCAGACTCAATTCCTGGACTCCGCCTTTTTTTCTTTTCTTTTCTTTTTCTTTCTTTCTTTTTTTTTTTTTTTAAGAGGTTTTTGCCTTAAGCCGTGTGTGCTTGCCAGAAAGATAGACAGAACCAGAGAGAAGGAAGGTGAGAAATCACCCCCCAGGGAGATGGCCACACCACAATCCCTTCTCCTCCATTCTCCTCCCGGGATCTTGGGCACTACATGTGCCTGGTGTGATTTTCAAGCCACCGGGTCGGGGACTAGAGCCGTGGTTAGCCATGTGGGAGTCCAGGGATGTAACCACTATGCCATCTACTGTCCCAGCCTTCTTACAGACTCCAGCCAGGCCTGGAACCCATCCTGCTCACCCGCCAGCTGCTGCCGAGTCCCCACACGACCAGGCGTGTGCTGCAGCCTTCCCTCTGCGAGCCGTGCCCGTTTGGAAGCTGCGTCCTGCACCCTCTCTGTCCTTCCTGCTGTGTGGACGGTGGAAAGGCAGCCACAAGCCCCGCAGAGTCCAGGCCCAGGGCAGGGCAGGCTGCGGGGAGGTGGAACGAGGATCTCCTCAGCCCCGAACACAGGAGTCCCTCGCCGCTCAGACCTCAGCCCTACGAGACTCAGACATCACCATTTGGATTCATGGAGCGCCTCCTACTGCCCGGCACGCGCCTGGCCTGGGCGAAGGAGGGAGACTGCCGGCCCGAGGAGACGCCTCTGGAGGGCGAGACCCGCTCCGCTGGGTGATGACGGCGTGGCTTCTGTTTGTCTCTCTTTAGTTTTCCTGATAGGAGGGCGGCGGGACAAGCGCGCCGGGGGCGGGGGGCCAGCCAGTGCTGATGGTGGATGGGTCTGTGGATGCCGGTAGGGACCCACGAAACCACAGTGCACTGGAGCATGTGCATTGTTTATTTTTTTTAAAGAACTATTTATTTACTTTTGTTTATTATTATTTAAATTTGACCAGAGCGAGACAGAGAGAGAGGCAGGGAAAGTCTCAGACCCAGACTACAGCTGGCCATGTGGGAGTCCAGCACCCCAACCACCATGCCACCTGTCGGCCCGCTAGGGGCTCTAGCACGGGCCTCTTTAGAGGTGCATCTGGGGTCCACACCGGCGGTCAGCATCACTCCTCTGCCCTCTGCAGCCTGTACCCCTCTCACCTCGTTCTGCCTACACTGGCAGCCCCAGACACACAGGCACACGTGCACACACGTGCACACACACCTGCTGCTCAGGGTGGGGTGACGTCACGGAAGGCCCTGGAAGAGGGCCAGCCAGGAGTGGAAGCAGCCTCTGAACTCCTGTTTGTCCCTGTGTCCCCTGCTGGCTGCCCTGCCCTCCCAGGGGCCCTCCCGCTGTTCTCCCTCTGGGTCGGGCACCCGAAGCAGGAAAATGTCCGTCCCCACCTTTACTGCTCTCACCAGGGCCAGGGCCGGACAGAGGTGCATGCTTCACCCCCCTCCCCCCGCCTGAGCAGGGAACGTCCTCTCCGGCATGTGTTTGTCACACACAGGGCCACCAGGAGGTCATCAGCTGTCACTGTGAACAAACAAGAAAAAGAAAAGGAAAAGCAGGCTGCTCCTCCGTGCTCGGGCCCCAAACCACAGTGACACACCTGCTGGTTCTTGGGGGAGGCGGCCTGGGCTTGGCCCATGCCTCGGCCTGGAGTCAGTGACATGGGGAGCAGTCTTACATGTGTGTGCGCGTGCGTGTGTGTGTATTTTAGGGTTTTGCCACAGGGCGCATGCACTCGCCAGAGAGAGACAGAGAGGGTCGGGGAAAAATCAGCCCCCGAGGGCAGGGCCACACCAGTCTCTTGTCCTCCATTCTCCTCTTGGAATTCGGGGCACGTACAGGTGCCCAGCGTGATTTTCAAGCCACTGGGTCTGGGGCTTGAACTGCAGTCGGCCGTGTGGGAGTCCTGCACCTTAACCACCGCCCTGCCTGCCGGCTCCTGGCAGTTCTTACTTATGTTGACGAAAATCTCTCCCTTTCTCTCCTCGTTAAAGCAATACCCATCGCCTGTCCGTAGAATAGTTAGCGACCTCGGCGGCAACAGAGAAGAGCCAAGGCCTGTCTAACCGCACCACGTGGACACAGGCCCTGCGGGCGCCTGGGAGCTTGCCCGGACCACGCGGCCTCTTAGTCCCTAACCCAGCAACCCGGCCCTTCAGGTGGGCATGGCTGAGCTCTGGCGTGCACGGTCTCATGTGGTGTCGTCCGGCTCATGAGAACGACAGCCCTCAGGGTCCCCACTTCACAGACGGGCGCAGAGTGGGGTCCTGGCTCGCTGCCCAGAGGCTGTGGGAGACGGGCTTCAGCCACCTTCTGTGACCGTTCGGGAGTCACTTCCTGGCCAGGGCTTAGTCTCTTCTGTAAGGTGGGGGCGGGGGGACTGGCACCGGGCCAGAGCTGACAGAGCTGTCGCCACCACCCTGCCAGGCCTCACTTCGTTCTCCTGCAGTCTGACGGCAACCCCGACACTTGCTCGCCACGGGCCAGTTCCTTCCTCCCTCTCTCTCTCTCTGTCTTTGTCTCTCTCTCTCTCTCTTTTTTTTTTTTTTGAGAGGTTTTTGCTATAAGGCACGTGCGCTCACCAGACAGACAGAGAGAGACAGAGAGACAGAAAGCGAGACATCACCCCCCAGGGGGGATGGCCACACCACAATCCCTTCTCCTCCATTCTCTCGGGATCTTGGGCACACACGCATACGCGCCCGGTGTGAGTTTAAGCCACCTGGTCCGGGACTTGAACCGCGGTTGACTACATGGGAGTCCAGTGACATAGCCATTATGGTAACTGCTGGTCCCTTTCTCTCTCTTTATTTCTCTCTTTTTTCCTTTCCTTCTTCCTTTCTCTTTCTTTCTTTCTTCTTTCATTTTATTTCTTTCCCTCTCTCTTCCTCTCTCTTGAGACTTTTTTGCTATATAGTGTGCTCACCAGAGAGACAGAGAAAGAGAAAGAGAAATACCCCCCGGGAGGATGGCCACGCCACAGTCCCTTCCCCTCCAGTCTCCTCATGGGATTTTGGGGACACACACACATGTGCCTGGCATGAGTTTAAAGCTACCAGGTCCAGGACTTGCACCACGGTCGGCCTGTGGGAGTCCAGCGCCTTAGCTTGTGGGCCCCAGACACTGTTCTCAGTCCATGACGGAATCCCCCCAAGAGCCCTATGCAGTACTGAGATGGAAAGTCAAGATGTGTTTTTCTGCTTTTCTTTGCAGAAATGCAGATGACTCCGATGACCCCGTGGGTGTGCTGCGATCTCCCTCTGACAGATGAGGAAACCGAGGAAGGGGAGCTAGAGCTGCTTGCCCGGGGCCACGATGTCAGTGAGGGGCAGGCTCCGGGTTCCAGCCCACACTCACCCTCCCGGAGCCTGTGTGCGTAACTGCTACCAGCAGCTTCCTGCCCTTCTTACCCACACACAGAAGGAGCACATTCTGCACCGCGGCTCAGCAAACACATACCTGGAATAAAAACGTATGAAGTAAAAACACAACCTTATAACCTAAGCTGCACTCAATATTATTTTCCTTAGTTCATTTTTTAAAGAGGCACCATTTGCTTTTCAAGATCCACACTGGGCCTTGGCTCGTGTTTGGAAATCAGTGCCCTTTACTCTCTGCCCCGGAAGGCCTTTGCAATGAAACCCTAGTCTGTTTCAATTGATTCTAGAAGGAGCCAGCACAGGGCCTCAGACCCCATCTCAGAGGGGAGGGAACTGGGGACCAGAGGAGGGGAGGACAGGTCCTGGCAGGGTCACCTGGGGTTAAGAAGCCAGCAGTGGTGGTTAAGGTGCTGGACTCTCACATGGCCGACCATGGTTCAAGTCCTGAGCCCGATGGCTTGCTTTCCCACTTTCCCTCTCTCTGGTGAATTAAAATAATAATAATAATATAATAATAATAAGTACAATTAAATAAATAATTATTTTTAAATCTAAAAACAGAAGGGCCAGTAGGTGATGTGATGGTTAAGGCGCTGGACTCCCACATGGCAGATCGAGGTTCATGACCTGACAATTTTCTCTCTTTCTCTGTCTCTCTGTGGTGAGTGCATGCGCCTATAGCAAATTAAAATATTTAATAATAAATAAAATTAAATAAATAATTCTTTTTAAAAATCTAGAAGCAGGCCAAGGGTGAACCGGGCACGGCCGGCGTCCTGGAGGAGAGTGTGGTCCAGTGCAGCCCCTGCCGTTGCAGTAACTCCCTACTGGCACCTGATCCTTGAGGCTGTCACAGACTGCACAGCACAGGACGCAGGGCCGGGACTCTCGGAGCGCACCAGGCAGCAGTGCAGGGCCCTGTGAGAGGCGACGGAGGCCCACAGAGACAGGACAGCTTTGCCAGGGCCACTGGGACTGCAAGAAGTCGTGCCTGTTTCGGGTTCCTGCTAGGTTTCTAGAACCAAGCTGGCACCTACCGGGTGCTCAGTAAACATGTCTGTCTGTCTGACCCCCGCTCTCTGCCAGGGCTCTGGCCCTTGGGGCAGGGCAGGCTCCGGGGTAGTTCGAGGCTTGCCGGGGTTCCGCCTGGGCGAGGGTCCCTGGGGTGCAAACTGCTGAGTTTCGGTTCCAGGTCCCTGCATGCTCGCAGGGCCCTGCCCTGTCAGCTGAGAGGGAGGGAGGGATCCAGACCGCTCCCCTGGGCTGGGGAGGAGTCCTGCCGGCGCCTGTGCTGGCCGGCCTCTCCCACCCAGCTGCCCCAGCTCACCTTGCACTCCCAGGGCCTGCTCCAGGGCTCCAGGGGGGCCGGGAGAGGCTGGTCCTCCCTCCAGCCTAGGTCTGAGTCCCATTCCTATGGCCCCCTCCCTGGGCCCCACGCAGCTATCCTGCCCCTTTCCCATAAGGGAAGTGGTTGCACCTCAGGCTTAGCCCAAGGGCTGAGCAGACATGGCCTCCAACCCTCAATTTCTTCTGGGCTGTGCATTGCCCTTGAGACTCCAGGCCTGGCCCAGAGGAAGGGAGGAGGGGACCCTGAAGTCCAAAAGCAAGTGCAACCTTCCCCGAGCAGGTAGGGGTCTGACTCCTAGCAGGAAGCCCGGGGCTGACTCAGGAGTTGGTTCTAGACCTGGGGGGGTGGGAGAAGCCAAGGAGGACTGGAAGCCAGGGCGGAGAGCCAACAGCTGTCCGTGACAGGCCGTTCGCAGTGTGGAAGGTGCCAAGTGTTCTAGGCGTGGTGTCCACACCGCACCCTCCTTTCTGCCCATCGCGGCCCCACCTCTCCTCTTAGCTGGCTCCACACTCCCTCTCCAGGAAGGCTTTCCGGGTGGACCTGCCTCACACTCCTGGTCTGTGGGGGACGGAGCGAGGGGAGGACGAAGCGTGGCGTGAACTCAGCCTTGCGAGCGAGCTCGTCCAGCCCAGCCTGGAAATGGCGGGTCCCTCTTTGGACGTGGCCCTGGAGACCAGCCTGCAGGTGGACGCACACACAAGCACACTCGTCTGCCAGTACTTGAAACTCCTATCGGGTTTGGGCCAGGAGGAGAATTCTGGAGGAATTCCGCCCAGCGGACTGCCCCACCAGAGCCAGGGAGTCCTGGACCACACAAACGCGGGACCGTAGGGCTTCGGGATTCTGCGAAGCTAGTCCAGGCTCTTTACTTCAGGCCTTCTCTGTCTCCTCCCGGGTAACGGTCCTGCGGGCAGGCCCACAGCACAGGGTTGAGCGCTGCGTGGAAGAAGCTAGATCCCTTCACAAGGCTGATTCTGGTTCGAATTCCAGCCCCGGCAGCTTGAAAAAAACTTGCCGGTCCGTGTGTGTGCCCAGGACCTGACAAGAAAGGAGAATGGGGAGAGGAGGTGACGGCATGGCCAGGTCCAACCAGGGGTGCTTCCTCTCGCTCTGGCATGTGCTAATGCACACGGTGAGTTGTCCTGCCTCAGCAGGGCCCAAATTCCCTGGGCCTCAGAAGTTCAGTAGCGGAGCATCATCTGGGCCTAGAGCACCACCCATGGAGAAAGGCCAGGGCACAGAATATTCTAGAAAGGGTAGACTCCGCTTAGCAATGACTTAAAAGCATGCAACCTTCTGGCAAGGGCTGCGGGCCTGTGCCGCATCACCCTTCCCACCCTAGAGAGCGAACTCTGGTTGTCAGTCGTTTAATAAGGCCCTGTTAATGTTCATGTAAGTAGTTCCTAATTTTACTATTTGAGCAGCGGTGTAAGGACCATCTTAACAAGGGCGTTTGAAAGTTTGTGCCAGTGTTTCTGTCGGAGTGGTTTGTAGTCGTAGAACCGTTTGATTGAGGCGTCTACACATTCACTCTTTTGCCTCAGATTGCCAATTGGTCCCTCAGGAATCAGACTGCTGGGGACCAGCAGATGACGTAATGATTCCATCGCTGGACACCCACGTGGTCGACAGTGGTTCAAGGCCTGGACCTGGTGGCTAAAACCTCACGCCAGGTACGTGTGTGTGCATACCCACAATCCTGAGAGGAGAATGGAGGAGAGGGATCGCAATGTGGCCATCTCCCCTGGGGGGTGATTTCTCGCTTTTGGTCTCTCTGTCTCTCTGGTGAGTCAATGCACCCGATAGCAAAAAAACTCTCTAAAAAAAAGAAATCAACTTCCTGAATATAGGAAGAGAAGACTTCAAAAAATGTAGGAAAGTGGAACTGAAGTACAGGTTTATTTTCATACAGAGTAATTTTGAAATTTATATATAGTTTTTTCATAATATATAACACATGTCCATGAACTTTAAAAAAAATTCCAGAAGGTGCATATGCTCTCACCAGAGAGACAGAGAGAGAGAGAGAGAGAGAGAGAGAGAGAGAGGGGAAACACTCCGCGTGGGGAATGGTCATGTCACAATCCCTTCTCCACTCCTCAGTCTCAGGCACTCGGGCACACCTGCACAAGCACCCTGCAAGGTTTTCGAGCAGCTGGGTCCAGGACTCCACTGCCCAGTTGGCAATGTAGGATCCAGCGGCTTTAACTGCCACACCGTGGGCTGGACTCCATGAACTTTGGAAGACGCCCTGAAACATGCAAATCCCTACCCTGTCTCAGCTCCCCCCACTTTTGCTGGCCTCTGAACTGCCTTGGCATGCTCACCACTACCCTCCGACCTTCTGTCCTTAGAACAGCCAGCGCTGCCTTTCGAAACAAATCTGATCCTCGATACTTCCCACTCCTTCCACCCCAAGACAACCTGTGGGGCTGCATTGCCATTAGGACAAAGAAACCGTCCCCTGCCCTACGAGGTCTGCAGGGTCGGGCCCCTACGGACCTGGCCGGCCCGTCTGCCGCACCTTCTGCTCCAGTCTCCAGGGCTGTTCTGGTTCTCTGCGTTCTCCCACTTCAGGGTCTCTGCAGTAGCTGTAGCCTCGGCCTGGACCACACTTTCCAGCCCTCATCCTGCCTTTCTCCTGTTCACGTCCTGCTCATCCTTCACCTCTCAGCCCAGAGGGCACTTCCTCCGGGAAGCCCTCCCTGACCCACCACATGGACTAGGCTCTTAGAGGACACCTCTTCAGTGTCCTCCTTAGTGCCAGAGAACACTCGTCTGTCTGTGTGATTACCCTCCTTCTTCAAGGCAAGGGCCAAGGCAGGGTACCCCATGGGCACCCTAGGCCAGATGCCCAATAAAGATTTTTTTCCAAATATTTGTTTATAAAATCCTGGCCTACCTGATCTGTTCTTGTTTGGCCCTCCCTGTAACCTTGCAAGGTAAGCAGGGCTTGGAGCATGGTAGCCATTTTACAGAGGGGGGATGGAGACTGCCGGGGCAGATCGGTGTGCCCAGCAGGTGCATGGTCAGGGCGCGGGGCTCGAGCCGGCTTTCCAACCCCAGCTCTCCCGCCAGCACGCCTCAACCTGAGCTCCCTGGGCTGGAACACCCCACCTTGAGCGTGCTCTCTCCACCTGTTGCCAAATCTGACACCTGGCGTGTTACTGTTCTGAGTAAGACTCCAGACGGCACTAGAGCGGGACAGGGCCCTGATGAGGGTCAGCTCGTCACCTCTCACGGGGAGGACCGGGTGACAGACGACTTGCTCATGACGGCCCCGCGAATGCGCCTGTGCTTCCCATGAGCGAGCCGTGCCACCCCCGCTCTGCGCAGCCTCTGTCCTCAGAGCCGAGGACACAGCGGCGGGTGAGACAGATTTGGTCCTTCGTACCAAAGGACTGACGTTCTGCAGAGAAAGAAAGAACGTAAACACATAAACTCCGTAATTGAGAATGGAATAGAAAATGTACTATGGAGAAAACTGTTTTTTTAAGAGAAAGATTTTTTTTTGCTATAGATATTAAAGAGAAAGATATTTTTGCGCTTGTCAAGAGACAAGAGAAATACAGGGAACCAGCAGTTAGCGTAATGGCTATGTCACTGGACTCCCATGTAGTCGACTGCGGTTCACCCGGTGGCTTAAAAGTCACGCCAGGTGCATGTGCATGCGTGCCCAAGATCCCGAGAGGAGAATGGAGGAGGAGGGATTGTGGCGTGGCCATCCCCCCTGGGGGGTCTCGTCTCGCTTTCTGTCTCTCTGTGAGCGCATGCTGTCTGGTGAGCGCATGCACCCTATAGCAAAAACCTCTCAAAAAAAAAAAGAGAGAGAGAGAGAGAAGAGAAATACAGAAAGACAAAGAGTGAGAAATCACCCCCAGGAGGGATGGCCCTGCCGCAGTCCCCTCTCCACTCCCCTTTTGGGATCTTGGGCACGCACACAATGTGCCCGGCATGAGTTTTAAGATGCCGGGTCCAGGACTCAAACCGCAGACAACTTCATGGGAGTCCAGCGATGTAACCATTATGTCATTTGCTGGCCCTGAAGAAAACTTAAAAAAAAAAAAAAGAAGATGAAGGGGCAGAAAGTACATGACCATCATGGTCAGAGAGACAGACGACATTCGAGCAGAGACGTGAGTGATGGAGAAGAGGGAGCCACGGAAGTTCTGGGGGGAGGGTGGCCCAGGGAGCTGACGCAGGTGGAGGCGGACAGGAGCGCTGCTGGGCTGTGAGCAGGGCCAGCAGCGGGGGCTGATGCAGGAGGGGAGGTGGCAGGCGCCAGTCCGGCAGGACGCGGAGGCCCTGGTGGGAAGAGTGGCTGTCCCACTGTGACAGAGAGCAGAGGAAGCTCTGAGCAGGGACTGCGCCATCTGATCTAAACTTCTCTGGCTGCCTCCCGCAGGGCTGTGGGGGACAAGGGTGGACAGCACCCCAGGGGGAGAAGTGACCAGTGACACAGACCAGGCTGGGGAGTGGCAGGAAGACGACAGATGGGGAATATTAGACAGAAGGCCCAATGGACAGGCTGTGAGGTATGAGGCAGAGGAGGGTCGGGGTGAGCCCTGGGGACGACATGAACATCTTGAGTGACAGAGCCACCTTGTGCTGGGATGGAGAGGCGGGGGCGAGGGAAGAACAGGTGCAAGGGGGCGAGGCTCGAAGTCTGATTTGGGACTTGGTAAGTCTGAAGTGTTAGCAAGACATGCAGGTGCCAGGAGAAGGGGCAGGTGGCGCGTGGGCAGAGGGTCCGCGAGGGGCACCTTTGGGAATCAGCCCCACCTCCTGACTGCCAGCCTGGTGCCCTCTCCCTTTCTCGCCCTGCCCGCCCTCTGGCAGGATCTCCCAGGAGCAGGCTGCCCAGGTGGGCCCCCGGGAGGTACAGAGCCTGCCCTCCACTCTACCCTGGCTCTGTTCCCTGGGCAAACAGCCCCGGGCCCCTGGCTGCTGTCCTTCAGAACCGCGTTCCGGTTTGGCAAAGCAAACACAGTCAGAGAGAAAGACAGCACCTTGCAAAACCACCAGGCCCCCAGAGGAGACGTCTCTTGAATCTGCCACTCAAGGGCAGAGCGGCTGGGCGGGGGCGCGGCCGGGAGGTGCAGTGCAGGGAGCACGGGCCCTTCTCGTCCCCCACACGACCACGTGGGATGACAGTGAAGAGTGTGGACTCCAGGGGCCAGAGGTGGCGAATTCCCACATAGCCGACCACGGTTCAGGTCCCAAACCTGGCAACCTGAAAATCACACCAGGCGCGTGGCCAAAATTCCTAGAGGAGAGAGGAGGAGAAGGCTCGCAGTGTGACCTGGGGGTGATTTCTCTCTTGCCCTCTCACTGTCTCTCTCTCTCTCCAGCAAGTGCACACCCATTATGGCCAAAAAAACAAAAACGAAAATAACAAAAACACCCAAAAAACACAACAACAACAAGGGGCTCCGGAGTGGGAGTGGGAGCGCCTGTCCCACAGGGCTTAGTCTTGGACGGCCTCTCAGTCTGCAGAACGAGGTGACGGCGGCACAGCCTGAGGCTCGAGGAGAGGAAGGAGCCATCTGTGAGGCTCAGAGCGTGCCCAGCAGCTGGCGCGTGCTCCGCGACGACAGCGATTCCTGTGGCTTCCCAGGCGTGGTCACGTGCAGGCCCAGCTCTCAGTGCCTCACTTGGGGACCTCAGGTTTCCTCACAGGTGGGGGTGCGGGCAGGGCACCCAGAAGCCCTGCAGGGAGCACCCAGTCGCGGGGGATGCTGCTGATGACAAAGCAGCCGTGTCTCCTGTCGGGGTGTCCTGCATCCAGTCAGACCCTTGCCCTCGGCCCAGGCCGAGACTGAGTGGCAGCAATGCCTGGTCCCACCGTTACCACTCACTCCCCTGGTTCAGGGCTTTGCCTGGTTAAATGCAGGTAGCCCAGGAAGGGGCCATCAGCTCGGCTGCTCATGTTTCCGCCCCATGTGAAGGGCTCATCTGCTCTTTTGAGAATGGACGTGGGGGAGCACCCCTCCTGGGGATTACAGACCCTGGAGGACCCGTGTCGCCCGCCGAGGACTCCAGCCTCCTTGGCCTGGCCCAGCAGCCGTGGGGATCCGGTCCCGAGCGCCTCTCGCGGCTGTGCCCCACAGGCCTTCTCCTTCCTGCCCTGGCCTGGCCTGCCCCGGGGCCTCTGCCCAGCCCGGCGCCCACATTCCATCCCCACCTCCCTGCCTAGCCTCTGGGCAGCTGTGGCTGGGGTTCTTCCCC
>NW_006160148.1:493823-497218 GCF_000334495.1 Tupaia belangeri chinensis
CCCCCCCCGGGCTTAGCCTCTGGGCAGCTGTGGCTGGGTTTCTCCACCTTGGCCTTCGAACACTGCAGAGGGACGGGATGATTTTTGTGGGGCACATCACAGCGTGTTCGGCAGCGCCCAGGCTTCCCCGCACTAGAAGCCAGCTGGTGTGTCCAGGTGCCCCTGTCACAGTGTCCCCAGACATGGTCACATGTCCCCTAAGGGCAAGGGACGGCAGGACCTGGCCGGGCTCTGCCTGGGCTCTGCTGCTGCGTCCTGGGCTGCAAGGTGGGCCCAGACAGTGCCTAGTCACTCACAGCCATGCTTGAGCCATGGGAGCAGGTCCGCCCCGCGCAGCTCCGCTCTCTGAGGCTGAGTCCTTCCTCCCAGAGCGGGGTCCACATTGCGGACGGCACCCTCACCCTCCCCTTCATGGCGCAGAGCAGTTCCCTTTGATTCCTACGCCCGTCCCTGGCCCACCCGCCAGCAAATGCGTGGCATTACCTCCACACTGAGACCCAGGCCTCCACCCCAGACCCTCCCCAGACAGCACAGCAGCCTCCTGCTGGCCCCGACTCCTCGCTCCCCGCACCGCGGCACTCACAGCGCCCCGAGCAGAGACCCTGCCCGCCTTGTCTCCGTCCCACCCCGTGGCCACCACGCCTCATGGTCTTGGCGGGGGGACACAGCCCGGCACGTGGGACCTCGGCGTCACTGGTGGCGCCTTCGCCCGGGCAGCCCTCGCTTCCGTGCCGCCTTCTCGGGGAGCCTGGCCACCCCCGCCCAGCTGCTCGGTGTCCCTTCACCCAGATTCGTCTCAGCACGGCCTTTATCGTGATGGGAAACTATGCTCCTGTTTACTCCCTCGCCCGCTCGGGGCCCTCCCGCCCGGAACGGCGGCCTCTCCTGTCCTCTCCTGTCCTCGGGCACCCCTCACCCGGCAGGCCCCAAGCCCTTCCCCAGACGGGAGTCCCGAAGCCTCTGTCCCCCTCCCTGGCTAAGCCCATGGGCCTGTCACTGGCTCCCCGCGGAGATGCACAGTGAGCTCCGCAGGGCGGGGACCAGGTCTTGCTTATCTCTGTGCCCCTCAGAAATGGCCCACAGAGGGTTCTGGATAAGGCGGGGCGGGGGGGCGGTGGTGCCCCGGGAGTGGTGAGAAGGACCCCAGCACACGCAGGCTGTCTCGGGGCAGGCACGCCTCCCCTCCCACGCTGTGGTGGCTCCACACCCTTCGCACACCCCATCAGCCTGTGGGCTGTGGCCTCTGACCAACCGAGTCCGGCAGAAGCGAGGCCAGGCCAGGCGCAGGCTCCGGCCTTGAGAGCCGGCACTCGGAGTCCCGAGCTGCCCAGGCGGAGGCTGAGCACCCTGCTGCTGTGACCATGGTGTGAAGGTGGACAGGGGCCCAGCTGGGCCCAGCCTCGCAGCAGTGCCCCCTAGCCTGCACCCCCTTGCTGTCAGGGATTGAGTAATGCTGATGGGCCCTTCAGAGAAGCCCACTGAGCACCACCGGGGAACCCCAGTCACTGCCACCTTGACCAGAAGTGCCCAGCCCGCCCTGACCTGCCTGCATTCCTAACCCACAAAACCATGAGATAGGGGCCAGCAGGTGCTAGACTCCCACATGGCCAACCATGGTTCGAGTCCTGGACCCGGAGGCTTGAAAATCACACTGGGTGCATGTGTGCCCAAGGTCCTGAGAGAACAGAAGAGAAGAGGTTGCAGCATGGCCATCTCCCTGGGAGGGTGATTTCTCATCTCCCCCACCTTGTCCCTCTCCAGTAAGCATATGCCCTATGGCCAAAACGCTAAAAAGAAGAAAAGGAAAAGAAAGAAAGAAGAAGGAAAAAGCTTGTTTGAAACCACCAACATTATGAGGTTACTGGAACGCAGGTCAACTCTGATCTGGGGTGGTGGCTTCTAGGATGCTCCCCCAAGCAGGTGGCTGAAGCTGTGACTGGTTTGGTGTAGCAGAGAAAGGTTCTGTGATCTATTGGTGATGTCTGCCGTGGGCACAGGAGGGGAGATTAGGAATTAACCTGTGCTGTCCTCTTCGTATTCTTGGCAAATCAAATTAGGACTTTATTTCATCTCATCTTCATGTGTAGGGTTTACCATCCTCATAGTATAAAGGAAGAAACAGGATCAGAGAGATTATGTAGCGTGTCTAAGGCTCCTCAGCTAAAAGGGGACAGAAGAGTTTACGGCCTCAAGATCCCTAACTTCCCATTATACCAGGCAAAAATACAGACATTTTCTCAGAGGTAGAACTGTCCTCCAACACAGGTTTTCAGACTCTACCACTCGCCCAACCCCTGTCCTGACAGATTACGGACCCCTCCCTCTGCATTCTGCCTCTGCCAGTCCTCACAGCCAGGCCTGGCTTTATTCTGGGCCTGGGGACAACTGGCACCAGGCCAGCGTCGCCAGGGCCCCAGAACTACTGGGTTTCCCCTTCTGTCATGGGAGGTTGGCACTTAGGTATCTCTCAAGGGTGGAACCAGGCAAGTTTGTAAAGAGCTTAACGAAATACCCGTTTCACATCTCCCAGAGCCGGGCAGAGTCAAGCGCTCTGTAAGGTTCTTAGAGAGCAGTGATGAGAAGTGTTCTCGGGGGAGTTGGGAGCCCTGCAGTGGGGGCGTGGGGAGGGTGGAGGCAGAGAATGGGACGAAGGAAAAGCAGGTTGGCTGTACCCTTTCCTGGAGGTGTGATTTTGCACAACTGACTTCACCATTCTGACCTTCAATTTTTCATCTTCGAGTAGAGATAATTACAATTACATTGCATGATAATTTGTTTTTCTTTAAAAAAAATTTTTTTTTCCATAGGGTGCGTGTGCTTGTTGGAGGTAGATAGAGAGAGACAGAGGGAGAGAGAGAGTGGAAATCTCCCCTCCAGGGGGGATGGCCATGCCACAATCCCTTCTCCTCCATTCTCTTAAGATTTAGGACATGCACGCACACGGGGCCCATATGAGTTTCAAGCTGCCAGGTCCGGGAGTGGAACTGTGGTTGGCCATTGAGAGTCTAGTGCCTTAACCACCACACCGCCTGCTGGCCCTGTGTAATTTTAAAATACTAAACTAAGGATTTTTTTTTTTTTAAGTTTTTGGTATAGGTCACATGTGCTCGCCTGAGAGAGACAGAGAGAGAAATGAGAAATCGCCCCCAAGAGGGATGGCCATACTGCAATCCCTTCTCCCCCCATTCTCTTCTTGGGACGTCGTGCACACGTGGACATGCGCCCCATCGCAATTCTCGTCATTTGCGGGCTGCAGTGTCTGGACTCCACCTGTGCAGCTGGCCAGGTGGGGTCTAGCGCCTTAACCTCCATGCCACCTGCTGACCCTTTAATGAAGGATTTACTTAAGTGACCATGCATTGGTGCTTCGTGAATTTCTCTTGAAGAAGGGAGGC
>NW_006160148.1:497245-506347 GCF_000334495.1 Tupaia belangeri chinensis
CTTGGTGATTTTCTCTGGAAGAGGGGAGGCGTCAATGGCGGGGTGCCTGCCCCTGCCGAGGCTGGCATGCTGCACTGGTCGCCTGCTCTGTGCCTGTGCTGCCTGGCAGAGTTGTCACCTAATACCTATTTGCTAAAAAATGTCTTCCAAGTCCAACGTAAGGAAGTTGTCTCCAGGTACAGTGATGAAAACTGAAATCATACCGTACATTCCAAAGTAGGTAGAATTTATTCAAGGGATGATAATATTGCTTCCTTGCAGACCCGATATCAGGCAGCCTCATCTGTGAACCAGGAAGTAAGCAACAAAGTCCTCCAAGCACACGAAACCGGGTATAAAGTTCCCGCACCGACGCCTGGGCCTTTTTCCTAGAAGCACCCTCTGCCCCCCATTTTTCACCTGGTTACTCCTGCTTTACAAAGCCAGGAAGCAGAGCATGCTGATTTTCAAGTCCTCCGCAGCCCCTCAACCCTCCTGCCTCAGTCTCCTGAATTGCTGGGATTACAGGCGCCACCATGACTGGCCTTCGGGTTAGACTAGACTTGAACCCAGGCGTCCCCTGGGGTTCCAGCCTGTGGAGCAGCCCCGTGGCTGGGCCGTGGCGGGCCTTACCATCCCCTCACGTGGAGCAGCTGCTCAGCCTGGGCGCTGTTACATCTGGGCTGCCCTGAGCACTGCAGGGAGGACAGTGGCCTCGGGCCCTCTCCCGGGGTGCCCAGAGAGCCACCTGTCACCTGTCATGAGGACTAAAAATGCCTCCAGGCACCGCAGAATGCTCCTGGGGTCCTGGGGCAGAGCCGGTCTCAGCCTGAGAGAGTTGTTCAAGGTTACATGACCCGGAAGTGACTGAGCGGCGATTGGCAGCGGGTCCTCGGGTACGGCAGCCAAGGTCTGCACCTCTTACAGCCTGTGCCTCAGCTACTCCCTAGGACTGTGTGCTGAGAGCTCATTCATAAGTTGTCCTTTTTAAAAACATTTATTTAAATTGTTGCCATATGGAGCTAGCAGTCACCGGAGAGGAGAGAGACAGGGAGAAGGAAAGTGAGAAATCATCCCCCAGGGAGGATGGCCACGCAGCAAGCCCTCCTCTTCCATTCTCCCCGGGGATTCTGGGTACACATGCCCATGTGCACAGCGTGAGTTTCAAATTGCCAGGTCTAGAACGCGTGGCCACAGCTGGCCACGCGGGAGTCCAGCACCTTAACCACGGTCATACGTCGCCATCTTAATCCATCGCGATTGGCCTGGGTCCCTGGGGGAGACCTTTGACCTTTGCACTGGGCACACACTCCCCTGAGTGTGTCCTTGGTCTCCCAGACTTTGTCCTTGTCTGCACTTAAATGGGGTTTCCTCCCCAGGTCTCTCCAGAGGTGGAAACAGCTGAAAAGGACCCTATCCGGGGTCCTCCTGCCCCATATTTTTTTGGCAGCTGTTTTTTTTCAAAAGCGACTCTCCAGGAAGAGATAAACCCCTCTGCCCGACCTGGGTTTGTAGGGTTACTACCTGCCGAGGCTGCAGGTCCGGGGTGCCTGTGAAGTTCAGCAGAAACCGGTGGCCAGTGCATTTGGCGTGGCCCTGTGCCGAGGGTCCTGAGGCTGCATCTGGGCCAGGGGAGGAAAGAGGGTTGTGACGATCAGAGACACCTGGCATGGGTACAAGAGGAGGGCGTGTGCCAGGTGAGGAAGGACATGGGTCAAGGAAGGGCCTCAGCACCCCTCTGGCCCTGCTCTGTGGCCGAGACCTACACGCGTCCCGGGTGGGCGTGGAGTGGCAGGGAGCTGGGCCTGTGCTGAGGCTGAGGCTGGGAGGCTGCACCACAGCCAGGTGGCACTGCTCATGCAGCCCTGAGGTGCCGTGTCCTGGTGAGAGGAAGGGTCCCGGCAGCGCTTTGAAAACCGAAGGGAAGAGTAGATCAGGGGAGCCCTGCACTCCTTCCTCAGGACAGGGACAGAGAGGCCGCCGAGGACGGGGAAGGCCAGGGCTTGGAGCCGCCCCCTCTGTTGCAAACATGGAGGCCACGGACTTCACCAGCGGAGTCCTCAGGGAACACCACTCTCCCCAAGCTGGAAGGGTCTGGGAAGAATCGGAAACCATTTCGCCCTATTCCATGGATTTGGGCCACCAGGGGCCCCGGGAGTTCAGGGCAGCTGCTTCCAAATAGGCGAATGCTTTATCGTTTTTACTGTGAGAGGGTAAAGGTTTTGAATAGTGGGTGACACACACCTTTTCTTGATGTGAGTTCACTCATTCAGTAAATATTACAGAGCACGTCTGCGATCCACGGTCAACTCCCAAAAGGTAAACCGAGGCAGGCATGTTCTGTAAAGGGAGTTTATCTGGGCACAAATGTGAGGACTCTGGCCACTGTATGGCCTGCATGGATTCACTTCATGCCCCAACCAGGCTCGCCGAGGTCTTACAAGCCTCATGCAAGTTTTAAAGCAAAACCCGGGACCAGCAGATGGCATAATGGCTACGTTGCTGGACTCCCATATAGTTGACCGCAGTTCGAGTCCTGGACTTGGTGGCTTAAACTCATGCTGGGTGCGTGTGCGTGCGTGCCCAAGATCCCAAGAGGAGAATGGAGGAGAAGGGATTGCGGCGTGGCCATCCCCCCTGGGGGGTGATTTCTCACTTTCTGTCTCTCTGTCTTTCTGGCAAGCACGCACGCTCTATAGCCCAAAATCTCTTAAAAAGAAAAAAAAAAGTAAAAGCAAAACCCATGAGTGTGTGTGTGTGTGGGGGGGGGGATAAATTGATCTAAAAATTTTAAGAAAAAAAGTAAAAAGAAAAGAAAATACAATAAATACGTAGTGCTTTGAGAATGAAAAATAAACCAGATACCTTTTTTCGTTTCAAAAAGGCGTATACTTTTGACGAGTTCCGCATTTTCACCCTCGATCTGAAGGCAGTCCCTAAACATCACGTTTCACTGGATGTCTATTTGGGAAGGTTTCTCACGGAAGTGAAGACCGGCCTGCGCCTTTCTGGAGTGAGGCAGGGTAGAAGATGGTCCTGTCACAAATACCAAGTCGGGTGCTTGCAGAGCAGGAAGCGTGCTGTCTGCCGACACGATCCCTGCGGACGTTTCCGGGGAGCACGGGCTGCCGAGCCATGCCAGGGCTGCAGGGTTTGGCACGGGGACCGGGACCACGTCTGCAGCCTGACTGCCAGGTTCTATTGCCAATTCCTGCTCATCGCTGCTGCCACGGTTTCTTTCCTTGTTTTTAGGATTTTGCCAGAGGGTGCATGTACTCACTGCAGTGAGAAATGAGCCTCCCTCTCTGTCTCTCTGTCTTTCTGGTGAGCACACGTGCCCTCTGGCAATAACCTAACCCCCTGAGGCTCAGTTTTCATTCTATGAAGGAAGGGCTTAGCAGCGCTCCTGCTCCTGCGGAGGACAGAAGTCCTGCCCCGCGTAGCGAAGCAAGAGGGATTAACACGAGAGAGTGGGGACAGACCCCGTGGTTGGAAGGCCGAGGAGGCCAGCTCTGGGTAGGGCCTGTAGGAACCACCGGGTCCTCAGAGGCAGGCTCAAGACACACACTGACTGCCAGGCAGGAGGCGGGAAGGCGGACTTAGGAGCCGTCACGGTGAGGCCAGCCGGGGGGGGGGCCCAGCCGGTGGTGTGGCAGCTGAGGCAGCTGGCTCCCGATGCCGACTGGACTGTCCAAGTCCCAGCCCAGCGCTTGAAGCGCGTGTGGGTGCTCAAGATCCTGAGAATGGAGGAGAAGGAATTGCAGTGTGGCCACTTTTTACAGAATGAATATTTTCCAAATTAAAAAAAAATGGGGAGTCGCATTATTTGACGTTTTTGCAGCTCTCTCAACAGAGATGGCAGGATTTCCGTGTCTGCTTCTGCGCTCACGACGCTGCAGCATCCGGTGTCATGGGACTTCTGGAAACCCCACTGCACACGTGCATGAGCGGAGCCAGTAAGGTCTCAGCTCTGTGAGCTAACAGTCTGCCCTCATGGCCCCTCCTCAAAGGGTCTTTGGGTCCAAAGGTCAACAGGCCACCTTGGGAGACCTGCTTCTGTTGGAAGAAGCTCCAGGGTTGTTCGCAGGGACCATCGATATGTTTGGGCACGAAGACACCCGGCCCTGCAGGTCTGCTGGGAAGGCAGAGTGGAAAGGCACTGCCGAGACGCCCTTTTCAGGGCCTGCTGCTGGCAGATGCAGACAGAGCGGGGGTTTCTTTCTCTTCCTTTTTCTTTTTTTGAGAAATTTTTACTATAGGGCATGTGCACTTGCCAGAGAAACAGAGAAAGACAAAGAGACAGGGAGAGATCACCGCCCTCAAGGGCTATAGCTAGGCTGCAAATCCCTTCTCCTCCCTTCTCGTCAAGGGATTTCGGGCACATACACACATGCCCAGTGTGAGTTTCAAGCCATCAGGTCTGGGACTTGAACCATGATCGACCAAGTGGGAGTCCAGCACCTTAACCACTGTTACCTCTGGGAGTGGTGATCTGTAATGACAGAGCTCACACCAAGGCAAGCAACAATAGACCAGCAGGTGGCGTGGTGATTAGGGCGCTGGACTCCCACATGGTAAACCACAGGTTGAGTCCTGGACCTGGTGGCTTGCTTTCTTACTTTTTCTCTCTCTGGTGAGCACACATGCTGTGTAAGAAATTAAAATAATAATAATAATAATAATAATAAATAAAATTTCAATAAATAATTCTTAAAGAAAACCAAACAAAAACAGCCAGACCAGACCAATGGGAACAAGAGAGCGAAGGAGACAGAGCTGGAGGAGGTGGGCTTCCCGGGCTGCTTCTGAGAGGGAGGCAGGGGTGCTGCCATGGGGTCCCCGGCGGGGCGTGGCTGTGTGGGGAGAGCCCACGCCTTGGCTTGCCCACGGGCCCAGCCCTGGGAACGGCGTTCAAGGAGGCCCGCCTGTCTCTGAGTCACCCACCTGAGTTTCACAGGCCAGGATAGGCTAATTCTTGGCAAGGAGAGGGAGCCCCAGCCTTTGAGGCCCAGGAGGGGCGAGCCAGCTGGAGGCCAGCTCACCTCTGCTCACACAGGGAGCCTGAATCCAGGTCAGGAGGCCTGGCTCCCTGGGTCTGCCTGGACGCTGCCTGCCTCATTGCCCCTCATTCCTCGGGGCGTTCCCGTGCCAGCCCTGGCGGCTCCCCTCCCGCGTCTGCTGCGTCCATGCCTCATGATCACTCGTGCTGTGGGGTCTGCTGTGATCACCTTTATCTCTGGGACCAGGCCGGGGGTTGCCAGGCTGGAGTTTGAGCTAGGTTTGCCTGGATCCAAACCCTTAACCTCTACCCTACAAAGGGTCACATTGCTCAGGACTCAGGCATTCACTCATGTACCAGATTATCAAGTGCCTACTCTGAGCCCTGGACTAGAAGCCAGAGACAGATGAATCCAACGTGCTCCCTGCCCTCCTCGTGGGGAGGTGCGGGGCAGCCTAGCCACCAGCAAGCTAGGAGCAGTGAGGGGGCAAACAGCGTGTGGGGAGTCAGGGGCAAGTCTCTTTCAGACTAGGGAGAGGGGAAAGCAAGGGTGGCTTCCTGGAGGAGGTGGGGTGCAAACTAGGAGGCAAGGAGGAGGAGGAGCAGGTCAGGTTGGAGGAATGGCATCTGATGGTCAAACACCAAGTGACCCAGCTCCCACTTTGACTTGTTACTGGGACGCTACTTCCTGGCTCAGGAGTTCAGTGTTTTTACCATCACCACCCCCCCATTACGGTCCACTTCTGGGTGCTAAACCAGGTGGGACTCTGGGGAACAGCGGCAGCCCGTGGCCCTGTGTGGCAATGCCCAGTGTGGCGGCGGGCGGTCAGGGTGGCTGCCAGGCCCCAGGGGGCAGGCGGCCATGTCTCCTTTTCAGACCTAGATGCTCGTGTTGCACACTCTGGTTCTGTTTGGAATTTTGCCATAGGATGCATGCGCTCTCAGAGAGAGAGAGAGAGAGAGAGAGGGGGGCGCAGTGAGAGACCACCCCCGGGGAGGAGCACACCTAGTGCTTTCGCCTCCACTCTCCCCTCGGGGTTCTGGGCACACACGCACATGGTGTGACTTTCGAGCCACCGGGTCCGGGACTCACACTGCAGTTGGCCACGTGGGAGTCCAGTGCCTTCGCGCCCGCCACCGATGGCCTCACACTGCATGCTCGTTTCAGGCCGGACACTGGCCCGCGTGCTGACGTAAGCACGTGCTGCAGTTTGCAGTCCCGCGGACACAGCGTGATTGTCTCCGCGTCTACGATCCTGAAGGGGCCTCGTTCTCTTGGCCTGTCTGCTGCGAAGTTATGGGGTTTGGGTCGAGTGTGGGAAAGCGCGCGTTACTTCAAACGTGTGCTGCTGTATTGTGAATATGTCTTTCATACAGCCGTGGAGACGCTCCATCACTGCCTCACCTGCAGATGAGGAAAACCAGGCCCAGAGGGTGCACAGCTGGTAAGCACTGGGGCTGGGACGGGAATCGGGGCCTGAGGTCGGCCTGATCTGCCCACCCCTCTCCTGCAAGAAATCCCGCTCAGACAGCCCTGTCCTGGGGCCTGAGCACACCTGCCGACTCCCGGGTGTTCTTCCAACCCTCTTACCCTCAGACAGCGGGCAGTGCGAGGGAGCCGGCTGTCTGCAGCAGATCGGGCTCTCCCGTGTGACTCAGGGGCCCGAGAACGTCAGCGCCAGCATGTCCGGGCGAGCCTCCCAGTCTCGGTTTCCCCGTTTCCCCTAAACAAAGCAATGGGCGTGAGCTGAGAGGGGCTGCAAGCCGGTGCCGGCTATGGGGGAAAATAATATGGTAAATGATTAACAGGAGGGAAATGATTTCCTACTGCTTCAGTGTCCCCTCTGGGAGCCGCGGGTAAGGGTAAGCCAGGAGCGCAATGAGAACTGCGCTCCCCAACTCCTCATAAACCCTCTGGCTGACGGGGGCGTGGTTCCTTCCAGCCTTTTGTCTGCTGGCCTCTCTACATCTGTGTGTTTATAATAACAAATGTATTCATAAAAGCCTTTTATTATTGCCAAAATACTGCGTGTTCACTGCCTAACTTTTAGAGAGTAGAGAACAAAAGAAGAAGGTTTAAAAATATGATCATTTCAGGGACTGCGACTTTCTAGGTTTTTCTCATGTTTGTTGTTGTGAATTTTGTTATAATGAATGTTTTGATAGAAATGATTGGGCTCTCCTGCCTGTTAGGGTTTTCAGCATGTAGGCTGACTCTGTTTTTTGTTTTTTGTTTTTTTTTCCTCTTTTTAAAAGTTTATTCATTTTTTCATCGTGGGGTGACCTTAACAGGGTCTTGTCACACTGAAGTTCCCATAAAATTGCAACCCACCAGCAAGTCAAAATTTGGGGTACTCCCAGAGGCGTGCCCAGCGTGTCCAGGCCAGCTCAGAATCAGAAACTGGGTCCTTCCTAAATGACTCCAGTATGGCACAGCGAGACCACAGCAAGACCATCACAATTCCCCTTCTTAAAATTTAATTTTATGATTGTTTTTTACATTTTTTCCCACATTTTATTGATTCACAGAATCCCTTAAACTAAAACTATGGACAAAGATAGAATCTAGTTACAAGTGCACTGTAATTTTCTTCTGAAACATTTTAAATGAATTAATTTACATTCATTCCCTGAGCATTGTCACAGCATTCAAAATGTGATTTCCCATCCAAAATATACTGCCTAGTAGCTTAATCATACATGTTATCATCATTAATTTTCCATTTCTAGTTATATATATATATATATTTATATCACCCCTATTTCTCACCCACTGCCATTTCCTACCCTCCTCCCA
Organism: Tupaia belangeri chinensis; assembly: GCF_000334495.1. Lineage (NCBI taxonomy): Eukaryota > Metazoa > Chordata > Mammalia > Scandentia > Tupaiidae > Tupaia > Tupaia belangeri. The sequence continues at coordinate 505,021 of NW_006160148.1, forward strand.
CACTGTCTTAGATGTCTACAGTTGTTTTCCATTCCTTTTCCCCCCACATTTTATTTATTCATAAAGTTTCTTAAGTAATCTTTTTTTTTGGAGAGGTTTTTGCTATAGGGCATGTGCCCTCAGCAGAAAGACAGAGACAGAAACAGAAAGCGAGAAATCACCCTCCAGGGAGGATGGCCATGCCTCAATCCCTTCTCCTTCTTTCTCCTCTTGGGATCTTGGGCACACACGTACACACGCCCGGCGTGAGTTTAAGCCACCGGGTCCGGGACTCGAACCGCAGTCAACTACCTGGGAGTCCAGTGACATAGCCATTATGCCAACTGCTGGCCCCATCTTAAGTAATCTAACTACTTTTGATAGCAAGTTTAGCTGGTATGTACATATCAGTGAATACATGTCTGACTTCAAGTGTGAAACTGAGTAGAATGAATATACTATGAGGTAGCACCTAGCTGATGCTATATAGCTTACTACAGTCATTAAAAGGCATTTTTAAATATATTTTTAATTTCAAGAAAAGCAGTTTTAGCTTTAATAAATCAAAGAAATACTAAGAAACTTTACTTAAAACTTAAAGCCCCAAAACAGGTTAGGATTTTGTTCAAATAGTAGGTACATGAACCTACCGGCAGTTCAAAACAGGACAAAAATCCTTAAAACTGGAAAACAAAGCCTAGAAGAAAATCAGCAATGTCTCAGTCAAAAGTCGTAAAATGCTATTCACCAGTTCAGTCTCACGTACTTAATCTATCTTCTGTTGTGGTTCAACCTTCCCGATTAAATTCTGGGACATAATATTCAACTCCAGATGTGTCTCTATGATTAAGTTGGCCCTTTTCTTAGTTTTGACCTCTTATTTCTGTGTGTCTGTATTTAATTTTCCTGGTACGGCACTCCCTTGAGAACTTCTTGGAGATCTGGTCTGGTGTTGGTAAATTCTTTCAAGTTTTGTTTGTCTGAGAATATTCTTGTCTTTTCTTCCCATATGAAAGAAAATCTTGGTAAATACAGTATTCTTGGTTGAAATTGCTTTTCTCTTAACACTTTGAATATATTTTCCCATTCTTTCCTCACTCGCATTGTTTCCGATGGGAGGTCAGCTATTAGCCTGATGGGATATCCTTTGTAGGTAACTTGCTGTTTTTCTCTTGCCAGTCTTAGGATCTTGTCTTTGTCTGTGGTTTTGGTCAACCTGGCTATAATGTGTCTTGGAGAAGATCTTCTTGGGTTGATTCTATTTGGGGTCCTTTGTATTTCTTGGGACTGGATCTTTGAGTGCCTCTCTAGGTTTGGAAAGTTTTCTTGCAGGATTTCATGGAATAGA
>NW_006160148.1:506810-509513 GCF_000334495.1 Tupaia belangeri chinensis
GGCGTGTGTGCTTGCCAGACAGACAGAGACAGAGAGACAGAAAGTGAGAAATCGCCCCCCAGAGGGGATGGCCACGCTGCAATTCCTTCTTCTCCATTCTCTTCTCGGGATCTTGGGCATGCACGCACATGTGCCCGGCGTGAGTTTTAAGCCACTGGGTCCGGGACGTGAACTGCGGTCAACCACGTGGGAGTCCAGTGACATAGCCATTACGCCAACTGCTGGTCCCGAGGAGAGGTATTGCTTTGCTTTCCCATATTTCTTATGATCTTGCAGTGATTTCTAGTCATCTGATGGATGGTGCATTTCTTCCTGATTCTTTTTTCTTTTTTTGGAGAAGTTTTTGCCATACGGTGTGTGCGCTTGCCAGAAAGACAGAGAGAGACAGAGAGACAGAAAGCGAGAAATAACCCCCAGCGGGGATGGCCACGCAATCCCTTCTCCTCTATTCTCCTCTCGGGATCTTGGGCACGCATGCACACACGCCCGGCGTGAGTTGTAAGTCACCGGGTCCGGGACTCGAACTGCGGTCAACCTCATGGAAGTCCATGACATAGCCATTAGGCTAACTGCTGGTCCCCATTTCTCCCTGATTCTTGAAGTTCAATCTGAGCGTTAAGAGGCAAGCAGAAGGAGGTGATTTGCAATCTCTCTTCTGTTCCGTTTTCACTCTTTGTGCACCAGATTCAGGGTGAAGAGAGGAATATTCTGACCCTAATCATATTTCGATGACTGGAAACTGTTCACTTGGACCTGTCTAGACAGCGCATAGAGGCTGATCAGAAAATGAATAAAGATAAAGAAAAAAAAGGAAAAGAATTAAGGAGAGAAAAAAAACGAAGAAAAAAATAAAATGAAAAAGAAAACAAAGAGGATAAGAAAACCATAAGATTGTAATATTAAAAGGCAAAAATGAAAACCGTGTGGCGTCTGCGTGCTGCACGAAACCAGTATTTCGCAGCTGAAGTACGGTGTCCATATCAGGATAGGCCTGGCTTTGCTGGTGCCTCCTAGATGAAGTGAGGAAAGGCACCGATTAGCACAATGCAGGAGAGGCTTGAGAGCCCAGAGAACACTTTACCTTAAAAACATTTTTTTTTTTAAATTAAAAGTTAGAGGGAGACACAGCGAGACAGAGAGAGACAGACAGAAATGGAGAGAAAGAGACACAAAGCTACCTCTGCCCATTAGAAATGTGTCTGGAGGGGGAAGTCTCAGCAGAAAATCTTCATCTGTGGTCAAGGAGACCAACATGTCACAGCTGAAGTTCCGTGTCCTTCAGGATAGGTCTGTAGCTGACTTTGTTGAAATCACATCTCTAACGACAGTGGTTAAAGATAAAGCAGAGCTGTGGATTTTAGCCTCGTTCAGTTCCCAGACCTTCTGAGGCTCTGATAAGAGAGATGGACACATAACATGTGCACATACAATGTCTTTTTAAAACAGAAAGTGTTTATTTATCTATTTATTTGTTGTGGTATTCAGGCCACCAAGTCCAGGACTCAGACCCGGCCAGCCGTGCGGGAGTCTAGCACCACACCACTGGCCGGCCCCATATAATGTCTTCTTAGATGTTGGACTGGGGATACAGATTCCTGATGACCCTGCACGGGGTTGAGGGTCCTATTTTAACTCCCGCCCCCTGCTCTCTGAGGATTACCAAGTGAAGAAGGGCTTTGATACTCCGGAGCTAAAAGGGAAAGTCATGCCCACGGCCTCCCAGACCCTGACCCTCTGCTTTTTCATCTGAGTATTTTTGGGTGTAGTTGCAGTGTAGTTAGCAGTTTAGGAGGGAGAGTTGTATTGGCTTAACATTTCATTTTTTGAAAATCAAGCATTTCTTTTTGTTTTTAAATGTTGATATTTTAAATTTTGATGTAATTCCAAGTTTACAGAAAAATAGCACAGAGTGTAAAGAACTCCTGAATACCCTGTTTTGTTTTACGAATTACAAAAATAATATACTCCACTTGCAACCCGACAATGCTGAAGTATGTGTAGAAAAAGGATATAGTCCTTCATTTCCCCTTCCAAAACACTGCCATAAACCTTCTGTCAGTCCCTGTAAACATGTACATGCACACACATTTTTAATGAGAAATTCCTTTTGCTTTTAAAAAATATATTTTAAGGTTTTAGCCATAGGGTGCACTTGTCAGAGAGAGAGAGACAGAGAGAGAAGATGAGAAATCACCCCCTAGGGGGGATGGCCATGCAGCAATCACTTTTCCTCCGGTGTCCTCTTGGGATTTTGGGTACACACGCACATGCGTCTGGTGTGATTTTTAAGCTCTGGGTCCACTCTGTGGGAGTCCAGCACCTTAACCACTATGCCACCTGCTGGCCCCCCAAAACCTAATTTTATATACTCAAAAGAGCCTCTATGTATGAGATCCTCTGTTACTTGAACATAGTGATCTGGGGCTGGTTTAATGGCTTCTAGCCATTGACACAGAAGGTGTTCAGAGAAACATGAAGGAAATTAAAAATATAAGCAAAGAATCAGGGGCTTATGGACAACCTCCTGAAAGCTGTGGGGATACCATGTAGCCATTCGAATACAGTCAGTACTCCCCAATTTGCTTTTGTCACCTAACATTCTTTCTAGAACTTTCTATAGGTGAACTCTACCGCATTCTTGTTAATGTAATTTTTTTTGAGAGTTGTTTTTTTTTTTTTTTGCTACAGGGCGTGTGCGCTCAC
>NW_006160148.1:509668-515450 GCF_000334495.1 Tupaia belangeri chinensis
CGCAGTTGACTACATGGGAGTCCAGCGACACAGCCACTATGCCAACTGCTGGTCCTCTAATTTTTTTTGAGAGAGAGATTTTTCACTATAGGGCACGTGCACTCGCCAGACAGAGAGACATAGAGACAGAAAGCGAGAAATCACCCTCCAGGGGGGATGGTCACGCCGCAATCCCTTCTCCTCCATTCTCCTCTCGGGATCTTGGGCATGCACGCACACGCGCCTGGCGTGAGTTTTAAGCCACCGGGTCCGGGACATGAACCGCGGTCGACTACGTAGGAGTCCAGCGACATAGCCATTACGCTAACTGCTGATTCCCTGTTAATGTAATTTTTTAAATTGTATTACGAGGCCACTGCTAGGCTGTACTTGATTCAACCCTGGCTCTGTGGGGAAGACAGCCAAGGTGTTTTTGATTTGTAGGAGACAATGTTGCAAAACCATCCTGGTATATAAGTCTTAACTACTGGGTGGTACCCAACTACTGGACCTACCGAGCCCACCTGGTACCTTTGCCCTCCCAGAGGGACTGCAGCTTGTAACAAGGAGTGCAGCTTGCCTGTGGAGTACAGACGGGGTTGCAGCCCCTGCTCCTTCAGCCTGGTGTCTTTGCGCGGTGAACGACCTGCACATCTGTATGTGGTGGTCTGACTTTCCACACCCGGGTGTGACTTCCCTCTGTGATTTTTTTGTCTTTTCTCTTTCTTTCTTTCTTTCTTTCTTTCTTTCTTTCTTTCTTTCTTTCTTTCCTTCTTTCTTTCTTTCTTCTTTTTTTTTTTTTTTAAGAGATTTTTGCTATAGGGCATGCGAACTCACTGGAGAGCGCGAGAGACAGAAAGTGAGAAATCGCCCCCCAGGGGGGATGGCCAAGCTGCAATCCCTTCTCCATTCTCCTCTCGGGATCTTGGGCACACATGCACACACATGCAGCCAGTGTTGAGTTTTAAGCTGCTGGGTCTGGGACTCAAACCACAGTCAGCTACTTGGGAGTCCCACAATGTAACCTTTACACCAACTGCTGATCCCTCTTCTGTGATTTCTAAAAGAGATTTTGTGATTTCACAAAGGGATTTTGTGCCTTTTTTTTTTTAAAGCTATTTTATTTATGATAGTGTGTACATCCACACAAGGATGAGAGAGAGAGAGAGAGAAGCACCCTCAACAGAACCTTGTCAGGCCACAATCCTCTCTCCTCAGTCTTCCAGTTTGTTAGGATCTTGGACATTTATGCATAGACCCAACGTGTTTCTTTCTTTTTTAAAAAATATTTAATTTAATTTTATTCATCATCATCATCATTATTATTAATTTGACCAGAGAGAGACTGAGAAAGAGAAGGAAAGTGAGAAAGCAAGCTGTCAGGTTCAGGACTCGAACCACAGTCGGCCATGTGGGGGTCCAGTGCCTTAACCACCCAGCATACTTCAAGTCGACTAGGCAGGTGATCTGAACCCTCATTCAGCCATGTGGCTTCCAGCACTGATGTTCAGTACCCTTCTGACTGCGCCATTGAGGCTGGTGTCATCTTTTCTTTAAGGAAGGTCTCACTCTGGCGCCACTCTCCTGCCTCAGCCTCCAGAATACGTGGACTAAGTCACATGCCATTGAGCCCAGCTCTTAGGGTGGGCCAGGAATTGAACCCAGGCCTTCCCTGGGGCCTTAGCTACAGAGCCCCAGCTTCTTTACCAGCGTGTGCCATCGCAGCTGGGCCTGTGTGTGCATTTTTCTTCCCAACAAAAACTTTATTCAGTTTATTTAGAAAACATTGGCAAAATAAATTCCAGGTACAATTTCACGTGTATCAAAAATCCAGGTGATATTTTTAACAGTAAGTTACAGACACAAGTTTTTGATACCCTACAGTTTCACGGGTGATCGTAAACATTCTGCACACCAGTCAGCCCTTTCTTTTAGGCAAAGTGCTCTTTTGATGACAGATACATGAACAGGTACATAATGACCAGGTACGTATTCTTATGAGCTATTTCAGACAGTACAAAAGGAAAGGTTTAGATGTGATTTTCTCTTGTAAACAAAAGTCTACCATTTATAATCTTTTCATTTTCACACCCACCATCTACCAACCACTTTTCCCCCTCACTGTCACTAGCACCCATGCAATCCCAAGTGTGCATTTTTTTTTTTTTGAGAGGTTTTTGCTATAGGGCATGTGTGCTCGCCAGAAAGACAGAGAGAGACAGAGAGACAGAAAGCGAGAAATTACCCCCCCAGGGGGGATGGTCACACCGCAATCCCTTCTCCTCCATTCTCCTCTCGGGATCTTGGGCATGTACACATATGCACCGGACGTGAGTTTGAGTCACCGGGTCCGGGACTTGGACCATGGTTTGCTACATGGGAGTTCAGCGACATAGCCATGACACTAACTGCTGGTTCCCACTGTGTGCTGTTTTCAATGTAAAATATCCTGCTACATTTGTTACATGTATGTTTATAAAATCGAGACTATGTTATATTTGCTGTTTTTAAAAATTATTTATTTAAATTTTTAATTTATTAATGTCACCTGCTGGCCCCGGTATTTGTTATCTTTCAAGGTGCTTTTTAAGTATAACATAGCTCACTCTTAACATATTTGAACTGTATTTTCTGTTACCAATAATTCTATACTGATACATTGATTTGTTTTTGTTTTCATTTATTTATATTTTATTTTATACATTTAAACCATTTTTAAATATTAATATAATCCACAAGTGTGATAATAAAGCATCAATAGTTGATAAACTATCATTTGGAGTAGACAACTTCATGAGTTTTGACACATATGCCATGAAACCATCATCAAAGTTAAAACGATGAACACATCCATCACCCCCAGAGGCCCCTCGCGTGGGAATGTCTCCCTCCTGCCCAGACTCACCCTGTTCTCTGACCCCTACTCAACCACTGATCTGCTTTTTTCACTATAGTGTGACCGCCTACCGTTCCTGGAATTTTGAATAAGCAGAACCACGGAGTATGTAATACTCTCTTCTTTCTGGCTCGTTTCACTCAGCGTCATGATTCTGAGATGGATCCATGTTCTTGCAGTACAACAGCTCACACATTTTTATTGCTGGGTAGGATTCCGTTGTATGGATGTACCACAATTTGTTTATCCATTCACTGGCTGATGGACATTGGGGTTGTTTCCACTTTGGGCAGTAACAAATACTACTATCAGTACGCACGCATGAGCCTGTCATTGCTCTTGGCTAAAACCCCAGGGCTGTAATGACTGGGCCACAAGACTTGTGCATGCCTGGCTGTTTAAGGACAAAGTGACATAGTTGTTATCAGTGCACGAGGCTTCCGGATGTCGCACACCCTCACCAGCACTTGATGTTGTGCTATGCCTTCTTTATGATAGAGAGTATGTGCACATTCATGAGAGAGAGAAGGCCCTCCTGGCCGGTCTCATCCCTCTGCGACCCCCTCTCCCCAACCCTGGAGTTCTGCAGGATCCTGGGTGCCGATGCACATACCTGCTGTGTTTTCAGGTCATCTCGGGGATCCGAACCCATGGTTGGCCAAGAGACTTCCAGCCCTGGCAGGGCATTACCACTGTGCAACAGCCTCTGGGCATCTTTTCATGGGCTTACTTACCATCTGTGCATCTTTTAAAATTATTATTATTGTTTTAAATTTGCTATTGGGCATGTGTGCTCACCAGTGAGAGAAAGAGACAGAGAGAGAGAAAGTAAGAAAGCAAGCTCCCAGGTCTGGGACTTGAACTGTGGTCAGCCATGTGGGAGTCCAGCACTTTAACCACCATGCCACTGGCTGGCCCACCATCTGTGCATCTTATTTGATGAGGTGTCTCTTTAAATCTTTTGCCCATGTTTAATTGGGATGTCTTTTTAAAATGATTATTATCATGTAATGACAGTTCTTTATATATTCTACATATAATCTCTTTTTAAAGAATTATCTTTATTTAACTTTATTTATTTATCTCTAATTTTGATCAGAGAAGGACAGAGAGAGAGAGGAAAGTGAGAAAGCAAGCTACCAGGTCTGGGACTTGAACTGCTGTTAGCCATGTGGGAGTCCAGTGCCCTCAACCACCGCGCCAGTTGCCAGCCCCTGTATATATCTCTTACTTAGATATATGCTTCTCATTTTATTGTATACATTTTACTTTTTCTTCTTAGTTTAAAATATTTTATTATTTTCGATATTTCTTATATTTCTACATATTTGTATTTTATTATTTGCAAACATTTTATTGCATTTTATAGCTCATCTTTTAATTCTTTTGTGTCTTTGAAGATTATACATTTTTATTTTGAGGAAATCTGATTTATTCATTTTTCTTTTATGGGTTGTATTTTGGTATCTAAGAAATCCTTCACTAATCCAGATTCTCAAAGGTTTTCTCCAAGAAGTTTTTATTTATTTATTTATTTTTAATTTGCTGTAGGGCATGCCTACTTACCAGGAAGAGAGAGAGAGAGAGAGAGAGGAATCTGCCAGGCCCAGAACTTGAACCATGGTCAGATGTGGGAGTCCAGCACCTTAACTGCCATGCCACCTGCTGCCCCTCTTCAAGAAGCTTTATGGTTTAAGTTTTACATTTAGTCAATTTTTCATACACAGGCACTTCAAGGAGTTTGTGAAAAATGGAATTAAAGTAAGAGTTTATTTTTGCAAAAAACTTTGAAATTCATGCAGTCTTTTCATAATACACACCTCTGCTTGTATGTGGTGTGAGCTATGCATCAAAGTTTTGTTTGTTTAATGGTGAAAATAATCCATTCTGGGGGACCAGCAGATGGTGTAGCAGTTACTTCACACATGGCTGACTGTGGTTTGGGTCCCAGACCCAGTGGCTTGAAAATCATGCTGGGTGCATGTGCGTGCATGCCCTAAATCCTGGAAGAAGAATAAGCAGAAGAGATTGCAGTTGGCCCTCCCCCCGGGGGAGACAATATCTCACTTTTCCTCTTACTGTCTCTGTCTCCCCGTATCCACCCACAGTGAGCACACGTGCCCTAAGGCAAAAACCTCTTAAATAAAATTAAAAGAATAATAATAAAAAAAACTGAAAGGCCAGTGACAAAGGCTTAAAAAAAAAAAAGGGTGGGTGGCATGGTGGTTAAAGGCGCTGGATTCCCACATGGCCACCTGTGGTTTGAGTCCCAGACCTGGTGGCTTTCTTTCTTACCTTTTCCTTCTCTCTAAAAAAACAAATTAAAAAATAATAACAAATGGAATTAAATAAATTATTCTAAAAAAAAAAAAAAGACAACCACTTCTTAGCAGATTTGCTTCCTCTCTTTTGAAGACAAATTCTATCTCAGATGTTTTAGTTCCTGAGTGCCTCCCCCGCTGTGGGCGCTCCGTGTCTGTTGGGGGGCTTACTGAGTCTGTCCTACCTCAAGCAATTGCAGAATGTCTGAGCTGGGGCGATCCTGAGAGGCCTAGTTCAGCCTAGCCCCTGCCCCCACCTGCAGGGAGAAATACTGGCTGAGCTCAGCTGCACTGCCCTCAGCAGCACAGACGGGGCTAGAACTCAGGCTCCGGACTCCTGACTCCGGGTCCACAGAACTTTCTGCAAAGCCGGCTCTTGTCCCCAAGGGCAGGCCGACCTGTGAGCGTTCTGCCTGGCCGGGCTGAGTGATCCTCGGTAAGGGCCACCATTCATTGAGCGCGGTCCGGTGCCAGGCATTTCGTATCCACCCTCATTAGAGGTTCACAACGTCGGTGAAGACGCAGGTGGCAGAGGCACAACAGAGGAGCTGGGACTTGACTTCCGACGCCTATCAAACGCCAAAGC
>NW_006160148.1:515481-515858 GCF_000334495.1 Tupaia belangeri chinensis
TCTTTCCCTCAAGGATTTCTTCTCTGGCCTCGGCCTCTGCACTTATCTGGAGGGACCCTGCAGAGGCCAGCAGCAGGTTGGTTTGGAGCCTGAAATCCGGGACAAGACAACAGCCTGCTTCAAACTCCACCTTGGCCAAGGCGCCTCTCATCCGCTTTCATCTAGTTGTCTCTACAGTGGGAATAACGACAGCGGTAATGCCCAGTGACTGCGTTAGGAGGGTCAAAGCGCCAGCGGTGGAAAGGCCTCAGAGCAGGGGCTGAACATGGCAACCCTCGTGGAAAGGCCTCAGAGCAGGGGCTGAACATGGCAACCCTCCGTGGGTCTCCGTGGCCCTTTCCCAGGAACAGGGGCTGCTGAGACACCCCTGCCCGGAG
>NW_006160148.1:516185-568145 GCF_000334495.1 Tupaia belangeri chinensis
TCTGTTTGTTCCCTACCCCTCCCAGCCGGTACCCTGCAGCTCCAGAGTCCAAGGGACCAGGGGCCTCTGTTTTGAGAAGAATTTATTATTTCAGTATTTACAAAGCTTCTTTTTTGCTTTCTCATTTTTGCTATAGAGTGTGTGCACTCACTATAGAGAGACAGAGACAGAGAGATGGAAAGTGAGAAAGCACCCCTCAGGGAGGATGGCCACGGCCCACTGGCTTCTCCCCCACCCTCCTCTAGGGATTCGGAGCACGCACATACGCCTGGTGTGCTTCCCAAGCTGCCAGGTCCAGGTCTCGAACCGCAGAGTTGGCCATATGGGATCTAGTCACTTGAACTACTACGCCACTGGCCCAAGAGCTTCACTTTTCAGACTCCCCTTTAATCTGCATTTTGTGTAATGAACATTCTTAGTTTGGATTTTGAACGATTCACTTTTTAAAAACGTGTTATTCTTAGCAACAGTGCCCATGACCTCTTGGATATGAGGTACTATTTTTTTCCTATAGCACCTTAAAATAAATGCATTAATATTTCATTATTGGGATGGCCCCATGGCCTAACAGTTAAGGAAGCCAGATCCTACCTGGATTATCGTGGTTCAAATTCCAGCCACAGTGGCTTTAAAAACACAGTAGGTGGTGCCCGGCCAGGCCCAGCAGTGAGGAAGATCTGGCTTGGAGCGCGTGTTGGGATCCATTCACAAACGTGGTCTCAGTTCATGAGAAATTGGAACACCCACCTCGCCCGGCGAATCCTGGACCGATGGTGCCCACACAGGAAGCCATCGTCTCTGACGGGGATTCGCCTCGGCGGTTATCTGGCAAGCTCATGGCCAACACGGTATCATCCAGGGCAAAGGAGGGGTGGGCTGCTATTGAGTGGATAAGCGACAACTCAGAGAGCTCTTGCGCCAACGGTGCAGGGCGCGCCAGCCAGCACAGGGCGGCCGAGGCAGGATGAGGGCCCCAGCCTGGTGGGCCTGGCCTGGCTCCTTGGGCGCGGTTTCCTCGTTCTGCCCTTAGCGGGTAGCTCCCATCTCTCCTGGGGCTCTTGGCCAGTGCTGCCGCCCAGGGGCCTCATGGGACGTCATCTTCCTGGCTTCACAGATGCGGTGTCTCCTCACTGCAGAGGAGAGGGAGGCGTCCTTGTCCTGCTCGTGGTCTCCTCTGCTCCCTTCTCTAATGCACCCCTCAGGGGTCTGTTAAAAGCACCGAGAAGGGAGAGGCCTGACCCCTGGGTTTCCCCGACACTGCTTCTCTAGCGAGGTTCAGCTTGTCCTGACAAGACTCCTTATCTCTCAGGGAGAAGGGTGGGGCCCCCCGGGCTAACTCCCCTTTCTACAGGCTGTGAACAGCCCCCTCTGGCCTGCCCCCCGGCCTGCCCCCCACCCTGCCCTGGTCCACTCTTCTGTTTTCGGGAACTGGAGGTCACGGGCACCTCTTGTTTCTGGAGGTTTTGTTTCTGTTTTTCTCCATACAGTTTGGTGGGCATTTCAAGTACAGGCAAAAGATCTTTCTGCTGCCATCTTCTTAAAAAAATATATAAAAGCAAGTCCTGGTTAGGCGAGAAAAATAAACCAAGTGTGCACAAGAGTCTGTTGAACAGTAGAGGCCTCCCTCCCCTGCAGCCAGCCAAGTCCCCTTTTCCACGAAGCCTTCCAGAAACTTTCTGAGCATGTCAAAGTGTGTTTGGCTTTTTGTTTTCCTCTGTTTATTAAAAACAGCATCCTACTCTTAAAAAAAAGAAAAAGAAAAACACACTAGGCATGTGCGTGTAGGTGCCCCAAGTCCCAACGGGATGAAGACATGGAGGAAGGAGAGTGCAGTATGACCACACCCCATTGAGAGGGGGTCATACATATTTATCTGTCTCTCTGGTGAGTGTACATGGCCTCCAGCAATTAAAAAAATAGAATAGAATATGCGATTATTAACCTAGAAAATTTAAATCTGTGCATGAACTAATACCATCTGTGAGTCGCACTTTGGGAAATTCAGCTCTCACTGATCTGGGTAGATATCTTGTCTCCAAAAAGTGTGGGGCCCCTGGAGACAGGAAGCACACCTTCCACAACTCACGTGTGCCTCACAACCATTATTTACACGTGGGGTTACTGGCTGGCCAGTGGTGTGGTGGTGAAGGCGCTAGATCCCACATGGCCCAGTGCACGGTTGCTCTTGACGCGGTGGCTTGAAAAACATGTCGGGCATGTGTGCGTGTGCAAGGAGAATGGAGAAGGGATTGTGGCATAGCCATCCTCGGGGGTGGGGGGAGGCAAGATACCTCACTTTCCCTCTCTCTCTCCTCAGTGAGCGCACACACCCTATAGCAAAACTAAATGAAGCTCATCCCCCTTCACAGATCCAGAAACAGAGGCCTCCAAGAGGTGAAGACACTCGTCTAAGGCCACAGAGGAAGTAGGTGGCAGATCTAGGGGTGAGTTCCCATTTTGAAAGCGAGTGGTTCTTAGAGAAGGCCCTTCAGGATCATCGAGCTCAACGCCCCTCCCTTCCTTCCCGTGGGAAACTGAAGCCCAGACAGAAGCGACCTGCCCAAGGTGCCCCAGGACCGCACACGACCTGCTGTCCAGACGACATCCATCGCACCACACTGCCCAGTCCTTCTCGCTGGTCTCGCTGGTTTGGAACGCGGCTGTGCAAAGATCTCTGCATTTGTCATCTGGGTATCTCAAAGTACTACCTAGTGCCCTAGCTCAGGGTGACAAGGCCTTGTCTCTGCAAGACCGGCAGAGCTCCTGGCTTGCTAAAGACAGCCGGAAGCTGGTGCTAGAGTCTGCCCTGTATCAGGCAGCGCACTGCCCTTTGGGAGCCCGGGGTCATCTTTCCGGAGTGGGCGTCCGATATAGATTGGGGCAGTGGTGTGCTGGTACAAGTGGAACACCCCGCTATCCAGGAAGAAAACGTGTAATTGTAGCACTTGCTGATTTCTGCGTTGTAGGGACTTGCCACGGCTGGTTCAAGTTGCCAACCTGAAGCCTCGTAAATGCAGAGTGGGGACAGGAAGCACACATTGGCACTGGAGGGCTGGTCCCAGCTGGCTTCAGCACACCACGGCATCGAACCACTGAGTCTGTCTTCTGATTAGCACGACTTTCAACCACATCATCCGGGCTGGCCTGCTGGACAGTGCTGTGGTGATGGGTAGGTCCTGGGCAAGGCCACCTCTTCCTCAGCCTCTACAGACCCCTGACCCAAGACCCTTATAAGTAAGGCTGGGAAGTCCTTTGTTTATTGGTCACCCTAAACTTTCCTTTCAGTAATACTTAAAAAAAAAAAAGAATGATTTAATTTTATTTATTATTATTATTTTAAAATTTGCATAGGATTAAATTTTCTTTTTACTGTCTGGATTTTCCCAATCTAGAAAGGTATTTTTCATTTCTTTATCCAAAATACCTTATATGGCTAGCAGAGTAGTATGGTGGTTAAGTATGCTAAATCCCACATGGTTTTCCTCACATTTCTAGTCTTGGACCCATGGTCGACCGAAGGGACCAGCAGTTAGCATAATGGCTATGTCACTGGACTCCCAGGTAGTCGACCATGGTTCGAGTCCTGGACCCAGTGGCTTAAAACTCACACGGGGCGCGTGCGCATGCATGCCCAAGATCCCAAGAGGAGAATGGAGAAGGGATTGTGGTGTGGCCATCCCCCCGGGGGGTGATTTCTTGCTTTCTGTCTCTCTGTCCTCTCTGTCTGGCAAGCTCACGCGCCCTATAGCAAAAACCTGTCCCCCCCCCAAAAAAAAAAACAAAACCATGGTCGACCATGAGCAAGTCCAGCATCTTAACCACCATACCGCCAGCTGTTCCCTTCAATAATGCTTTCTTAATTGTCAGAGTTCCTTTAAATAATATTTTTATTTTTAAAGAGTTGAAGACTCACATAAGTTTCAAAAATAGTCTTCCCCCCAGCTTCCTCCAGTAGTTCACTTACATAACCACAGTACCCTGTCAAAAAGAAGAAACTGATGTTGGTACAATGTTATTGAAAACCAGATCTTTGGATTTTAGGAACTGTACACTATATGCAATCCATATGCATTCACGTGTGCACGCGCATGCTTCTCTAAGTTTTATCGCGTGTATACATTTGTGTAACCATCACCACAATTAAAATACAGAACTGTTCCGTCATCACAAAGAAACTTCCAGAGCTTTTCCCAATAAAAGTGCCCGGTATTACAGTAGAAAGTGCATGAATTTTAGAGTCAGACCTATTAGTTTTAAATTCTAGTCTTCCCACTGTGTGACCTTAGGTACACAGCTTCACCTCTCTTGAGATGTTCTTCATTTCCAAAATGTAGGACTGATGTGAAGACTGAATGACAAAATAGTGTTTGCAGAGTGCCAAGGATATAGTAGATGGATGTTCCATAAATGCTAGTTAATTCTGGGGCTCAGAGGAGCAGCCCCTTACTCACACTGAAGAGTCGGGGGCTTTAATGAATTTCTCTTCAAGACCTTGGATGTGTGATACGAGTAATCTATGAAATTTCACCTCTTAGTAAGCAAACTCCAAAGATTTACATGTGGTCGTTTGTCATTTTCCTGAAACTAAGACCTGAATCCCATGCCCAAGGAGGCTGGAGTCTGAGAGTGGTTCACCCAGGGACTGAGCCTATTGCACTACCCAGGATCCCCTCGGCAGGACCTGGTCACCTTGCTACCTGTGCTGGGTAAGCAAATGAAAAGAGAGTGAAGCCGTGTGCAAAAGTGGAGGTTCCTAACTTGGAGATGCATTCAAGGAGTCAATGCCAACTGTAGGAGGAACTTGGATCTGTGCTGAGAGCCACGTGCTGGGCGCTGTTCTGGACTTGACGGGTTCGTTGATCCTTCACATAGACACCACGTGGTAGGGGCTACCATTATTCCTATGCTGTAGATGAGGAAACTGGAGACATGGAGAGATTAAATAACCTATTCAGAGTCACAGGTTAGTAAGTGCCAAAGCCTGAATTTGAACTCAGGCATTCGGGTTCAAATCTACACCCGGAATGACTACCCACACCATGCATGTGAGCAAGCCCTCATCACAAACTCTGCAGAAACATTCAAAAGCCTTAGAGCAGTGGTTTCAGCTAAGGTCGCTCCGGTATGGGAACTACAGGGCGGTTTTTTGCTCCTCACACACGTTTATTTAGCACCCATGATCTGTACACATTGTGCTCGGTGCTAGAGTAGAAGTGAACAGGAAAAACAGATACAGTTTTTGCTTCCCTGAGCTCACAACCCAGCAGTGGGACTGAACACAAACTAAGGGAACACAAAAATCTATATAATCACAAAATTGCCCTGGCAGCATGACACAGCAGTTCACGGTGCTCTAGGAGCCTGTGAAGGAGGGTTTTGGTCTAGCCAGGGTGGTTAGGGAAGCCATCCTTGAACAGATAACTGAGCAGAGATCTGAAAGAACAGCAAGAATTATCTAGGCAGAGAGGGAGCAGGGCCCAGGAAGAGGGAATGGCAATGAAAAGACCCTGTAATGGGAGAAAGCGAGGCTTATTCAAGGAGCTAGAAAGAGTTAGCTTTTCCTTCCAGTGGAAAGAAGGAAAAACCGTGGAGAGCCTGGAGGCCGCTGGGCCATAGCAAGTCTTTAAGAGCAATGATAATCCTTCTGAAAAGTTCAAAGTTACCTGCAAGGGTGTATGTGGGAGACCCAACCCAGTTTCTGTAACCTTGGGAATCCTGACATTCCACAGAGGAGCGCCGCTCTCCCCACTCTGTATGGAAGGCCTGGTGAGTACACGGTGTAGCAATTCTGCACTGTATACTGCTGGCCTGGGGCCATCAGGGATCGCCAGGTGCTGACCCTATCCTCACAGTCCTTCTTCACCTCTTCTCATCACAACCCCTTGGACCTGAGAAGAGCTAGTGGGGACCCTTACCGACAGCAAACTGCCTATGCACTTCTGAAAGTTCAGCATACACTTTCAGGGACTCATAGCCTCGTGAAACTCCCCAGACACCAGGCTAAGAATTCTGGACTTGATCTTGAAAGAGGATCCAACTCCAGGAGGCAAGAAGAAAATGACAAATCCAAAAAGATGCACGATTAAGTGGGGGAATTTCAGGCACACTCTAGCTTCGGACAGAGAATACAGATGTATTACTGGGACAGTTTCCTGTTCGGATGTATGCTCCCAAGTGTCTAGGCCCAGGGGGCTGTGCTATCTGTCCTTCTACCCCTCAGATATTCATGGGGCACCCTGTATGTACCAGGCTATAGATTCAATTCTGGGAACACAGAGATGAATCAGACACAGATCTGGTCCTAGAGGACAATGACTATGGCAGACCCAGCCACACAGTTACTCTGAGACTAGTATTAAAATAAAGGCAACTGCAAGATGCCAGGTGAGGCCCAGCAATTCTTAGGATGAGAATATAGTCACAAACAACAGCCAGGAGGGGAGGGGCAGCCAGTGATATAACTTTGTCCCAAGTCGTGAAAGGTCTAGAGTCACACTAGAAGTCTCCTCTGCTCTTCAGATGCCCCGGGAATCGGGGGAGGAAGGAGTTGAGAAACATCAAGAGAAACAGAGTTGGAAACTAATGTATATTCGTAGGCTAGTGTGATAAATCAATGGGGGCAGGGGACAGGAGGCAGCCTCTTTTCTGCCTCAACCACTGAAGGGGTCCATCTCATGGGTGAACTGGCAGCTTCAGACCAAGGCATACAGAAAAGTCAGGGCACATTCGCTGACAGTCACCGACCAGGAAGATGTCAGGTGAAGAGGAGGGCTGGCCTCAGGGGTGTTGGTGAGCCATCCCAGGCTCACCTGGGGCCACCAGACAGGAGGTAAGAGGTTGAGTGAAGGCCTGTGTAGGTCTGTCTGCTCCACCTTCTCTTTAAGGTGAACTGCAGGTCACTGGGGAATGGGAAAAGTCCACAGTTCCAGTCCCGTCACTGTGGATTCTGTAGTTTTGCAGCTGTGTTGATGGGAGGGCACGTGATCATCCATTTGAGAACTGTTAATTAGCATTCTTCCATGCCAGACACTGAGATGCTTTCATTATCTCACTTAAACCTTTTAACAACCCAACCTCTGGGGTAAGGTCTCTGAGCAGGGAAATATAAGAATTTTAAACCAAACAGACCAATTCCAAGGGCGGTACTCTGCCTCCACAAGAGCTCTTGTGAGGACCGTGGATTCGTCACCGACATTCAGCGATGGCCAGAGTGGCACTACCCTAGGGGCCATCCGCCCCCTTTCTTGCTCCGGAGTGCC
Source organism: Tupaia belangeri chinensis (assembly GCF_000334495.1). Taxonomy (NCBI): domain Eukaryota; kingdom Metazoa; phylum Chordata; class Mammalia; order Scandentia; family Tupaiidae; genus Tupaia; species Tupaia belangeri. The sequence continues at coordinate 523,445 of NW_006160148.1, forward strand.
AAGGCGGCCACCTCCACGTAGACTTCCAGGAGCCCTAGAGGGGCGGTTCCTTTCTACTTCTTTAGTTTTGCAAATGTCTTCCTCTTTACGGCAGGAAGCACACTGTCACTGTCCGCACGGGCCATGCCTGCCGCATGGTGATGCTCCTCTTGGCACCGCAGGCCACAGTGGCCGTCAGTTAGTCCTGTCTAGCTTGTAACGAGTGAGCAAGGTAGCGGTCCCATTCTGGCCCTGGGGCGGGCCCCACCACGAGCTCGCTATTTCTGTTCCAGGACCAGGGATGATGCCACCACGGCCAATCCCTCATAAATGCGGGAGTGAAGGACCGACCCGAGCCCACGTGCGGATCAAACACCCAGTCGCTGGCCCATGAGGGAGCGCCGAGGCTCGCAGTGAGCCCCGGGAGCTGCAGAATCCCGGGCCAACCGCTCCTACCCGCCTGCGGCTGGGCCCTGGGCCGTCTCCCAATTTTTCTGCAAGATCACCATCAGGAAGTTATTAAGCAAAATTTACAGTACAAATACAGATGAAATATGCAAAGTTTTTAGGAAACTATGATTGAAGTTTTTATTTCTATAACTCAAAGTATGTTCAAGAAACTGAAAGTTTAGGAGAGGAGAAAAAAAAAATAAAAGAAAAGAGATGGTGTGTCCACAGTCACAAATGAACTAGAGACAGTGTTGAAATTCGTATCTATTAGGTCATCAGGAAAGTCATGACATATTTTTCTATGCAAGAATGCGTCACAATTTTCCCTATGGCCTAACACTTGTTCTACTAGACATTCTATCCCAATATGTCCTGTTAGAGATGTGTGGGCTCAGATATATATAGGCGGGATAAGTATCGATAGATGGGTGGCTTAAAACTGATATTCACATACAGGAAAGGTCATTTAGATTCAAAGACAAAAGGCAGACACCTCATTAGATATTTTCATATATTATTTTGCAAGTGAGACAGGTGGGTACAGAGCAAGACTGCTGAGAGTACAGGTTATGAAGCAAACATTCATTCATTCATTTCACAAAATAATGCCTCTACTATGTGCCATGAACTTCTCTGGCTGAGGATATGGCATTAAGCAAAACAGACAAATAATGTTCTTCTCAGAGAGGACTTCTCTCACAACGGGACCCTGGCCTGTCTCCTAGGCGACCCTGCAGCCCGGCTCAGCTGATTGGCTCAAGGTGCCACAGAGAGAGGGAGAGGCTTGAGGCTTAGTCCAATAGGAGAACTCAGTGTTGGACAGTGGGTCGGTGCGGGCCCAATCAGAGCGTCCCGTGAAAGGTACAGCCGCAAGGTGCATGTTGGGACTGGAAATTCACTCCGTGGCCCTTCACGTGGTCCTGTGGGCGTTGGGGAAAGGGCGGTGGTTTTTACTCATGGATGGAGGCGCCTGCAGGGCTGTGGAGAGGCCGGTGGCATTCTCCAGTCTCCCTTTTGTGCCTGGACCGGCAGCCTAGGTGTACCATCAGGGGCCTTGTTCTCGGGGTTTGCTGTTCCTTTTCCATGCGGTCTTCCTTCTCTGGCGTCCTAAACGAGCCCCTCCTGCAGGAAGCGTGCTCTCCCCACGTCTGTAGAAGCCGGTGGCTCAGAGAGGGTAATTTGTGTAGGTCACACAGCTGGGAACAGCTAGCACTGGGTCCCTGGTCTGTCTGCTACCCAGACCCATCACCGTTCACAAGGCTGTAGTGTCCTCCAGAGCCGGTCCAGGCCCGTCCTGTCCCGCTCACCCAGCACAGCCTAGTAGATGGCCCCATCTCCCTTCCTCAGGGTCAGGGGATGACATGATTTGCTCAAACGTATGCAATCACTGCGATTTAGAACCCAGTTTTAAATCCAGTTTGCTTGTTTCTGAGGTCTTATTATTACATTCAAAGTAAAGATGAGCTTCTGATTAGGGTCTGCAGAGCTGGATGTCTCATGGATGTTTGCCTGGGCTCACCACAAGCCTAGAGGCGCAGAGAACACAGGGCCCCAGTGTGCTGGGGTTAGTCTGGGCCTGAGCACACAGTGGGCCTTAAGTAAGTGTAGACCAGGTAGAGTATTTCTTCTTGCTTCTGAGCCTTACTGTCCGATTACGATTAGGTCACATAGGAGACACCACTACCCTAGTACAAATCTACCAGTTCTTCAAAAAGAGTGATTGGGAGTATAACAATAAATGATTATTGGTCAGCTTATTGCTTCATTGGCAGCCTCTGTGCATTTCTGGCCCTTTAGGGCTGGCAGGGTGGCATGGGGCATGGAAGAGACCACGGGCTCAGGTGTCAGAAGGATTTCAGATCTTACCTCTGTAACTTAAGATCTGCAGGACTGTAACTGGTTTCAGTTTCTTCTATTGTATGTAATTATAATTATTATAATGTTATAATGCACAACCCAATGTTTCCAAATATTTTTACTTTTTTTTTTTTCCTCATAGAGCATGTGTGCTCACTGCAGGGAGAGAGAGAGAGAGCGAAAGAGAGAGCAAAAAAAGCGCCTTCCATGGGCTATAGTCATACTGCAATCCCTTTTCCTCCATTTATCTCCCCTGTCAGTATTTTGGGCATGCATGCACATGCAACTAGCATATATTTCAAGCCACCAAGTCTAGGACTTGAACTGTGCAGTCGGCTATGTGGGATCCAGTCACCTTAACCACCAGGCCACAGGCTGTTCCCCCCAATGCTTTTTAAAACAATGTATGACAGGGCAAGCCCTATGCCTGGTGGTTAAGGGAACCAGATCCCACATGGCTGTCCACAGTAGGAATTCTGGACCTAGCAGCTTGAAAAGCACATCAGGCATGTGTGTGTGCATGCCCAAAACCCTGATGTAAGAAAGGAGGAAGGGATTGTGGCGGGGCCACACCCTATCGGTGTGTGCTTTGTTCTTCTTCCTCTCTGTCGGTCTATCTGGTGAGCATACACACCCTCTGACAACAACAACAATAATAAATGACACCTGGGCCACCCAATAGCCCAGAGGGTAAAGGAATCAGATTTCACATGATCCACCACAGTTCCAGTCCCACCTTAGCAACTGGAAAAACATGCCAGGCACACACACGGGCATGCTGGAAATCCCAACAGAATGGAGAGGTGGAGAAGGGGTTGTGCATGACCATGCCTATTGGAGGTGCTTTCTCCCTCCCCCACTCAGCCCTTGTCAAATGCATGCACCTCCTGTCAATTAAAAAAAGTGTATATATATTCATACACAATACTATATAACATTTATTTTGTGTGGGGTTTTTTTTTGTTTTTGTTTTTGTTTTTGTTTTTTTGGAGAGGTTTTCGCTATAGGGCGCGTGCGCTCGCCAGACAGACAGAGACATAGAGACAGAAAGCGAGAAATCACCCCCCAGGGGGGATGGCCACGCCGCAATCCCTTCTCCTCCATTCTCCTCTCGGGATCTCGGGCACGCCCGCACACGCGCCCGGCGTGAGATTTAAGCCACCGGGTCCGAGACACGAACCGCGGTCGACTACGTGGGAGTCCAGCGACATAGCCATTACGCTAACTGCTGGTTCCCTATATAACATATTTATGACAACTAGGGAAATTCATCTAAGAAAGAGATTCATTCTTAGGTCTCCTGACTCTGCAGCCCTTTTCTCTAAAGTGGTATCTAGCTTTCAGTAAGCCGGTCTCGGGCTCAGATGCTGGCTGTGTAACCATGTTTGTTGCCTGATCCTGTGCAGGATTAATCCAGATAGTCGGTCCCTGGCTTATGATGGTTTGATTGAACAGTGGTTTTGATTTCATGATGGTACAAAGGCAATTCAGATGCAGTAGGAACCATGCTTCTGATACCCAACCTGTATCGCTTCCAATACAGTTTTTAAGAAACTGCATGGGGAATCAGCAGTTAGCGTAATGGCTATGTCACTGGACTCCCATGTAGTCGATTGCCTCCCACATGGCCGACATGTGGCTCAAGTCCTGGACCCGGTGGCTTGAAACTCACGCTGGGCGTGTGCGTGCGGGCCCAAGATCCCGAGAGGAGAATGGAGGAGAAGGGATTGCGGCATGGCCATCCCCCCTGGGGGGTGATTTCTCTCTTTCTGTCTCTCTGTCTCTCTCTGTCTGTCTGGTGAATGCATGTGCCCTAAAGCAAAAAAGCTCTCTCAAAAAAAAAAAGAAAAAAAGAAAGAAAAAGAAAAAGAAAGAAAGGAAGGAAGAAAAAAAGAAACTGCATGAGCAGGCCAGGCCTTGTGGTGCAGTGATTAAGCACTTTGCATCGGGAGCTGGATCCCACATGGCCAATCACAGTTTGAATCTCGGCTGTGGTGGTTTGAAAACCACACCAGGGGTGTGTGTGTGTGCATGCCCCAAATCCTGATGAGATGGAGAAATGGAGGGAAAAGGATGTAGCGTGGCCGTGTCCCATGGAGTCCGCTCTCTCTCTCTCTCCGGAGTGCCCACACCCTCTGGCAATTAAAAAAGAATACGTGAGCTATTCAACACTTTATTATAAAATAGTAGATGACCCTGCCCTGCTGCAGGTCAATGTAAGTGTTCTTAGTACATCTAGGTGGACGAGACTAAGCTACGATGTTTGGGAGGTTAGCTGTTAAATGCGTTTTCCCTTTGTGCAGATGGTACACATGCTTGCCAGAGAGACAGAGCGAGAGAGGAAAAGCACCCCACAGTGGGATGGGGTCACACCATCATCCCTTCTCCTCCGTTTCTGCATCCTGTCAGGATTTGGGGCACACGTGCCCAGTGTGTTTCTCAAGCTGCCAGGCCGAGACCAGAACTGTGCGGTCAGTCCTGTGGAATCTAGCTCGCTTAGCACCAGGCCACGAGGCCATCCCAAATGCACTTCTGATGTGTGGTATTTGCAGCTTACCATAGGTTCCCCTGGATGTGAGCCCGTCACCTGTCCAGAAGCACCTGTAACTAAATGCTGAGCAGTCTCATTGGAGTATAGCTCTGTGCTTCTGTGGCTCTGCTACTTCATCCTGGTTAACCACGCTCTCCCCACAGCACTGCCACACACAGATACATTGCTGAGCACCTGCTGCGCGCCCGGCGCTGTGTGCCCGCGCGCCCCCGGCGCTGTGTGCCCGCGCGCCCCCGGGGGTGTGTGCCCGCGCGCGCCCGGCGCTGTGCTGCAGCTGCCACACACGTCATCTCATCCCCTCCTCCGAAACCCTGCGCATGGGTGCATTAACCCCACTTTGCAGATGTGGCAGTATCAGAAAGCTGAAGTGCTTCAGTTACTGTCACCCCAGGAGAGAGAAGAGGAAGCGCCGGATTCCAGCCCTGGTCTGGCTCATTCTGGAGCCCGTGTGATTGGTCACTGTGCCGCCCGGCCTCGCTGAGAAGTACTGAGTGAGGAATGGCTGCTGAGCGGTGAGCTGAGTCAGCGGCCAGAGCGGACAGCTGGGCCTGCACAGCTCATGGTTTTGTCACCTGTGCTTCCCTGCCTCCGTGACACTGGGGAGGCCTTTCTCTAGGCAGACTCTCTCCCCAGGGCCCTGGAGTCAGGCTGCTCCCGTGGGCCTCCAGGTCAATCTGGCCCTACAGAGGAGGCTGAGTACTGGTCCCCATGTCAGCTGATGGATAGGATAACAGGGTGACACAGAGTATGGGACACAGCCCTGTTGTGAAACTGCCCTTGGTTCCAGCGCAGGGAAAATTCCTCCCTCCCCACTGAGGAGGGATGGGCTGCCCAAGGGCCAGCTCATCGGAAGGTAATAGGGACAAATGCAGGCGTGAAGGTGGCCATGGAATTTTCCAGTCACTTCTCTACCGGTCCTCTGACCGTCTCCACGGCCAGGCTGACAGGCAGACGCTGGGCTGGCATTCATGGCCTGCTTCCACATGCATGACCCCATTCTTAAGCCTCATAGCAATGATTCTGTACAGCTGCTTGGCCTGGTGACAGAGCCCAACCCCGTTCGGGTCCCAGCCCCACCAATCAACTAACTTTATGATTTGGGAAACGGACGAAACTTCTCTGAATCGAGGTTTCCTTTCTTTATAAAATGGGGATAAGAAGATTCACTTTGTCACAAAGCGTTGTGGGGGTTAGGTGGTGTATATAAAGTTCTAAAAATGCAAAAAGTGAACACTGAAAAATTAGGAAGGCCTTATGTGGTTATTATGTGGTCCGTTGCCCGTTGGAAATTTGACTTAGCCCCTAAGTGGCAGAGCTGGCTTCCTGCCTGGGGCCTGGACAGCTGGATCGGGGGCAGGACCAGCGAGTGCTTATCGTCTTCCAGCCAACCTGAACAGGCTGAGACAAGTGGTTTGGGCCGTCCTTCAGCTTCTCTGAGTTCTGGTGTTGATTCTTAGGGTTCTGGATGAGCATCAAGCTGGAACTTCAGGTAATGATGGCTCAGAGGTAGGCGGGTAGGAGCGGGTCAGGGGAGTAGGAGATAGGGAACCCTCGGACGCGCCTCGCATCGTTTTGAGCTCCCCTGCCTGAGGTCTCCTCCCTGCCAGTCCTCTGCCTAGTGCTGGAACTTTCCAGTCTCTTGGTGATTTCCCAAGACGAATGCACCACGCCTCAAGTGAGCTGTTTGCCTAAATGATAGGATGCTCCCCGTCATCCAGTGAATGAATATTTATGAAGGTCTCTACAAGGCGTACAACCCTGTAATCACGGCTGGAGGGTGGAGGTGCTGGGCAAAAAAAAAAGATCTGGGCCCGCAAGGATCTTCCAATATAGCCTGGGACTCAGAAAGCAGTTCTGGGTGGATGTAAATATTTCTGTCCCCTCCACCTACTTCCTGGTTCATACTCACTAAGGTTCTTTTAAAGTCAGCGTCATTCCTTCCTTTAACTCTGCACGCAGCGGGTGGAGCTCCACTTCTTTAAGTCCCCAGGGCTGTTTGGCTGGGTGAGTTTAGAGAGAGCCAAGAGCAGACAGCTATTTAACATTCCCTGGGACAGGGAGGAATGAATCACCGGTTGCCTTGGTTGTGTCAACCGGCCTGGCTCTTATCAATATACCCAGGAGTGGGAGACTCTCAGAAAAGAGAACCAAGCCAGTCTCCCGTCCCTGGCTCTCAGACACTACCCAGAAGGCACATGGCTTTCTGGGAGGGCAAGGTGACAGGCAGAAAAAAGCTAGGATGCTTTGGAGCTCACATGGGCGTTCTTTTTCTCAAGTCTAGGATCTCCTTTGTCTCGGTATCACCTCAACAGGATCTGAGGGGTTCGAGGGACAGCTGTTCCCCAGGCCTCTTGCACTGACTTTCTTTTTCTTTGTACCTTAAAAAGAAGTGAATCTTATTTCAAAAAGGGTAAACAAGTCTAAATAATTGTTGTTGTTGTTGTTATTGGTTTTAGAGAGGTTTTTGCTATAGGGCGCGTGCGCTCGCCAGAAAGACAGAGAGACAGAGAGAAAGAGAGCAAGAAATAACCCCCCAGGGGGGATGGTCACGCCGCAATCCCTTCTCCTCCATTCTCCTCTCGGGATCTTGGGCGCACACGCACACGCGCCTGGCATGAGTTTAAGCCACGGGGTCCGGGACTCGAACTGCGGTCGACTACATAGAAGTCCAGCAACATAGCCATTATGCCTACTGCTGATCCCACAAGTCTAAATAATTTGGAAAAAGGGGAATGCAAAAAGAATTTTTCAATCCATAGTGAGACCCTTCATTGAAAGATAACTGAGTTTTGGCATAGCTTACCTGTGCTTTTAAAAATGCTATTTAAAAAATACACTGACATGCTAAGTGAGATAAGCCAGTCACAAAAAAGACAAATACTGCCTGTTTCTGCTTACGCAAAGGGTCTAAAGTGAGCAAAGCCCTGGAAACAGAACCTAGAATGGTGTTTGCCGGGAGCTGAGCAGAGGCCGAAAACGAGGCATTCTTGTTCAATGGATGTAGTTTCAGCCATGCACAATGAAAACGGTCTCAAGGTCTGTTGTATGAAAACATGCATGCATTTAAATATTGTACTGTACACTTAAAATGTGGATAGCGGGCCGGCAAGTGGCGTGGTGGGTTAAGGGCGCTGGACTCCCACATGGCTGACTGTGGTTCGAGTCCCAGACCCGGAGGGTTGCTTTTTCACTTTCCCTCTCTCTTTCTGTGCCTCTCTTTAAAATATTAAAATACTAAATAAAGTTAAATAATTATTTTAAAATATGGAGATAGCTCATTAAATTAAGGGGGTAAATTTATGTTGTGTATTTTTACCACAATCACAAAAAGTACTTTGTTTGTATATGGCTCCTCTACTCTAAAAAGGAGTCTTCGAAACGTTCACGGCAAATGCATATGAGGGAAACATGCAAAAAAAGTTTTCACCAAAGTAAACTCATACTTTAATTCCATTGTGAATTTTTAAAAATAATAACTTTTTGAAATCCCTTGTCTACCGTTATTTTGAACGGATGGAGATGCCATTTACTTAACATGCCCCTCTTAAACATTCCAGTTGTTACTTTGAATAAGTCGACTGCAGTAGTTCACAGGTAAAATGGTGCTTTATGATTTTTCAGTCTTGCCTCCTTGAAGAGGCGGCACCAGATCAAAGGATGCAAATGTGCCAAGGGCTTTTGATATATATTGCCAAATTGCTTTCCAAAAAGGTTGTACTAATTTCCACTCCTACCAGCAATGAATGAGAGCCCGTTTCACCACACCCTCGGCCACACTGGGTATTATCATTTTTTTCAAACTGGGCTGATTTAGTAGGCAAACATTTGCATCTCGTTTTAATGGCCATTCCTGGGATTACTAATGGCAGGGAGCATCTTTCCGTGGGTTCGTGAATTGTTTATTTCTGTCTCCTAACCCTTCTTCTTAAGCCATTGAGCTTCGGGAGTCTTCAAAGTTTTTCTTATGGAGTTGTATGAGTTATCCCATGCCTGCATTTGGGTACATCACAAAACTCCATGGCAGCATGAGGGAATATAAAGGACTTCAAAAAGTGCGTGGAAATAGAATTAAAACGCAAGTTTATTTTGGTGCAAAAAATAAATAAATTGATGAGCTGGCAGGTGGTGTAGTGGTTAAGGTACTCAACTCCCATAAGGTTGACCACAGTTCAAATCCCATACCTAGCAGCTTGCTTCTTCACTTTTTCTCTCTTACTCTCTCTCTTTCTGGTCAAATTAAAATAAGTAAACAAACAATAAATACAAATAAAACAAAACAATTATTTAAAAAACAAAATCCATGCATTTTTTTTTTTTTACAATAGACATTTCCTGTGAGCTTAGAGACCCTCATAGATGCACCATTCCCTCCTCAAGCCCTCCGCTGCTCGAGAGTAGCCTCTCCCGGTCTCCCAAGTTCCTGCACAGTTTCCAAGGCACAGAGAAGACTCCAGCGTCTCACAGAAGCCCATCCACTAGCCGCAGTCTGCTTTTCTCTCCCTTCCGGTTCATGGAGCACAGTGAGACATCTCACCCTCTCCACTCACTAGTCCCATGCTAAGCACACGGATGTGCAAATAAATGCACGTCGAATGGACTCGGCAGAGACCAGCTGCGCTAAAACTCCCAGATGTCCTCTGGCCCCTGCCCAGACCATAGCAGACCTCTACTTCAAGAGAAACATGCTGGTTTGGGTCTGGGTTCGAAACCCAGCTCCTCCACTGAGTCAAAGTGGCTCAGTTTCTCATATCTGTTGGGTTTCTGTTCTCCCAGTTGGCAAATGGGGTGAAGGTTTTGACCCCACTTGGCGAGGTAAAGAGTAAATGAAATAATTCGAAACAAGGATTTTGAACACTTTTGGTATAAAATACACACACACGCACGAAGAAGCTGTTGTTTCTTCGCCACCAGTTCGTGGCTTCTTTCCGAAAACTTGGTTTTCCTGACGTGCAGTCTGTGCTGGCCGTCTGTAGCCGCTGTGCTGCGTTACCCCCAGTTCAGTGGCCTAGCTCAACACACATGAGTCCTCTCGTAGGCGAGGGCTCAGAGGTCAGACGAGGGCTCGCTGGGCGGAAGCAGAATGTCGGCAGGGCCCTGCCCCTCCAGAAGCTCCAGGGAAGAATCTGTTTCCTCCCCTCTTCCGGCTTCTGGAGGCTGCCTGCATTTCTGGGCTCGTGGCCCCTTCCTCCATCTTCCAAGTACATCAGTCCAGTCTCTGCGGTGTTCTCACAGCTCATTTCTATTTATCTCTGACCACCTTGTCTCTTTCTCTCTTAAGAACCCCTGTGGTGGGCCAGCAGATGGCATGGTGGTTACTCACGTGGCTGACACTGTTCAAGTCCCAGACCGGGCAACTTGCTTTCTCACCTTCCCTCTGTCTCTTTCTGGTCACATTAAGAAAAGAATAATGATGATGAGTTTTTTTTTTTTTAAGTGAAAATGCCAACATAAAAACAAAACAAAACAAAACAAAACAAAACAAAACAAAACAAAACAAAACAAAACAAAACAGAAAAACCTTGTGATTACATTGGGCCAACCTGGATAATCTCCCATCTCCAATTTTTTTTTTTTTTAGAGGTTTTCGCTATAGGGCGCGTGTGCTCGCCAGACATACAGAGAGAGACAGAGAGACAGAAAGCGAGAAATCACCCCCCAGGGGGTTGGCCATGCCACAATCCCTTCTCCTCCATTCTCCTCTTGGGATCTTGGGCACGCACGCACAAGCACCCAGCATGGGTTTAAGCCACTGGGTCCAGGACTTGAACCGTGGTCGACTACATGGGAGGCCAACAACATAGCCATTATGCCAACTGCTGGTCCCTTCCATCTCCAAATTCTTAACCTGATGACATTGTCAGAGTCCCTTTTACCATGTAAAGTAGCATGTCTACAGTTCTGGAGATTGGGACTGGACATTCTGGAGGGGCCATCATTCCGCCTACTGTACCATTGTACCTACCTGACAGCCCCCCTCACCCCCCCGCACTGAATGTTCTGCACCCTCCAGGAAGGAGCAGTAGGGAAAACAAAGGGTTACTGAGTTGAATCCTGCCGTAGGTGCCCTGATCGACCTGGGGGCAGAGATTTTTATATGTCTATAAGGAAATCGAGGCTCAGAGTGGCTTGGTCCTTGTCTTGGATCACACAGTGGACGCACCAGGTCCCAAGCTCTTTTCACCTCCTGTTGGTAGTACCTCTTGTCTGAGAGTCGTTCTCTCTTCATTGACATTCAATTCAGTGAGCAGGCCTTGGATGCCTGCCTTGAGGGGAGGCAGCATATATCAGACAACATGGTTTCCTGTAACTTTATGCAAAGTTAATTATCTGACTTTAGGTACGTGTAACAATTTCTTTATGTGCAAAAAGAGGATGGGACCATAGCAAACATGAAGGTTATGAGCAAGCACTTTACAAAGGAGGAAACCCAAATGGCCAGGAAGTGTACAAAAAAGATGCCTCACCTCATTAATAATCAAGGAAATGCAAATTAAAACAGCAATGAGAACTTTCACAATTCTCTGCCTCACCAAGTAGTTTCATCTAGGGATGATGTAGGATCTGGGCTTCTCTCTTGTCCACCCCACATTTCCAGAACTGGAAGGGTTCTCCACAAACAGTGTTGGTGGCTTCAAATCCATCGTCCCCAGGACACTAAGCATTCAGTTTGGTTTTGGAGAAAATGCCTGACAGTTGATGCTGCATGTTCATTACCCACCCACCCCCAGCTTTGAAACGTGTGGAGGAGGCAGAGGGATGAAATTGTGGTGGGGAAATGAGTCATCTCTGGCCAATCCAGTCTGTCTCCAGGGGAACCCTCGTCTGGGTTCGGCATCCTGTATCTAACAGAACTGCCCCCTTTGTTGTTTACTCACCTATTGTTTATTCATTTATTATCTCCTCCAGAGCAGGGAGTCACCGTCTTGTTCACTATAGTCACTCTATCTATTGGTGGTCAAGAAATAGGTTTGCTGATCTGTCTGGTACATAGTAGGTGGTCAAGGAATATTTGTCAAATTGAATGAATGAATTGTTTTGCTCTGGACTTTTTTTTTTTTTCCTTTTTCTTTCTTTCTTTCTTTATTTTTTTAGAGATATTTTAGTTTTAGGATGCGTGCACTCACCAGCAAGACAGAAAGTAAGAAATCACCCCCTGGGGAGATGGCCATGCCATGGTCCCTTCTTTATTCTCCTCTTGGGATTTTGGGAATGTGTGCACATGCAGCTGGCATGAGTTTCAAGCTGCCAGGACTTGAACCGTGGTCAGCCATGTGGGAGTCCACAACATAACCATTATGTCACTTACTGGTCCCACCTTGGTTTTCTTATATGGAAAGTAATGGGGTTGAACTCAGTGTCAGTTGATTGGTTGATTCACTCATTCATTCACTCACTCATCAGTCAAAAATGTTGGTTAAGCCCATCTATACACGGCCCTTGCTGGATGCCAGGTATGTGGTGTTGAACAAGAGAGACGACAGTCTGTCCCCTGGAGCTTCCATCTAACCACTGGGACAGACAGCCACCATCCTTACACGATTCATTTTAAAGGTAGATTACAAGTCACCAAAAATACAGAGCAAAACCACAGAACTCAATGAGTGTTTAATAGAGAGAAGCCTCTATGTTCTAAAAATCCAATCACCTGTTAGAACATGCTTTTTTTTTTTTTTCAGGTTTTTGCTAGAGGGCCCATAGAGATAGAAGGAGAGTGAGAACTCACCTCAGGGGGTGGCCACATGAAATCCCTTCTCCTCTTAGGACTTTGGGCATGCACACACGTGTCCCCAGCGTGATTTGCAAGTCACTGGGTCCAGGACTCGAAACGTGGCGAACCATGAAGGAATCCAGTGCCTTAGCCACCATATTGCCTGCTAGCCTTAGAACATACCCTTTTTTTTTTTTGATAATATAAAGGGTCTTCCAAAAATTATGAAAAAAAGTGTGAATTTTAGTACTTTTATACCAAAATAAACTTTTAAATTTCATTTTCTATGAACATTTTGAAGTACTGTTATAGATGTCTCCATGGTCAAGAACTCAAGACCAGTTGAAACAGCTCAAATCCAGAAGGCCAGGGACTCTCTACTTCCAGCCAGAATTCTTTCCCCTGGGGCAGTAGCCCCTCCAGCTCCACCATCAACAGGTCAGGCCTCACCCTGTGCACGCACCCCTACAGCTCTCCGCTTCACATGGGATAGAGCTCTAACTCCTCAAGCCAGAATGCAGGGCTTCTGTGACCTGACCCCAACTTTCCTGGACAACCTCATCTGTTCTTCACTCTCCATCTCAACCATGCTGGGCTACCGTGGGGCCTGGGGCCTGAGGCCTTTCAGTTTTTGTTATCTGCGAGATCACGGGTTGGAATGAAATGATCTTCAAGTCATACAGATGACATGATTCAGGGATTACTCCCCAGATACATTGTACTTCATGCTTTTACCCACTGTCTCTGCCTGGAGGGCCCCAATTGTCACCTGCAATTTTTCAACTTTTGTTGTTGTCGTCGTTGCCGTCGGGCGCACGCCTTGCCAGAGAAAGACAGAGGGAGAGAAAGTGAGAGAGCACATCCCCCCAGAGGGATGGCCATGCCACAGTCCCTTCTCCTCTTGGGATTTTGGGCATGTAGACACATGTGCCCAGCAAGATTTTTTAAGCTGCTGGGACCAGGACTTGCTAGTCCATTGTCGGCCATGTGGGATCCAGCCACCTTGACCTCCACATCATCTGCTAGACTCTCCACCTGCAAGTTTTTGAGATGATATTTTAGATTTCTTTCCTTCAGGATGGAGTTTGGACATCACACTTCCCCAGAAATCCAAACAAATTCATTCTCTGTGTTTCCGGAAGAATAGGGAACTTATTACCTTCTACCATGTGCAAGAGGGTCTTCAAAACGTTCATGAGAAATGTGACAAACTATGTATAGATTATCAAAAGCTATTGCATCGAAAGAAATGTATATTTTGATTCCATTTTTCCATGAGCTTTTTGAAGTCTCTTCATGTGTAGAGAGCTGTGTGTAGAGCTGTGGGTAGACACTGTATCCTAGTGTTTGAGCATGGGCTCTGCACGAGGGGAAAAACAGGACTCGAATCCCAGCTTTGCTGTGCTGTACTGGCTGTGCAAACTTGGTGAATCATTTATTTTTATTTATTTTTAAAGATTTTCACCATAGGGTGTCTGTGCTCATGGGAGAGAGACAGAGAGAGACAGTGAGAGGGAAAGTGAAACATAACCCCCCAGGAGTGGCCATGCTGCAATCCCTTTTCCTCCAGTCTCCTCTAGGGATTTTGGGCACGCATGCTCACATGCCCTACGTTTTTCAAGCGCCTAGGTCCAACACTTGAACCATGCAGTCAAACCCATGAGAGTCCAGCACCTTAACTACCATGCTACCTGCTGATCCCTGGGCACATCATTTAACTCTCTGAGTCTCAGTTTTCTCATCTGTGAATTGGGGATCATAAAACTTCCCTCACAGTATTGTACAAACTCAATGCAAACGTAATCAGAAAGCCCTTCACAGCGTCTGGCAAACAGTGAGGCTTACAGCCATGGGCTTTTTCCCATCCTACATTCTAAGTTCCTTCATGACGGGAATTAGGTTGTACCCATTCATGGACCTCCCAGACAGCTTAGACAAGAAAAGGGACATGAATTCAACAGTTATTACACACCTGCTATGTGCCAGGCACACTGCCATACACACAAATTTTCTTTAATTCTCACTGCAAGTCAATAAGCAAGGTATTATAATTACCCTCACCTGCCAGGAGGGAATTGCTGTCCAGAAAAGTGAAGTGGCTTTTACCCAAGGCCGCACAATAATAAGCGGCAGAGCTGTGAGCTGAGCTGACGTGTGTGCCTTCAGAGGCCAAAATGGCTCTATGCAATTCAACTGCCATTCAGCACAGCTCAGCACCTCCCCTACAAGCCACTCGCGGTGGCTACGGCATTGTTGGTTTGCTTCGGATTCCCCACGAGACTGCAAGCTCCTCAAAAGCAGGGTCTGTGTCTCACTCCTCTGTATCTGATCCCCCAAGTACCCACAGGTGTGCCGTGGACGCTGCGTGTGCTCATGAGTGGATGGATGGATGGATGAATGACGAGGGGATAAGTGGATGAGTGGGTAGACAGGTTAATGGATGGGTGGATGGATGGATGGATGATAAGTGGATGATTGGATGGACGGATAGACAGGCAGAGGAACCCACAAGCAGATGAACAAGAGTCCCTGGATGAAGGGTTATATGCCAAGCATTTCTCTCTAATCACTCTTTGCTCTCTTCTCCTGGGACAGTTCTAGGACTGGGAGAAAAAAATGGGGAGGGAAACACAACCCCCCATGACCACCAAACCTCTCTCCAGGTGTCCCCACAGAGGACGCAACAGTGAACAGATTCCAACTGCCAAGAGTCACGTGGGGCTCTGGGGTCCACCACCGTGAGGCCGGCTTCTCAGAATCACTAAGTGTGGGCCAGAGCCCGACTCGCACTTTGGCCTTTCCTTCCCCCTTTCCCTCCATCAGCACCCATTGACCCCCTGGTTTTGACCATGAGATGAGCAGATTTTGCGATCAGGGCCACCACGTCTCCAGAGAGGGTGAGGCTCTGAGGCGGGTATTGGCCCAGGAAGTGGGTCAAAAGCCATTGCCCCATTATCGCAATAGTGCGAAGTCCTGAGGTGCTTAGTCACCGCCTGAGCTGATCGTATCTGCGTCTCCCACGATATTCTGGGAGGAAGGAGGAACCAAGGGCGATGTGAACATCTCCAGCCCACATTCCCTTGGGCGGGATGAAGAGATGCGCTTAGCACAGGGCCTGGCCGGGAGTGCTCACTAACAGGAGCTGCAATTCTTAGCGTGGTCAGTGAGCACTAAAGGCAATCAGCTGTTATAGCACTTCACTCTGCTACATCTAGAAAGGACTTGCAGTCCACATCACACCCCAAAGTGGTGAAAATAAAGATAAAGATACAAGATGGTGTTTCGTGTCATACAATCCACAAAGTAAAATTCCAGGCAGCTATTAAATCGATGGGTGGCATCTTATTTATCGCCAGGATTTTTTTCAAGTTTATTATTGGGGTCAGCAGGTAGCATGGTAGTCAGGGTGCTGGAACCCATGTGGCCGACTCTGCAGTTCCAGTCCCAGACCCAATGTCTAGAAAAACATGCTGGGCTCTGGTGCACGCATGCCCAAAGCCCTGGGAGGAGGATGGAGTCTCCTCCATTGTGGTGTGGCCATCCCCACTGTGGGATGATTTTTTACTTTCCCTCTTTGTCTCTCTCTGCTAGCGCACTTGCCCTGTGGCAAAAATCTAAAACAAAACAGAAGTTTATTTATTTCCTCCATGAGGAACACACAGGCATCCCAGCAGGGCCTAGTCTCAGCCAGCCTAGATGACAGGCACATGCATGGCCCGGCTCAGCCCAGTCCAGCCACCCCACGTCCGTCAGGGGGCCCCTGGATGCAAACCCAGGGCCTTCTCTGTCGGCCCAGCATCGCGGGGCCTCGCCTCCCCAGTGGCACTGGCTGGCCCTGCTGCCAGTATTTTGCCTACAGGACTTGAGTGTCTAGGTGTGAAGCCAGGAGAAACTGAACTTATGTCAGCTCCCTATGCTCCCAGAGCCTCAGGTCCTCACTCTGTAAAACAAACGTGAAGTGTCCCACCTGGGGGGTTGTCAAACGAGTCCGTGAGCACTGGCATCCCCAAGCTTGGCAGCAAGTAAGAACCCCGGGGTCCCCCGGGGTCGGGGGTCGTGACACAAATGCAAATCACTGTTTTCAGCAAGCACCTCGGGCTGCTCTCCTGCCGCCCACAGGCCTGCACCGGTGATCTGCGAGGGAAATTTGCAGAGCTGAGCACAGGTCTTGGCAGTAGCAGGTGCTCAGGAAAGTCCAGCTATTGCTGGTACCAAAAGCCCTTGGGCCGTCTTCAGGCTCCGTATGCCTTACGTCTGTCTGGACATCCGTGGTTACTTCAGAATGACATCGAAGCCCATCCAGGGCTCTGCGTATCTACCGCTGCAGTCCAGCACGTGACACCCGGATTCCTGCAGTCGTTTTCCTCACTTCCACTCTCAGTCCTCCCAGTCCAGCCCCACCAAACAGCTACCATGATCATGTATTCCAATTTGCTAAATCAGAACATGATGCTTGGGACCAGCAGTTGGCGTAATGGCTATGTCGCTGGACTCCCACGTAGCCAACCACGGTTTGAGTCCTGGACCCGGTGGCTTAAACTCATGCCGGGCGCGTGTGCGTGCATGCCCAAGATCCCGAGAGGAGAATGGAGGAGAAGGGATTGCGGTATGGCTGTCCACCCTGGGGGTGCTTTCTCACTTTTTCTCTCTCTCTTTCTCTGACAAGTGCACATCCCCTATAGCATTATTTTTTAAAATTTTGTTTCCAAAAGCATGTGTGCACACGCATACATACAAATACACACACACACACATATATATTTATCTAATACACTATACATGACACATAGCCAAATGTACATACAAAAGTCTGTAAAGGTATACACCAACACGTTAAAGTTTTGTTTACCATCAAAATACGTTTATTTTCAAATGAAAAATAATCCATAGAAGAGTTTCTATCCCACAAAGATCAATGTTATCAGCATCATTGCTACCAGATAGTAAAGCCAAGCAACAGGGAAAGGAGAATGCTCATTGCACCTGGAGCTGGAATTTCGGCGGCCGCATGTCACATTTCATTCCATTTCCAAATTCCTGATGTCCACGGGAACCTAGAGCTGCTCCCAGACATCCCGCGTTCTGGTCTGGAGAGACGCATTCCTTTGGGTGTTGGGCTCCAGAAGGAATGGACACTGGGAATCTCGAGATAAAGGGCCTTGTGCAACTCGGCGAATAACGTCCTGGGCCCCGCCAGTGATCCTGACACATTCTTCAGTGGCTGTTTGTCACATCCACCCTCTATAAAAACCAGGGATAACGTCAAATTGCAACTCAGCAAAGACGTTTCTGCTTGTAGCAGAACTGGAGCGCCCTGGGCACGTTGCCTAACTCTGGAGGGGTCACTGGCGCTTCTATAAAGCTCAAGTGGGCCGGCCCTGTTCTGACAGCTCCCCGTGCATGCTCCGTCTAATCCTCGTATTAACTCTGTAAAGTAAGTGCCGCTCTGGTCCGCCTTCTACAGAGGGAGCTAGGTGCAGAGAAGGTAAGCGGCAGCCAGGGCCACCCCGCCAGTCAGCGGTAAAGACAGGCTATGAACCCAGGCAAGCTGGCTTGGGCACCCTGAGTTCCACCACTAAGCGACATGACCCCAAAGAACTAGGGGCCTGGGGCAGTTACACATGCCTCTCAACTTGCACCCTCTTCCTCTCTGCCCATCCACCCAGATATTTTGACACCGAGCTGAGTCACCCGGGCCCGTCGGCCATATTCCACATGGCACGCAGCTGGCTTGTAGGCTTGGCTCAGGGGGTGGAGGGGCGGGGGTCGTAGGAGTGTGGGCCCAGGGGGACAGACTGCCTTGGGTTTGAATCCCAGCTCTAGCACTCCTAGCACTCTAGCACCCCACCCTACTGTGCCAGTCTACAAGCCAGGAGACATAACTTCTCCAAGCCCCTGTTTTCTCATCTGGAAACAGGGAGAACTCACATGGCCCTCCTACTAGGGTTGTGGGCTAAATCAGTCATCAACGTGAATGGGCCCGTCCTAGTACTTGACTCTACTGAAAAGGCCCCCGGTACGGATCGGGGCGAGTCCAGCCACTCGTTTACTCAGTTTCCTCCTTGAGAAAGTGGGGAGTGATCCTAATGCCCTGTCCAGAGGGCACTTCTGGAGACTCGCAGTGAAGTACGTATCAGGCTTGGCATGTGTGCGTCTTTGCCTAACACATGTTTGGCTTTGTTGTTGTTGACGCCATGACGTTGGTATGGTGGGGAGTTAGTGGGGGCTCTCTAGAGTCCCCCCCTCCATGCCCCTAGGCTCAAACCATGGACCGCAGGCAGGTTATTTCATCTCTCTAAGCCTCCGTCTCCTCTCTGCGAGGTGGGTAACAGCAGTACCAAACGTGAGGGTGTGTTACTGCAGTGGGCCCTGCCCGGCAGTGGGGCCTGGGCCGTGCCTCTCTGATGCACATCGACCAAGTGCCCGCGTGGTCCTGAGCACTGTGTTCTAGGGCTGGAGTTGGGCTGATTCTCTGACACAGGAGCCCAGGGCTGGGGTCAGGGTCTCACTTAAGGTTCCTCGACTTGCAGACCATCTGGTCCGCAGCTGTACACACTCCCCTCTGGAATGACTGGCTGCCCAGGAAGGCCGGTCAGGCCTTGGCAGAGTGGGTGAGTGGAAGAGGAGCTGGCATGAGGCTCAGATGAGCACACCCTAATGACTCTGGACTTGGCAGATGCTCGTGGAAAGCTGAGGCCTGCCAGGCACCCACTCCTGAGCCCTGGCCTGAGGCCCAGAGCATCCCTGGTCCTGCTTGTCCCCTGAGCAGCACTCGTGCCTGAACAGAGCTTCCTTTGTGTGGTGGCAGTGGTAGGAACTGCTCCTGGGTGGCAGTCGCCCAGCAGAGGGCCACCATCGAGTTACCAGCTGGAGCAATTGTGAGGCCAGCCAGCTGGGACCCTGAGCTAGTCTCTAGGGCAGGGGCCACAAGGCCATTACTGTACCTCAGGGAGCTCTAGGGCTTTGCAGCTCTGCCTGCTGGACCCCAAGGTGCCTGAGTCATACCTGTTATGTCCACGGTGGGGTCTGGAAACTTCAAGGAGGGAGATCCTCAGAAGTTCCCGAAGGCCCTCAGGCTTGTGGATCTAAATTGATCCGGTCTCCATGGCAGCCCTGCAAGCCAGGATGCATGAGCTCTCTGTGTAGATGGACACCAAGGCTTGGAGGGGTTGGCGTTAGGGGAGTGGGAGGCCCAGAGCATCCCTGGTCCTGCTTGTCCCCTGAGCAGCACTCGTGCCTGAACAGAGCTTCCTTTGTGTGGTGGCAGTGGTAGGAACTGCTCCTGGGTGGCAGTCGCCCAGCAGAGGGCCACCATCGAGTTACCAGCTGGAGCAATTGTGAGGCCAGCCAGCTGGGACCCTGAGCTAGTCTCTAGGGCAGGGGCCACAAGGCCATTACTGTACCTCAGGGAGCTCTAGGGCTTTGCAGCTCTGCCTGCTGGACCCCAAGGTGCCTGAGTCATACCTGTTATGTCCACGGTGGGGTCTGGAAACTTCAAGAAGGAGGGAGATCCTCAGAAGTTCCCGAAGGCCCTCAGGCTTGTGGATCTAAATTGATCCGGTCTCCATGGCAGCCCTGCAAGCCAGGATGCATGAGCTCTCTGTGTAGATGGACACCAAGGCTTGGAGGGGTTGGCGTTAGGGGAGTGGCCCGAGGGTACCCAGCTGACCCCAAAGCCCTTTGCTGCCAGCTGCAATGCCCTGGTGGTGTGGGAAGCAGGGAAAGGCCAGGACAAGGAAGCTGCCACTTAATCTCTACGTGGTGGCTGGGCCAAGCAATGTGTATGCGTTGTCTGTCCCATCTCAACATCACCCCCTCCGAGGTGGTATCATAACCCTTAGCAGATGAAAAATCTGGGGCCCGTGCAGGCTGCCATCCCAGATCACATAGCTGGTAATGGCCAGAACCAGGATTTGAACTCGTTTTCCTGACCTTACAGCCTTCTTTCCGTTTTATTCTTCCCTCCCATGTCCTGCGGGGCCTGGGAGAGTGTCACAGAGCTGGGGTGGCTGCATTGGTGGTGGGCAAAGCGGATGAAGACCAGGGGAAGCAGGATAGGTAGCTAATTATTACCATATATCAATTGAAGCAGGAGTTGGTAACAAGTCGAGGTTTCTTTTTTTTGGGAGAGGTTTTTGCTATAGGGCGCATGTGCTCACCAGACAGATAGAGAGAGACAGAGACAGAAAGTGAGAAATCAGCCCCCAGGGGGGATGGCCACGCCGCAGTCCCTTCTCCTCCATTCTCCTCTTGGGATCTTGGGCACACATGCATGTGTGCCCAGTGTGAGTTTAAGCCACCACATCTGGGACTCGAACCACAGTTGACTACACGAGAGTTCAGTGACATAGCCATTACGCTAACTGCTGATCCCACAAGTCAAGGTTATTAAACTGTTATTACGTACATACATAGGTGCAGGAAAGTGTAACATACATTATAGAAAAGTGTACCGACCCGGAAATCACACACAGAACACCACCATGAGCACCGAGGCCTGGAAGCGGAACTGTTTGGTAACCCAGACACACACCCCGGTGCTCCTGAGCAGAATATCCGATCGCATCGACTGGTTCTGTTTGTCCTCCCATGAAATCACACATCGTGTGCGTGTGTGCGCGCCTGTACCTGGTCCCTTTTGTGCAGCATCATGTTTGTGTGTAGCAAGTATGTTTTTCAACATTTTGTGATAAAGTTTTCAAACATGCAGTGAAGACTTGAAACCATTTTATGTTGAATGCCCTCAAACTTACCACTGAAGTTCCGCTATCAGCCTTTTACTACACTTGCTTTTTGTCCACGTCAAACCTTCCCTCATTATTTTTAATTTGCTATCGGGCATGTGCACTCCCCAGAGAGTGAGACAGAGAGAGGGAAGGCGAGAAAGCATGCCGCCAGGTTTGGGATTCAAACCATGGTCTGCCACGTCGGAGTCCAGCGCCTTAACTGCCACACCACTTGCTGGCCCCGGTAACATGCGCTTTTATTTCTCTGGAGTAAATATTTAAGGGTATAATGACTGGGTCACAAGGTGTGTGTATGTT
Organism: Tupaia belangeri chinensis; assembly: GCF_000334495.1. Classification (NCBI taxonomy): domain Eukaryota; kingdom Metazoa; phylum Chordata; class Mammalia; order Scandentia; family Tupaiidae; genus Tupaia; species Tupaia belangeri. The sequence goes on from NW_006160148.1 coordinate 545,034, forward strand.
CTGCTTTGTAAACAACGAATCGATTCCTTTCTAAAGTGGAGAGTGCATTACGGTATCGATGACCATATATCATTTTACTACTAACAAATTCAGGAGAGTTCTTCACAGGCTGAGACACTCTGAGCAAGGCCTTGCTGAGGGTGCTATCTCTGTCTCACTCATGGGGGAAATAAATAAAGAAACAACTTTAAAAAAAGGTGTGCAAAATGAGAACGTGAAAGCCCCCTTCCTGCCCTGTAACCCCACCAGCAAAGGACATAGCTTTGTATTTTTAAAAAATAAGTTGTAATAATCGCAAGGTTTAAAAACAAAATTTGCTATAAGGTGTGTATGTTTGCTGGAATGAGACAGAGAGTGAGAGAGAGGGAAAGTGAAAAAGTCGCCCCCCGGGGGAATGACCGCGTTGTAATCCCCTCTCCTCCATTCTCCTCATGGGATTCAGGGCACTCATACACATGCCCAGTGTGTGTGTGCGTGTGTGTGTGTGTATGTGTGTGTGTGTTTGGAGAGGTTCTTGCTATAGGGCGCATATGCTCACCAGAGAGACAGAGAGACAGAAAGCAAGCAATCTCCCCCTAGAGGGTATGGCCACACTGCAATCCCTTCTCCTCCATTCTCCTCTCGGGATCTTGGGCACACACGCACACATGCCCGGCGTGAGTTTTAACCCACCAGGCCCGGGACTTGTACTGTGGTCGACTACATAGGAGTCCAGCAATATAGCCATTATGCTAACTGCTGGTCCCCACCCCACCCCCGCAGTGTATTTTGTAAGCGAGAGACTTGAACGGTATAATTGGCCATGTGAAATCCAGCCCCCGTGACCACCACACCACTGGGTGAGCCAGGACGATCACTTTGATGTGCATGCTTCCAGAATCTTCTCCATACATACACAATAGACATAAATATATTGACCCAAGGCTGGAGTGCATCTATGCGTTTCCAGTCCTGGCTGCCAATGTATTCGCTGCGTGACTTAGGGAAAGTTGATTAGTCTCCCTGTTTCCTGTTTCCAAAGGCCTTAGGCAGTTGTTTCTGGAATGATTTTCCAAGTATCTCCAGGCCCCTCCACATTCCAACCTTGAATGGGCACAGGAGAGTACTGTCAAAGGAATGCCTAAGCTCTTAGGAACAGACATCTTGACACACAGTCCCCTGGAGGTCCCTGGACTGCTGGGATAGTTGGACCCTGAGCTATGCAGCAGATTGATATTGCTCACCTGGGCAAGGGGGCATTGCACAGATCACCCATGCGGATGGGCAACTCGTGCCTCCTTACCTAGAGCGCACCTGGGCAGGTGTGGTGACATGGGGTCGGGTGGGTACCTGGGGCTTACTTAGCCCTGGAGACCCTGGCTGTAGTCATCAGGTCCCTGTCGGGGAATGTGGGGGACTCCTTGTGTAGCTTCCTTCACAAGACGCCATGAAGCTGGTCCTGTAGCCTAGCGGTTAAGAGGGCTGGTTCCCTCATGGCTGACTACAGTTTGAATCCAGGTCCCAGCAGCTCAAAAACCACACCCGGCGCTTGTGTGTGTGCCCAAATCTGGACAGGATGGAGAATGAAGAAAAGGGATTGGAGCATGACCACACCCCGTTGGTGGGGGGTGCTTTTCCTCTACCCCCTTTCTTCTCTTTCTCTGGTGAGTGCATTCGCTCTCTGGCAATTAAAAAAAAAAAAAAGACATCACCTTCTCCAGCTCAGGGAATCAAGCTCTGCTTGTCCACCTTGGGGCAGGGGCACCGTTCCCTGGGCCCACGTCCCCATAAATAAGTGTGGAGCAAGTCAGAGTGGGCGGCCCACGTGCCCCTCCCCTAGGCCTGCCGTGGGCGTGGCCACCGCCACCTTCTGTTCAGTCACAGTGGGGTTCTCACTTCCTGTTTGGCTTGACTTGATCGACAACACAGGGAACACTGGCCATGAGATCAATTAAAGTCTCGAGACATGTTCTGTTTTGTGTCTGGAGACGCTACTCAGCTGCTTCCTCCAAGAAGAGGGGATGGGGTACATGTTTGGTCTGTTTCCTTCTCTGCACAGCTGGCCCGCTTTGCGCTGTCACTCACTCCAGGAGAGGCGTATCAGATGGGACAGCATCCGAGGAGGAACCCAGCTGGGGGAGGATGTCTGAGTCCTGGAATTACCCTCCTGGTAACCTTGCAAGCATTTTCACTCACTCCTTCTCTCCTTCTCTCCCTTGGGAGGAGTTTCCTCTCTGGAAACCTCATTAGCCCTGCAATTTGGGGGCCATTTTACACAGGGCATTGAGACTAGCCTTTTGAGGGGGATGAATGACTCAGGTTGAGTCCTCAAGGGAATCCGAGGACTCAGGACGCAAACGTGGAAGCCCAGCAGGTTACCTAATGGCCTCAAGCCTCCGTTTCCTCATCAGCAAAATGAAGTTTCCTCTTGGGCTGTTGCAGGGTCTCGATGAACTCACATTGCGGATCAGGCTTGCTTCTGGGCTCAGCACGTGCTGCTCCCGCGCTCTGTGTCACTGGACAGTTTCCATCTACCCACTGCAACCCCAGCCCATCAACCGGGCTGACACCAACAGGCCTCCCGGACACAGCTGAAATGTTCTCTCCCCGGAGAACACTCCCAGCCGCCCTCGGCTTCCAGTTAAAAGCACCCACGGGCCCTGAGCACTTCCTCCTCAGCCGCATCACAGCTGGGATTTCAGTAACTCTTTGTTTGACGTCCGCCCCCTCGGCCCAGACTGTGGCCCCACACAGAAGGGGTGGGTCTTGGTAGCTCATCCCTCATCCCCAGCTCCTCCTCCAGGCCTGACACTGAGTGGGCCTTTAGGGAGGGAACATTAGCACCCCTCACAGAAACCAGGAGGAGGCCTGTGGACCTGAACCCCCGACACTTATGCGAAGCCCTTGGGCTCGCTCCATGTTAGATCAGGGCCATGCGAAGGCCTAGGACAGTGGCAGAACTCCATCAGGCTGAGATGCCTCCTGGCTCTGGGCTCCAGGTTGAGCTCCCCTAGAACTTGGGGTTCAGTCGGTTCCCTGATTCAGTGGTCAGATTAGGGGAAGGCAGGCCCAGACAGGCCCATTCTAAAGCCTAGGCCGCTGGGGAGGGCAAGCCCTCAGCCTCACCCACGCCGCCCGGCCTCGCACACACGCAGGCTGCTACACGCCTGGTGCAGCCAACAGCTGCTGCTCCAGGTCCGGGCACACCCGGCCTCATCGCAGAGAAAGGAGAGCCGGCTGAGCGTGAGGCACTGCCACGGGCTCTTGGGATACCGCAGTGACCCGCGGGGCTGTGGCGCTCTGCCCTGGCTTATGGTTGGGCGGAAGTGACAAATACCGCAGATTGTGTAGTGGGTTAGAAGACGACAGTGCTGTGGGGCAGATGAGGTGGGGAAGGGGGAGACGGATGTGGGGTTAGGGAACAGAGCTGCGTCTAAGCAGCCCCATCAGGAAAGGCACCCCGTGTCATCATACATAGCCTCCCTAGCAAGCTCTTGAAGTGTTGTCATTGTCCCCATTTGATAGATGAAGAAACTGAGGCTTAGGAGGAAAGTGGACGTGCTCAGGGTATCTCTGCCTGTGAGGACAGAGCCAGGACTTGAACCCAGGCCTCTCTGCTGTCCAGGGCTGGGAGCTGTGTACCCAGTTCCATTTGCTGGGTTCCCTGAAGAGGCTGCAGCCACGAAGCCTCTGTAGGCCTGGCGCTCTGCAGGGCATGTGTCTCCAAGTCAGACCTGTTTGGGCTGGACAGCCCAGCCCCTGGAAAAGTTCCTTTGTGCTTTTCTCAAAGGGCCCCACAAGGGTTAAACGCCCTGACATTAGTGCTAATTGGAGGCTGACTTTCCCATTCAGTCCTGACAAAGCCGGGTGTTTGCACACGGCCTGAGGAATGGGACCACACGCACCGCAGTGAGCGAGGGGGCTCCGTGCCCGCAGCCTGCTGGCAGCCCGCCCACCTTGCCCTCACTGGCACCTGCTCCTCTCCCACGGAGGTGGAGCCCTGCGGGGATGCCAGGCCCTCTGACTGCAGCTCTGTCCCCTGATCTGAGCACGTCTGGACCCAATCTCTCCCAGTGATGAACACTCCCCATCGGTGTCCACTGCTCCTTGGCTGAGTTACCAGTCCCCGTTGCAGTGAACAAGAAATGCTTCAAGGATGAAATGCGGAAACAACCAGATACGGCCGGCAACGTGTGCTGGTCAAGGTGGCTGGATCCCACATGGCCGGCCAAGCAGTTCAAATCTTAGACGTGATGGCTTGAAAAGCACACTGTGTGTGTGTGAGCGCATGCGCAAAATCCCGAGAGGAGGAAGAAACCCAGGAAAAGGAGTTGTGGTGTGGCCATCCCCACGGGGTGCTTTCTCTCTTTCTCTGTGTGTGTGTGTGTGTGTGTGTGTGTGTGTGTCTGTCTCCCACGGACACATGCCTCCTCTGACAAATTAAAAAAAAAAAAAAAGAAAGAAAGCAAAAAAAAAGAAGGAAAAGAACCTAAATGTCCATTAAAGAGGGAAACAGCTGGGGCCAGCAGATGGTGTGGTGGTTAAGGTGGTGGACTCCCACATGGCCAACCGCGGTTCATATCCCAGACCTGGAGGCTTGAAAATCATGCCAGGCACATGTGCATGAATGCCTAAAATCCTGAGAGGAGACTGGAGGAGAAGGGAGTGCGACGTGGCCATTCCCCTGGGGGGAGATTTTTTAATTTCCTTCTCTTTGTCTCTCTTTGGTGAGCACACACACCCTATAGCAAAAACCTTAAAAGAAAAGTAAAAAGGGAAATAGCTAAACACCTGAGAGAACGAACATCGATGCCATGTGGATATTTTGCAAGAGCCAGGCAGGTCTGTGGGCACAGCCACATGGAGCACCACACGGCTCGCCATTAAGGAAAAACAGGAAACTGCAAGACAGTTGTAGAGTGGGGCCCCTATCTGGGCTAGTTTACAACTTGTCTCAATAGGAGCACGAGCCCTTCGCTAGATCGAAACGTACACGAGCCCAGTCGAGAATATTTAAAAACCGTGGCACTTTGATCATAAAAATAATAAATACATCTTCAAAATATTAGAAAAAAAATTGTGGGGGTCAGCAGGTGGTTAAGGTGCTAGACTCCCTGGTTCAAGTCCCAGACCTCGTAGTTTGAAACTCATGTCAGGTGCATGTGGGTACATGCCCAAAATCCCAGGAGAAGAATGGAGAAGGGATTGTGGTGTGGCCATTCCCCATGGGGGGTGCTTTCTCTCTTTCTCTCTCTTTTTGTCTCTGTCTCTCTTCAGTGAGTACATACAACCTATAACAAAAACCTTGAAAGAACAAAAGAAAAAGAGAAAGAAAGAAAGAAAGAAAGAAGAAAAAGAGAAAACTGTGAAGAGAAACCACCAGTTAATGGGGAGAGAACGGCTGGCTGGGGGTGGAAAGGGGCTGGAGGTAGACTTTCAACATTTTTCTCTATTTTCTTCTGAATTGTTAAAAAACTTAATAAAGAGCATATATGTGTATATATGTATATATTTGTGTGTGTGTGTTTGTGTGTGTGTGTGAAAGAGAAGGCACTTCTACTGGAGCATGGTTATGCGCAATCCCTTCTAATCCTCTTCTCCATCCCACAGGATCTGGCACGTGCACACACACACACACACACACACACACACACACACACCCTGCGTGTTTTTCAAGCTGCTGGCTGGGATTAGAACCACAGCCAGCCGTGTGGATCCGGCTCCCTGTGCACGGTGCTTACTCACTGTGTTACGGGACAGCTGAGAAGCACTTTGAGTGAAGACCGCCCATTTCAGTGTAGACCATTGACTTTCATTATTTGTGGCATTTCTCCTCCCGTAAAGTGGCCACAAACTCCGCATTAGTAAACACTGCACCAGAGTCCGAAGGAGAAACCCAGAGCTAAGTTCCTGTGAGCCCCGATCACAGCATTTTCATCAACCAGCAATACGTACTACTCGGTCTTGTTTTACGTGTGATTCTGCGTAAAGGTCCTATACATTGTTCATTTATCAACATAGACCTCATGGCCACCCTCCTGTAACTGGTGTGTGAGCGACATGTATTCTCACTGCGTGGTCTTCCTGTGCTTAAGACCACTGGGCAGGGGCCCAGTAGCTGGCATGGTGGTTAAGGTGCTAGACTCCCATACGGGCAACCACAGATTGAGTCCCAGACCTGGCAGCTTGAAAATCACACTGGGTATGTGTGCCTGTGTGCCCCAGAAACCCGAGAGGGGAATGGAGGAGAAGGGATTGCTGCATGGCCATCTTTCCTGGGGGCAGGGTGTGATTTCTCACTTTCCCTCTCACTGTCTCTGTCTCTGTCCAGTGAGTGCACATGCCTTGTGGTGAAAACCTTAAAATGAAACAAAACTCTGGGCAGCCCTCCCCTTTTGGGAGTTCCATGAGACTGCCTAGCACAGACCCCCTGGGCTATGAGGAGTCAGCCTCAGGTACAGGGCTGGGAGAGCAGTTCACCACGGGCAGGGCTGCAGCTCAGTGCCAGGCTTCCCAGACTCGGCGTGGGGCCTACACAGCTCAGTGCACCATGAAGGCTGCCAGTTAAAAGATTAGGGACCCACACCTTCCCCAACACTGAGCAGAAGGCGATGACAGAGCTCCACACACATTGTAGCAGCGGGGTGGAAAGCGGAGGGCTGCCTGACTCACGGACTGGGCGACCCAAGCAGCAGATGAACCAGCAAATGCAGGGACGGCACCTCCCTTGGAGCGCTCGGGAAATGAACCAGCCCGACGTGCAGGACGTGCTGGCGTCATCGCGTCTGTGCTTCCTGGCGGTCTCGCACCTGCATCGAGTGCATTGATCACATGGACCCTCACCCCACTCCGAACACAAGTACCACTGCCCCTGTTGTGGAAGAGCGAACTGCAGCTCCAAGAAGCAAGGTCACACACCCAGGTTCCTGTGGTCGGTTGGCAGAGCGGTTAGACGGGAACCCACGTGGCCACCTCCAGAGGCTGCCCTGGCTGTCACCATCTCTCCTGGCTGGGAGAGCGCTGGCCCTCTGTGGTGTTTCAGGGCCTGGACGCCCCACTGGTGCGGAAACATTGGGGTGGGACTGCGTCCTGTTCCCAGGTCTTCACGTCCAGACTCCTCTGCTGACCTCATCCCCGCTTCTCCCCCGCTTGGGTCCAATTGGCCTTTTCGGTTTTTTCTCTCCTGCTTCCTTTCCCTAATGCAGGGCCCAGCCCGGCTACTCCCTGTTCCCCGGTCGCGCCCTGTGCATTCTTGTCTCTGTTCCTTCCTTGGCCTGGAATGGGTCCTCCCATCCCTGTTCATCGCAATCTTCTCCACCTCTCTGAGTCCAGCTTTGATGCCGCCCTGCCCAGGGAGCCTGCCTGGCTCTTCCTGTCGGAATGTCACACCTTGTCTTCCTCTGGGCTTCAATATCCCCTTTTTAAAAAGTTTCTTTCTTTCTTCCATGAGCAAGAGAGTCAGAGAGGCATCACTTCCAACATCATGACCCACCCTTGCCCAGGCCAGTCCCAGATTATGGGCAAGTACATGCTCAGTGCTCTTAGGGAGGTCTCTGATGCAAAGCCAGAACCTTTCCTGGGGGTCGCCTTGCAGAGTGTCACATTTTGCTGATGTGCCACCCTCGGACTCAGCAACTAATTCTTTTTTTTTTTTTTTAACATTTATTTAACTTTATTTATTATTATGTCTGTTTTGTGTGTATGTGTTTGTATTTTTGAGAGATTTTTATTATAGGGCACATGTGCTTGCCTGAAAGAGAGAGAGAGAGAAAATGAGAAATCATCCCCCACACAGGATGGCCACACCGCAATCTCTTCTCCATTCTCCTCTCGAGATTTTGGGCACATGCACATACGCCTCGTGTGAGTTTCAAGCCACTGGGTCGAGGACTCGAACTGTGGTTGGCCATGTGGGGATCCAGTGCCTCAACCACTTTGCCAGCTGTTGGCCCCTATTTATAATAATTATTATTTTAATTTGCACTTAACACACACACACACACACACACACACACACACACACAAGAGAGAGCTATTAAGTTGGGGAATCAAACTGTAGTCAGCCATGTGGAAGTCCAATGTCTTAACCACTATGCCACCTGCTGGCCCCCAGTAACTAGCTCTTGCTGGCCCCCATCCCCACATCCCACTGTAAGAGATTCTCCTGGACCAGCAGCTGCGCTGCACCGTCCCTCCCACCACAGATGCTGAGATGCAGGGAAGCAGGGAGCTTCTTCTGGCTCACGTCCTAGTCTCCACTGTCTAGTGCAGTACCTGGAACAAGTATACATGCTTAAAAGTGAGTTCAGGGGCAGCCAGCAGGTGGCGTGGTGGTTAAGGCAGCTGGGTTCCCACGTGGCAGACCGCAGTTCAAGTCCTGGACCTGGCAGCTTGAAAATCATGGCAAGTGTGTGTATACATGCCCAAAATCTTGAGAGGAGAGTGGAGGAGAAGGGATTATGGTGTGACTATCCTCCTGGGAGGTGATTTCTCACCTTCTCTTTCTCTGTCTCTCTCCTCTCTGGCAAGCGAACCTAAAATAAATAAATAAATAAAAAGTGAGCTCAGGTTGAGCCACTAGCTGCCCCGGCGTTGCGGTGTTTCAGAGACCCCACGCCCTCTGCGTGCACATCTCCCATCCAGCCTCCGTGCCTTTGCAGTGCTGTTCCCTTCATCTGGGATGCGCTTCCTCCCCTCGGATAACCCAGCCCTTCCAGACCCATTCAGTGTCCCTCCCTCCAAAAGGCCTTCCCCACCCTTTGTCCCTGAGCCAATCAGTTCCTTTGCATCCTTCTCACCTAGCTGGGTGGCCGCTGTGCTGCAAGGGAGCTGTCTGTATGTCTGTCCCCACACGCTCTTTGAGACCAGGGACAAACATGGTGACTTAAAGGGGGCGGGGGTCCCCCTGGCTGTCTGCATTTCAGACCCTGCCCAGGACCTCCTCTCGGCGCTCCTGGGCCTCCACACGGTTTCCCAACTCAGTGCCATGCCCCGGACCAGGTCCATTGCTCGGCGAATACTTCCTGAATGATTTGAAGACTACACACCTGCAGGACCCTGAAGAATAAAATTTCTGACGCCTGGATTTGAGGAAGGGATGCACTGGGGCTTCGACTGGGGCATGTGGGGTCTCAGCCCCATTGCTCACTGGCTGGACAGGGACCTCGGCTCTTGGGCATAGTTTTTCTCATTGGCAAACCGAGGAGAATCATTTCACTTCGCCAGGGCTGTCCGCCCCTCCCCTCCCCAATCATGCGGTTCTTCTGGGCCTGAAAGAAGGCCGTTGGCTGAGTGTAGGCCAGTCCGCCATAAGGATGGGGCAGGGCTTTGGCGTCAGACCCTGGCCGTGGGCTGTCATCTTCTGAACGGGACAAAAGCATGAGCTCTGCAGTAGAGAAGCCTTACGTGGCCAGGTCCAGACGGCCTGCTCTGAGACCTGCCCCACCCTCCGCTTTCTAGCCCTACGACTTAACCTCAGCTAGCCTCAGCTTCCCCCCTGATGGGCTGGGAAATGAACACACGTGAAGTTCCCGGTGCACTGTACCCACTGCCTCCACGCGAGCACCTGACACCAGCCCACACGGCTGTCGTGAGGACTAAGTTTGGCCACACGTCAGACGTGCCAGTACGCAGTGAGGGCTCGCCTGAGAGGAGCTGTTATTTAATATGAATTTGGCTCAACTTCCACGAATTACGTATGAGCTCTTGGGGAAAGGAAAACAAAACAAAAACCTGGGGAGGGATTCTAGGACTCATAGTCTCACCCCGCAATCTCCCGTGAAAGGGCCGGGCAGCTCTCCATGGGGCGGGGGTCCCACAGTGCCCTGCTGCCCCTCCCACCTGCCCCACACCTGTCTCCCGAGGTGCCCTGGCCTGCCGTCCGCACAGCGGTCAGCCCTGACCCCAGCGATCAACAGACGCTATCGCTGCCCCAGGGCAGGGGGTGGCAGGAGGGGTTATAATTACGGGTTTCATGGAAGTGGTGGAAATGACAGGCACCACTCTCTGTGGCTCCTCCGAGGGTTCTGCGGGGGCCCGGCCCTGCCCCGCCTGCCTGGGCGCCCCAGAAGCCGGCGCTCCCATGTCAGCCCGCGTGACTGATGGCTTACTGCGTGCTGAGCACTTTCTGCTGAGCGTCTCATCTGAGCCTCACGGTGTTACTCCCTCCATGTTACAGCTGAGGAGGGAGGTTTGGGGGCAAAGGGACGCATGCTAAAGCAATTGGCTAGACTGGCTCCAAGGTCTCTCTGGCTTCTGGGCCCGCGGTCTCGGCCTCCACCCGTTCCTTCACGGTCAGCTGGTGCCTGTCTGGTGGTGGCCATGCGGTCAGGGATCTGGCCACCAGGATGCAGGAGTCTGGATCTGGGCTTGGCTCTGGCACTGTGTGATCCCGGGTAGTCATGCCACCTCTCTGAGCCTGGGCTTCCTCCTGGGTTTCTTCTGTTTTTTCTTCTTAAAGGTGTTTGCCACCCCGTACGTGTGTGCTCACCAGAGACAGAGAGACAATGAGCAGGAAAGTGAGAAATCACCCCCAGAGGGATGGCCACACCACAATCCTTTCTCCTCCATCTCCTCCTGGGAATCTGGGCACACATGCAAACATGCCATGTGATTTTCTTTTATTATTTTTTTTGGTAAAGAATTATTATTTATTATTGTTATTTTAAATTTTGCTATAGAACCCATATACTGACCAGAGAGAGAGAGAGAGAGCAGGGAAGTGAGAAAGCAAGCTACCAGGTCTGGGACTTGAACCATGGTCAGCCATGTGGGAGTCCAGCATCTTAGCCACCAGGCCATCTGCTGGTCCCCAGTGTGATTTTCAAGCTGCGGGGTCCAGGGCTCATTACAGTCGGCATGTGGGAACGCAGCACCGTACCCCACACCACCTGCTGGCCTCTCCCTGGTTTCCAGTGAGAGGAGGGAACATCTGTGGGAGGGTGCCCAGGCGCCTGGAGGTCGGGTGCCGCGCTCGCTGCGGCTGTTAAGCTTCACTGATGAGGAGTCATGGTCATGGCCACATGGATACAGACAGCAGGGCATTAGGAACCTCCTGCTATTGGACGAGTCACGTGTGAGACTGGGCAATGCAATTCCTGATTTCATCCAGACCCTGAGTCATGAAAACTGAGCTGAGTCACCGGATTTCTATTTTGTTTCTACCAAGCCCTGGCGTTGTCGGTCTACAGTAAACAACAGGATCTTTCATGGAAAGCAAATTAAAGCGACCCCCTGCCCCATTTGCTGTGTGAGTGAAAGCCAGCCAACCAACCTCTCTGCCCCCACGTTTTGTGGAACTGTGTTGACCTTTTGCCAGGAGTCTCGTCGTGATCACAACAGAGAGCCGGCGCACTCAGAGAGAAAGGGGTTTCAGAAGCCCTGGGAAGTCCTGTGCTCGCTTCCCTGTCCTTTTGGATGACGCGTTTTCTTCCCTTGGTGATATGAGACGGGGAGGTGGGAGGGGCAGGAGGGAGAGGGACAGGGGCCAGGTGTTATGGCCAGGCTGGGAGCAGATCGCCCCCTGGAGCCGGAGTTCTCACGTTCTCTGAGACCCACCGCCCTGTGCCGCAAGTGCTGCCCTGGTTTGTGGGTGACTGAGCGGTGATCCCTCAGGGTTACTCACTTCTCCCAGCGGGGCAGGAAGGAAGCACCACGCCTGGCGTTGGGCAATCCCAGGATCAGCCGGGGCTCCATTAACCCCAGAAGTGAACCTGCCTTCCTTCCTGCCAGCCCCACCCGGCCGTGCTGGACTTCGCTGGTGTACGGCAGCTCCACTTCGGCTGTTATTACACGCCTCTTGTTAACAGCAGGCTGAGGACACCGAGGTCCCTCCCTGAGCGTTCTGTCCGGGGACTTTATAGGTCGTTCACAGCCTTGTGAAGGCTGCCGTCGTGCCAGGCTGCTGGCTCTTACTACAAAGGAGCGGGCAGGGGGACCAGCAGTTGGCATAATGGCTATGTCGCTGGACTCCCACGTAGTCGACCGCGGTTCACGTCCCGGACCCGGTGGCTTAAACTCACGCCGGACGCATGTGCGTGCGTGCCCAAGATCCCGAGAGGAGAATGGAGGAGAAGGGATTGTGGCGTGACCATCCCCCCTGGGGGGTGATTTCTCACTTTCTGTCTCTGTTCTGTCTGTCTGGGGAGAGCATGCCCCCTATAGCAAAAATCAAAAACAAAAACAAACAAACAAAAAACAAACAAAAAAAACACCTCTCCGACAACAAAGGAACGGGCAGGTGGGAGGACGGGAGGTCCAGCTTGTTCCAGGGGACAGATGGCTATTTCAGCTCAGGCCAAGGCGGGGCCTTTCCTCACCAAGGGCCGTGAGTGGGCCGTTGCCAGTCCCCCCAGGCAAACCAGCACACCCGACTCAGTGGGACTGAGACTCAGGGACCTGCGGCTGGTCTCCAAGGACGGCCAAGTACTACCTCCGTCACTGCCCTGGGGGACAGTGCATTTTCTTTTTTTTTTTTTTTGGAGAGATTTTCACTGTAGGGCGCGTGCGCTCGCCAGACAGACAGAGAGAGACATAGAGATAGAAAGCGAGAAATCACCCCCCAGGGGGGATGGTCACGCCGCGATCCCTTCTCCTCCATTCTCCTCTTGGGATCTTGGGCACGCACACACACGCGCCCGGCATGAGTTTTTAAGCCACCGGGTCCGGGACACGAACCGTGGTCGACTACATGGGAGTCCAGCGACATAGCCATTACGCTAACTGCTGGTTCCCTGGGACAGTGCATTTTCTGAGGCACATCTGCTTTCATGAAAGGCACTTTCCCCTCAACCTCTAGCCTCTCACGCAGAGGTGGGAAGAGGGGAAGAGGGTTGGAGCTGAGGGGACTCCATCCTAGCCTGTAGAGCTCGCTTTGCATTCTGCAGCCTTTGACGCTTAATAAAACGGTGGCAGGCACGGCGGGTCCCAAGCGCTGACTCAGCCGTGCCACTTTGCTTTCATCTCGGGCTGTGCCTGTTTAACAGCCGCACTTAACAAGAAGAGGTAGAGGAGCTTATCCTCTTCATAAGCCACCCTGAGGTCCTGTGCTTAATCACGTCCCTCTCCCAGGAGCCGAGGGCCAGGGGAGACATTTCTGGTTATGTGAATAATTTACCTGGCATGCCTAAGAACTATCGATATGGTCATGGAAACCAACAACAAACTATTGATACAGATTTTTGACAAAAGAAAGTCTGTGAAAACACAGTATCTTATTTGCGATTCTATTTTTGTGGAAAAGAGGTCTACTTGTGGACAGAAAAATAGTGTTGAAGGTTTGAAAACATGAGCGTTGAATGATAGAGTACTGGTTTTTAATATGTTTAGTTATTGATTGCCTTTGGTAATTTGGAAAAATTTCTCCAACCTACATATATTATGTTTGAAAAGTAAATTGGAGGAGGGACCAGCAGTTAGTGTGATGGCTATGTCGCTGGACTCCCATGTAGTCGACTGTGGTTCGAGTCCCGGACCCGGTGGCTTAAACTCACACGGGCACGTGTGTGTGTGCGTGCCCAAGATCCCGAGAGAGAAGGGATTCCGGTGTGGCCATCCCCCCTGGGGGGTGATTTCTCGCTTTCTCTCTGTCTGACTTTCTGACAAGCACATGTACCCTATAGCAAAAAACATCTCCAAAAAAAGAAGAAAAAATAGGGGGACCAGCAATTAGCATAATGGCTATGTTGCTAGACTCCCATGTAGTCGACTATGGTTCGAGTCCCGGACCTGGCAGCTTAAACTCACACTGGCACGTGTGTGTGTGCGTGCCCAAGATCCCGAGAGAGAAGGGATTCCGGTGTGGCCATCCCCCCTGGGGGGGGATTTCTCACTTTCTGTCTCTCTGTCTCTCTCTGTCTTTCTGGTGAGCACATGGGCCCTATAGCAAAAACCTCTCCAAAAAAAAAAAAAAAAAAAGGGAACGGAGGGTGGGGCGGCCGGAACACAGCACTCTGTGAGGCCTACTCTCAGGGGAAGGCCCTGGGTCCACCTCCAGAGACCCTCCTTGAGGCTGGGCCTGCACCTGCCCATGATCAAGTGCTGGCTCAAGCTTGGGATGGACTGTGATTGTGAAGCCATTCTGGGGGTGTTCTCTCTCCCTCTTTCTCTCACTCATGAAAGAAAAAAGCTAAAAAGGAAAACGACAACAACAATAAACCAGGGCCAGCCATTGGCATGGTAGATAAGGTGCTGGATCCCATGTGGCCAACTACATGGTTCAAGTCCCGGACCCCGTGACTTGAAAAACATTGGGCATGGGACCAGCAGGTGGCAAAGTGGTTGAGGAACTGGACTCCCACGTGACTAGCTACAGTCTGAGCCCTGGACTCTGCGGCCTGAAAGTTGCACTGAGCACATGTGCGTGCATACCCAGGGTCCCAAGAAGAGAGTGCAGGGCAGGGTGTGGCTTGGCCATCCTCCCTGGGGGTGATTTTTCACTTTCTCTCTGTCTGTCTTTCTCTCCAGTATGTACCCTATGGCAAAAATAATTTAAAAAACCACTGGGTGTGTGTGTGTGTGTGTGATCAAAATCCCAAGAGGAGAATGAAGGAAAAGGAATTTCAGCTGAGCTAATCTCTGTCTCTGTCTGTGGTGAGTGCATGCACCCTATGGCAAATGTAAAATATATATTTAAAAAAAAAACAAGAAAAGGGTAAAACTAAACCTCAGGATATTCCTAGAAAAGCCAAGCTTGGCTTAAATATCACCCAGATTCAGATTGAAAAGGGAGCGATCCAGACATCAGTGGCTGATACGATCTTCGATTCAAAGCCACCTCTCCCCGCCCCAGAGCCCAGGGAGTTGAACTCTGTAACTCTTCCCCCTCTACCCCTCCCCTCCATCCCCCCAAGCCCTGCTCTGTCCCTAGCTGGTGGGAGGGGCTGCCTCGCACAGTCGTGAATATTTGGTTTCCCGGGCCTCTGCTTTACCCTGAAAGGGCAGGGGTTGGAGCTACAGCACAGCTGCCGGGTGTGTGGGGGAGTGGGGCTTGGGTATAGCTCACTACCCACAAGGGCCTTAGAAGAGGCTTCTCAGTTCTGGTGAGAGCTGTGCATCTTGGCCCATGTGGAAGAAAGCAGGAGGAGAGGGCCGTGTGTGAGATGGGCCTCCGCTGTCATAGCACTAAACCTGCCCCAGGCAAGCAGGCCAGGCCACCCAGCAGCGGGCACCAGGGCAGAGTGAAATCATCCAGGGGCAGGGACGGCAGCTTGGTCCTAGAACAGGCAGGCACATGGAAGGGACCCAGAATGCACCAGAAGGGGACTGGGGGAGTGTGGAGCTATTCGTATTTCTCTCTTCCACGAGTGAGAAAGAGAGAGCGTGCGCTCTTAACAGTGGGTAATGCCGCAGTCTGCCCCCAGCCTTCGGCCAGCTCAGAGAGGTCTCCGGAGTTGAACCGTGAGCCTTCCCACGTGGGATTGCCTTGCAGAGCATCGTGTCTGCCTGCTGGGCCACTGTCTGGACCCTATTCTGTATCTTACTTGTGGTGGGAAACACTCAACTCCATGCATTCGTCAAAACCCATTGGACTGAACACCTCAAAGAGCGGCTGTACTTTATATAAGTACTTTTACAAACTGGTTACCTCGAAGATTCCCTCTGTCTTTTACATTATGTGAACCTCCTCCCCGTAAAAGTGTGGTTGGGAATGGAGGACGCAATGATGCTGCTGCGCCATGACGGGAAGAGCACAGCTTACCGCACTCGCTCCCCCGGGTGTCCTGGTACAGCCTGCCTTTCGTTCCTTCAGGGTCCCCAGAGGTGGCCAAGGAAGGCCACGTGGGGCCTTGTTTGGTTACCAGGGCCAGTGAGCGCTCAGAGCTGTGAGTCCAGCGCTGTAACCACTGGCCACCTGTGGAACGTGGCCGATGTAACTGATACGTTTAATTTTCAACTCTAGTCTTCATTAATTCACATTTATATTTAGAAAATGAATCACTGTTGGGCCAGCAGTTGGCATGGTGGTTAAGGCACTTGACTCCCACATAGTGACCACAATTTGAGTCTTGGACCCGCAGCTTAAAAATCAAGCTGTGCGTGCGTGTCCAAAATCCCAGGAGGAGACTGGAGGAGAAGGGTTGTGGCGTAGCCATCCCCTCTGAGGGGAGATTTCTCGCTTCTCATTTTCCCTCTCTCTGTCTCTCCAGTGAGTACATTTGTCCTATGGCAAATGCACCCACTTGAATAAATTTGCCCTATAAAAAAAAAAAAAAAAAAAAAAAAAAAAAAGAAAGAAAGAAAAGGAAAGAAATGGGTGTAAGATTATTATTTCCCTATTAAACACAACTTTATTGTGTTGGTAGGACTCTTTTCTTTTGTTTGCTTGTTTTTTGGAGAGGTTTTTGCTATAGGGCACATGCGCTTACCAGAAAGACAGAAAGAGACAGAAAGCGAGAAACCCAGCCCCCGGGAGATGGCCACGCCGCAATCCCTTCTCCTCCATTCTCCTCTCAGGATCTTGGGCACGCACGCACACGTGCCCAGCGTGAGTTAAGGGCACTGGGTCTGGTACTCGAACCGTGGTCAACTACAGGGGAGTCCAGCAACATAGTCATTGCACCAACTGCTGGTCCCTAGGACTGTTTTCTTTTTACTTTGTTGTTAATTTTTTTCTTGAGATACAATTCACATACCATAAAATGTACCCCTTTTGAAATGTACAGCTCCGTGGTTTCAGTATGTTCATGAGGTTATGCTATGGTCACTGTGCTCTAATTCTAATACTTTATCACCTAACAGAAGCCTCATGCCTATTAAGAGCCACTCTGCACACCCCCAGCTCCTGGCGACCATCAACCCGCTTTCTGTCTCCAGGGTTACCTATCATGCACATTTCATACCAATGGAATCATGTAAGTGGTCATTCACGTCTAGTTTCTTTCACTTAGCACACATTTTCAAAGTTCCTTTTATGGCTGAATAATACTCCACTGTACGAACACACCACCTTTTGTCTATCCATTCATCAATTGATGGACTTGGAGGTTGTTTCTGTTTTGGGGGCTATCAGCCTTTGAAAATTTAGCATTCAACACATGAGCTGTGTTGTAAGTATAAAATACACAGCAGATTTCAAAGACTTGTACATAAAGGAATACAAAATACCTCATGTTGAAATTATTTTTAAATATTTATTTATAATAATTATTATTTTAAAGTTTGCTACAGGGCATGTGTGCTCACCAGAGAGCAAGAGAGAGAGAGAAAATGAGAAAGCAAGCTGCCAGGTCTGGGACTCGAACTGTGGTCAGCCATGTGGGAGTCCAGTGCCTTAACTACCACATCATCTGCTGGCCCTTATAAATTATTTGTTCTATATGTTGGTTAAATAAAACGTATTATTAAACAAATAAACACGGGCAGGCTCCATGGCTTGGTGGGAATGTGCTGCTCAAGAGAGCTGGACCTCACATGGTGACCGAGTTTGAGTCTCCAGCCTGGTCAGCCTGAAACATACCAGACACAAGATCCGCCAGGCTGGGGGATGGATAGAAGGGGTTTGAGGCATGACCAGATGTTGTGGAAGGTGCTCCTCTCTCACACATGCATGCACACATGCTACATCACAAATAGAGAAGAGAAGAAAGCCGGCTGGCGGTGCAGCAGTAACACCAGGCTCCACGATGCTGAGCCACAGGGAAAGGTCCTAAGTGTGGTCTGAGGCTCCCTGTGCACACTGGGCATGTGTGTACACACCTTGCCGTGGTCCTGGCTGGTTGGGCTGGGAGTGGATCATGGTATGAAGACCTGTTGGAGGTGTCTAAGAACATAAATAAACTACAAACAAACAAAAGGATGGCCTAGAACAAGGCAGAGGAAGGCCCCTGCCCTTCCGCGAGGACCTTTGTCCAGCTCACCATGCCCAGTGGTGGGCCTGAATGAGGGGTGGGGTAGGGCCTGGCTGGAGGAGCCACCACTTTAGGAGTCACCCTGCCATGGTACTTAAGAGAACTGCAGAAGGACAAGTCCAGGCAGGAGCTGGTAGATGATGTGCCCCCTGGGCGGAGACCTGGCTCTGGATTTAGGGGACAAAAGGAGTAATTGGAGCACCCAGTGACACAACCCCTCATCCTGGCACTGGGCCTGTGCCAACCACAGAGTTGCTCAAGGCTCCTTCTGCTTGGGTACCCACAAGCTTCTGGACTCCTCTCCCTAGCCGAGGAGCGAGAGCAGCAAGGCGAGGCTGTGTTGTCTCTGAGCAGCGGGGGTTGCTTCCTGGGCTGCCTTAGGAGGTCCAAGCCGGGGCCCTGTACTCCCACTCAGTACAGTGTCTGGCCTTGGGCAGGTTCCTTCTACTCTCTCGGTCTTGATTTCCTTGTGGGTTAGAGAAGGTAACCGGATTAGATCATCTATAAAATGTCCTCCAGCTTTAACATTTTAGGATTGAGTCAGACAGATGTGGGATCAAATCTTGGCTTCATCTTTATCGGCTATATAATTTATTTGTGCTTTCTTTGTTTGTTTGTTTTAATTCAATTTATAGGGGCCAGCAGGTAGCGTGGTGATTAAAGGCGCTGAATTCCCACATGGCTGACCATGGTTCAAGTCCCGGACTTGGCAGCTTCCTTTCTTACTTTCCATCTCTCTCTCTCTCTGGTCAAATTAAAAATTAATAATAAGAAATGGAGTTAAATAAATATTCTAAATTTTTATAATTTATACACATATATGTATGTATGTATATGTGTGTGTGTGTGTGTATATATATATATATATTTTTAAATATTTTTGCCATAGGGCACATGTGCATGCTGGAGAGAAAGAAAGAGAGACAGAGGGAAAGTGAGAAATCACTCCTTACGGAGATGGCCACTCCACAATCTCTTCTTGTCCATTCTCTTCTTGGGATTTTGGACATGCACACACATGTACCCAGTATGTTTCTCAAGCTGCTGGGTCCAGGACTCGAACTACAGAATTAACCATGTGGAATCCAGCACCTTAACTACCACACCACCTGCTGGCCCCATTTCCATTTAAAAATGGAGAAATAATATGGGTCATGCTGTGGCCTGGTGGTTAAGGTGGCTGGAGCCCACATGGCCAACTATGTTATTTGAGTCCTGGATTCAACAGCTTAAAAATAAATATGCCTGAGGGAAGTAAGCCAGGCTATGAAAGAGAGGCATTGCATGTCTCCACTTAATATAAACCAACTGTCCTCACTCTGTGGTAGAGATGGAAAGATTAGAGGACATAAAAGCAGTGAAAATAGTTATGACACTGGAGGCCGTGTGGAAGGAGGATGGCCGAGAAGAGTATAGGGAAGGAAATCAGGGAGAAAAAATAGAAAGGCAGGACAATTGTGGGACACAGAAATGGGTTATTACCTGTTGATAGCGTGGATAGTATTCTCAACTGGCCTGTTCTGAGGTGTATTTCACATTAGGTAAATCCTCTTTACAAGCCAAATGATGTATAATGATTGAATGTTTAAAAAAAATATAAGAATAAGGGACCGGCAGGTGGCATGGTAGTTAAATGTGCTGGACTCCCACGTGGCCGACCATGGTTTGTGTCTCCGACCTGGTGGCTTGCTTTCTCACTTTCCCTCTCTCTCTTACTCTCACTCTCTCCCTCTCTGGTCAAATTAAAATTGGGAACCAGCAGTTAGCGTAACAGCTATGTCGCTGGACTCCCACATAGTCGACTGCAGTTCACATCCCGGACCCAGTGGCTTAAACTCACGCCGGGCGCGTGTGCGTGCGTGCCCAAGATCCTGAGAGGAGAATGGAGGAGAAGGGATTGCGGCGTGGCCATCCCCCCTGGGGGGTGATTTCTCACTTTCTGTCTCTCTGTCTCTCTCTGTATGGCAAGTGCATGCGCCCTATAGTGAAAAACCTCTCAAAAAATTAAAATAAATAAATAAAGTTAAATAAAAGAATTATTTAAAGTAATAATAATAAAATGGTACAAAAAATATGCCAGGGGCATGTGCCTAAAATCTCAGAGGAGAATGGAGAAGGGATTGGAGCATGGCCATCCCCTGGATGGAGGTGATTTCTCACTTTTACTCTCTCTGTCTCTGTCTTTCTCTCTAGTGAGCACATGCACCCTATAGCAAAAACTTAATTAAAAAAAAAGGAAACGGGGTACAAAATAGTTACCTCTTGGGGTGACTAGGTGTCTAGAAGGCACTTGGTGCCTGCTCTGTACCAAGTCCTGACCTAAGTGCTCTGCGCTGAGCTTATTTAATGGGGCCAGCAAACCCTCTGAGGTAGCTGCTATCGGTCCATTGTCAAAGTTCATGCACTTGTAGGGGCTCTGGACTTTGGCACAGGCACCAGCGTCCACCCGCTCGGGCGTCATGAGTCCTCAGTAAGTGTTGGGAGGCAGAGGGAGGCAGAAGTCCACGATACTAAGGTACTGCTGGTGGAAATACTGCTATGCTCCCCGGCAAAAGAAACAAAGAGAAAACAAACCGAGAAGGATGAAGTGTGAGGCCAGGACCGCCGCCAAAATGGTGACAGTGCGAAACCCAGATGTCCTGGCTCGGAGCTCCCCTAAGTATCTGAAACTGGAGTGCCGCTCCAGTCACACATGCAAATCTGTTGACAGATAAGCAGCCCCGGCCCAGGCTGATCTCAGAACTCATCACTGGCTGATGACTATCTGAATACCAGGGCCACATCTGGTCCGGAAAAGCCTTCGCCTCCCTCGGAGCACGGACTCTGAATTTTACCAGGTACACTTCTTGGTGGTTAGGTAGGAATTGGCCTATCCAGGGCACTTACCAAGTCACTCAGTCCCAATAAGTCCTGAGTGTCTCCGGGGGCAGAGCAGGAGCCTGCCTGTACCAGGCACGATAGCTACGCAGAGATGCAGGGACTGCCTCCGCCCTGCCTTCAGGACTTCTCAGTTGAATCAGGCAGATAGAAGAAATTTCCTTGCTCAAGAATAATTGCTTAATGATGGACAGAAATGATAAAACTCATTGGTGATGGGGTGGGTGGGAAAGGAACTTGGTACAACCTTTCTGGAGAGCAGTTTGGTAACGGCTTTCAAAAGTTATAGAACTGTGCTTACCCTTAAAACCAGAATTCCACTTCTTCAACTTGCCCAGAGGAGATAATCATGGCTGGGCACAAAGATTCAACCTCGGTCCTGTCCACGCACATTGATTATTAAAGTGGAATGCCGGCTGTGACCGTCCTACCAGCACGAGACTGGTGAACGATGTCTCCCGCACGAAGGCCGCCACCGCAGGTTTAAGACAAGGAAGAGGGTCTCACTGTTGCCGAGACAGAGACAGTATCTAGAATGTGACTTTTTGGGGAAAGGCTACATATTTGTCCCAGTAATATCTAACTTTCGTTGGAACTCTTTTAGGCATTATTTCAACCAAATCACATACTCTCTTTTTAAAAAATTTTTAATCAACTTTTAAATTTTGTATGTGCTTTTTTCTTTCTTTCTTTCTTTTTTTTAAAGTTTTTGCCATAGGGCATGTGCACTCGCTGGTAAGATGGAAAGACAGGAAGAATGAGAAATCACCCCTAGAGGGGTAGCCATACTGCAACCTTCTCCCCTCCATTCTCCTCTTGGGATTTTAGGAACACACGCACACAGCATGATTTTCTTTCTTTCTTTTTTTTTGAAAGTTTTTTGCTATAGGGCACGTGCATTCACCAGAAAGACAGAGAGAGAGAAAGACAGAAAGTGAGAAATCACCCCCAGGGGGTATGGCCACGCCGCAATCCCTTCTCCTCCATTCTCCTCTCGGGATCTTAGGCACACAAGCACATGAGCCTGGCATGAGTTTAAGCCACTGGGTCCGTGACTCGAACCATGGTCGACTACATGGGAATCCAGCGAGGTAGCCATTACGTCCACTGCTGGTCCCACATGGCATGGTTTTCAAGCTGCTGGGTCCAGGGCCATGTGGGAATCCAGTGCTTTACCACCATGCCACTACCACCTTATAGGGGCTCTCCTCGTTCTCCTTTGCAGTTGAGGAAATTGCGGCCCAGAGAGTGTAAGAGCCAGCTCCCATGTGTGGAGCAAGGGGCAGAGGCAGCTCCACGAGCCCAAGAGGTGAGCACCGCATGCTTGCTTCCCAGCCCATGGCATGTGTGTGTGTGTGTGGGGGGTATGGCTGCTCTCCTTGGATGAAAAATTATGAGCTTTTCATTTTCCTTCATTCTGTACATGCATTTTCATGACTTTGCCCTCGATGAGCATGGGCTGCTTTTGTAATTAGAAGAAAAAGTTCTGTTTCAAACAACACCGGCCTCTTGCATTCTACACATCGCAAAGCTTTAACAACAGAAAGGTGGTTCCTGTCCTGCACCTGCCAGAGGCCTGTTTCAGACAGAGGGCAGGAAAGCCCTCTGTCTGGTTTTCAGAACTAATGTGGGAAAGGGGGCTTCATCCCCAGCCAGCCCTTCTCAGGCCACATACCCAAGGGCAAGGGGCCAGCCAGCCAGTCCCCACCCTCCCATCAGCCCCCAGGTTCAAGGCCTGCCCTACCAGCAATTCAAAGGTGGGCACTCAGAGCTCAGAGGCCCCACTGGTGTCTATGGAAGGCTTCTGGCATTTCAAAATGAGTTAGGCAGGGAGGAGGAGACTAAAGCAGGTGGCAAAGATTCTTTGAAAATAAAGGAAGTCCCCCCCTCATATCAGCTCCGGATCCCTATGGTCACCACCCACCAGGAAGTTAGCTGACTCCTACTATACTCACAGGGCTGGCTGGCTGCTGTGGTAGCTGCTCCCATGACTCTGTCACCACTGCTCTTAGAGGACCCATCCCTGGGGTTCTACCATCTGAGGAAAGGGAGGGGCTGGGAGCAGGCCCACAAGCTATTGGGAGGTAGTGGGGAGAAGAAGAGGACAGTATTATAACCGCAGAGAAAAGAGCAAAATGATGATAAGCTGCAGCAAACAGTTACTGAGACCTGTCGATGCTGAGAGCTTTATGTGCATTATCGTGTGGAATCGTCCCTTGAAACTCTGTGAGAGGACAGGCCCAGGGCGTAGTGGCTACAGTGACTAGATCCTATGTGGCCAACTTTGCAGTTCAAATCCTGGACCCAGTGACCTGAAGGACATGCTGGATCCATGTGCGTGTGTGGCCATAATCCCAAGAGAAGAACTGAAAAGAAGGGATTGCAGCATGGCCATCAGCCCTGGGGGGCG
>NW_006160148.1:568228-589489 GCF_000334495.1 Tupaia belangeri chinensis
AAAAAAAAAAAAACCATGAGATGGGCACTGGTATTACACGAGTATTGCTGGTGGGAGAACCAAGCAGAATGAGGTTAAATAACTTGCCCAAGGTCACACAGCTGATAAACGGTGCAGTTTGCAGTTAGGATCATAAACCCAAGGTCCCTCTTGCTAAGCATGCCCTTCCTGGAGCCATGGAGAGCCTGAACAGCCTTTCCACTTCTCAGAGCACACATGTGCATGGGTGTACACACACACGCACACACACACATTTCATAAACATTTTCAGTTTCAAGCAAGCTGCCGTTTTCAAGAGTCCTGGCCAGGAAGCTCTCAGCCATCTTTTCTGGATCTATGTGATGCTACTTTGGAGACAGTCAAACTGGATGACTCTGAGATCAGGCAGTTCTGGGTTTGCAGCTCCAGTCCAGCACTACATGTTCTTGTGACCCTGGCCTCAATATTGCCAATGTGAAATGGAGACTGCTAACACAGACATGCATGTACTTAATCACACAGTCACCGTAACATTGGGAAACATACGCACTATGCTTTCTTGTATTGTAACGCAATATAACGAAAGCATTCACATTTGCTACTCATATTTGCCTGTTTAAGACATGCTGGCTCTCTGTATTTATCTCATCTGAGATACATGTATACATACACACACAGATAAGGAAATTATGAATTTGTAAATCATAAATAGAGATGAATAAATCACATATATTTATAATTCAATATGTATGTAAGTTGGCATACAGTCTGATACACAGTAGGGACTTCATACATGAGAGCTGTCGCTGTTGTTTTGTATGAATCTGGCCTTGATCTCAGCAATGTCTGTTGCATGCTTGCTGTGTGAAGGCCCTGGGGCCAGCTCACATGTCCTGGAGAAAGCAAACAGATGTGTACATGATTCATTTTCACATAAGGCCGTCTGTGCTAAGTCAAGTGTTTCCAGTGTAGATAAAGCACATTGAGAGAATAATGGGCAAAGGAGAGAATTCTAGCCAGGGAGTTGTAGATGGTAAGATTCTTTTTTTTTTTTCTTAGTGTGTATACTCACTGGAGAGAGACAGAGACAGAGAGAGAGGGAAAGTGAGAAACCTCTTCCTTACCCCTGCTCCCACTTCAGGGAGGATGGCCATGCTGCAATCCCTTTTCCTCCATTCTTCTGGGATTTGGGGCATGCATGCACATGTGCCCTGTGTGATTTTAAAGCCACTGGGTCCAGAACTTAAACTGTGGAGTTGGCTATGTGGGGTCCAGTGCCTTAACCACCATGCCACCTGATGGTCCAAGATTTTTTTAAGGTTAAATTTAAAACCCAGAGAATTACACAGATCGTAAGTGTATTACTTCATGAATTTGGGGAAACTGCACTTACCCATGTAACTACTGTAAGAATCAAGATCTAAAACATTTCCACACCTGCAAGGGCCCTTTGTGTCCTTTCTAATTAATCCCCACTCTATGAAGGCAGCCACAGTTCCGATTGTTTTTTCCACAATGTTTTGCCTGTGCTTGGCTTTCACATCGATGGAATCATCCAGAATGTCCTCTCTGTGTGTCTGGCTCCTCTCTTTTAGCACGGCTGGCAGGTTCTGAGCTGAGCCTGAAAGCATTGCTAGGACTGGAGAAGCAACTGTGGAGGCAGGGAAGGGAATTTGAGGCGAAGGGAGCAGCTTGAGCAAAGTCAGGAAGAGAAGGAGAAAGGAGCATACAGTAGATTGGGGACTGGTGTGACTAGAACAAGGGATGCTCAGCGGGAAAGGCAAGACAGGATGGAAAGGTAGGTTGGAGTTTTGTCTTGTAGGGTTGTCAGTGCAGGTCAAGGCATGTGGACTTTTTCCCGAAGGCAATGGAGAGTCACTTAGGATAACTGAGCAAAAGAGTGGACTGATGAGATGTGCATTTTGCAAAGACATAAGTGTGGGCACAGCAAGTAGCAGAGAATGGAGCTAAGGAAGAGTCTGGAGGCCAGGAGACCGGTTATTTGATTGTCTGTTTGTTATTTGGTTCACTCACATCTGCCAACTCTGTGACCAGTCGACCCGAGCAGTGTGTGCCTGATCCCAGGCTCTAGATTTTGCTCATCACCCATTACATTCCGTACTGGGCTTTCGTCCTTTGACTAGGAAGCAAATACAGGGTTGGTAAACTCCATCTTGTTTCTAAGTCTCTTCTCATCCCCAAATTCTGGAAAATAAACTTGTGCTTTTTCTCAGTAACATCGTCATCAAACCTTAAGGAAACCCCATCAAGTATGTTGTTTCTTAAAGGCCCAGTTGAGCAGACATCACCTTAAGTTATTTCATAAGTAAGATTCTGAAATCAATGACCCTGAGAAGCAGAACAGGCTTAAATAAAAGGAGTATCAGCTCCATGCCGTGGTGACAAGCTGGGGACAAGATTGCCATCATGAATCACTGGCTCTACAGGTTGTCATAGATATTGGTGGGGATGGGAGATGAAATTGTGGTCATCTCATTTCGGGAAATTCTGAGTGAAATAAACAAAACAGGTTTTCTGGTTGTTAGACTATCCAGAGTCTTGACTTGGTAACCATGCCTGTTAATTTCTAAGAAGAGGGTCTGCTGCAAAGTTTTTCCGCAAAGTTTTGCGCCCAGCATCTTTTCTGCCTGGAGCATCCTGTGTTTGCCAGAGTGCATTGGTGGGATTCCTGGACGGGACTTGAGAGAATTCAGAAGTGGTTCAGGTCCGGAGAGTAACAGAGCCAACATCCCAGGAAGATCTGGCCTGAGCAGGGAAGAGCCTGGAGCTATGAAGAGGGAGCTCCTTCCTCTGAAAGGTGCAAGGGAAGGAGAAGGGAGCGTTTGAGTTGAACCTGGCAGCTGCATCATGTAGGAGGAAAGAAAGAAACGTTCCTGCTAGGAAGGAAACTGGCTCAGGCTGCCTGGGACCTGGAAAGGACACCAGGATCGCAGAATTCCTATGAAGACTTTATCTGCAAATTGGCTGCAGCCTGGACCCTACATTTGTTTGGTGGACATAAAAGGAGGGAAGTCCTTGGTTACTGGTCACTGAATGTGACCGTGATTGGGAAGCAGGGGCCTCCATCACACCTACCCTTAGAATTGGCCTGCGTCTCACAGATGGAAAACACTGAGCCCTGTCCCCATCAGTCAAGTCACCTGCCCTGGCTGTGCTGTAGTTCCCTCAGCCATCCAAGGATGAGGCCATCAGGTGGGTCTTCCAGAAAACAGAGTCAGAGACTTGCATGGCAGGTGGGCAGATCCGTGTCTGTGCACAGTCTGGGCAGAACTTTGCCAATGCCTTTTGGCTGTGGTGACACACTGCTGGGCACAAAGGGCTTGGTAAGAGGTTCCAAAGTTTGCTAGTCCACTAAATTCCTCTAAAGCTCGTTGTCCAGTAAGGAAATCTCGTTCCATTAAAGTGGGTAAGTGACATTTTACTGTGTGTGTGTGGGGGGGAGGGGGACTAGCAGAACGAGTTGAAACTAGTTGTTCTTTTTAATTTTCCATATATCACACCCCTCTTCCCTCCCCCAACCCCCCAGTTCAAACAGGGCATAATAATAACTCTGTGGGACTCCACACCACAGATACTCTGGTGGAAAAGGGCTCTGATTTCTGGGGCGGCTGAATGTCTCCTCCTGCTGGGTGTGATGACAGTTCTGCTGGGCCAGGGAGTAGAGGGGTTGTCACAGGTCATTATGTCCCCTCAGAAGAAAAGGTTCTACTTCCCAGGTGTGGCCTGTTTCAGGACAGAGCAGACCATCCCCAGGCTCCAAGGCAAACATCCCTCCCTAGCCATAAACTAATCCATTCTGGTAAAGTGGAAGGTACCTCTTGCCCCAGGCACTGAGGGGTGGACTTGCCCCCTCCTCCCCAATGTTTGGGGCTGGCTGGTTTTCTTAGGCCTGCTCCTTTTGTAATGTGGGCTTTGCTTTCTAACCTCATGTCTTCCCTGAGGTCTTACTGTGGCCCCAGAAAGCTTCTTGGGTTATTAACAGCTTACCAAACTGAGAACGTTCCCGCTAAAGCTGCTGGGTGAGGTGGCTTTGGAAGATGATGACAAGGGCCTGGGGTTTATGAAATGTGATCTTGGCAGATAAAGCTAGCTGGTACTAGTTCCTTTTTCCTGTTTTCTTGCTTTCACGTTTTTTTTTTTTTTTTCTTCTTTTCACTTTGGTTAGTTTTTTGTTTTGTCTTGTTTTTCATTTTTGTTATAGGGTACATGCCAGAGAGACAGAGAGAGAGAGAAAATGAAAAAGTAACCCTTGGGGTAGGGGGTTGGCACACAGCAATCCCTTCTCCATTTTCTTAGGATTTGGGGCACGCGTGCACACGTCTGGTGTGTTTTATAAGCCACCAGGTCTGGGACTTGAACCACGCAGTCAGCATGTAGGATCCAGCTGCATCAGGGACCAAGCCACCAGCTGGCTTGGTTTTGATTTGTTTTCTTTTCTTTTTTGGCACCTAGTCATTGATCTAGAGAGCTGGAAAGAGTAAAAAATGACATTTTCACTCTCACCATTCATTTCACAGTTGAAGCTGTGGCTCAGAGCAAGAGGGTGACTCGCCTAAGTTCAACACAGCCAACAAGCAGCAGAGCTGGAACTCAGATCCTCACCTCTTGACTCTTGGCCCAGTGCTCTCTCGCTCTTGCTCTCACTGCATTGTGTTGGTAGCAACATGCTCTATGTGTCAGGCACTGTATTGTGTTCACATGCATTTAATCCCTACAACCACGTATGATATAAATACTATTATTCCCATTTTACAGAGGAAATGGACTCAGAAAAACAAGTTATGAAGCACAGGGTCACAGGTGACAAAAAGCTGAGCCAGATTTCAAGCCCAGGCCTCCAACCTGGAGCTCATAATCATTAATACTAATCTAAGGCATCACAGTCTTTTTTTTACATTGAAGCCTTTAATTTTCGACACTCCAGACAACCTTACAGGCTTCAGGGAATCCCCAAGCACTGAAGAGTGGAAGAGAATGAAACAAAAGGATCCTAAACTGGTCGTACTCAGATGGAGCTGTATCCGGATTTCACTTTAATTTTATTGTTTTTAATTTGCCAGAGGATGCATGTGCTCACCAGAAAGAAAGAGAGGGAGAGGGAGAAAGCATCCCCCAAAGGGGTGTGGTCACGCCATAATTCTTTCTCCTCCAGTTCTCTACCCTGTTGGGATTTGGGGCATGCACACACACGTGCCTGATGTGTTTTTCAAGAGGCCAGGGCTGGGATTTGAACTGCATGGCCGGTCACATAGGATCTGGGTGCCTTAACCATCAGGCCATCGAGCTGGTCTTGAATTGTCACTTTAATCCAACAGCAGCTAAGTCAAAAAGTCTGATCCTATATTGGGTCAACAGTCCATTTAGAGGCCACTGTTGGTTTTGAAATGTGGCCAAACAGCCAAACCCACGGGCAAGAGTCAAGTCACTGTCACCTGCCTATTGACACATTTATCTTCTTGGATGTTTCCGAATCTCTCTGTGGGTAATACTGGGGGTGTCTGCACATGACCTAGGAAGGTGCGAATGACTGAACTCATTGTGAAAGGAGAAAGGGCTGTGGCTGAAGGAAGCACCTTCAAGAGGGAGCTGTCAAGGCATGATTCATGTTTCTAAGGAGCCTGAGCAGAGATCAACAGTCATGCTCACATCCTCTGAGGCAGGGGAACCTGGTGACTAAGCCCCTTCACCAGGCTCACCTGCCCTGGGCTGAGTGCCCTGGGGGCAGAAGCTAAAGAGACAAGACAAGGAACTCACTGTTTCAGTGGGGTGGCAGATATGCCCATCCCTGATGATAAAAACAGGTGACAGTTATCAGGTCTTAGACACCAGAATGCTGCTAAAAGTTTTGTATGTGTTACCCTGTTTGAAAAAAATCTTGCAAGGTAGGAGTTATGTCTACTTTGCAGACAAAGAAACTGAGGCTCAGAGAGGTCAAAGGACTTGCCCAAAGTCAACAAGTAATAAATACAGAGCCAGGATTTCAACTCAAGTAGTCCAGCTCCAGAATCCAAGCTTTCAATTAGATATGTTATGGTGTATGTGTGTGTGTGTGTGTGTGTGTGTGTGTGTGTGTGTGTGCGTGCACATGCACGTGTGTTAGGGCAGGTGGTCTGCAGCAGAGACTTCTTCATCACTTGTAGTGTGAGATTAGAGAACTCTTCCCCCTTCTTTTTTTTTTAATGAGAGAGATATTTTTGCTATAGGGTATGTGTGCTCGCTGGAGAGACAGAGAGACAGAAAGCAAGAAATCATCCCCTGGAGTATGGCCACGGCACAATCCCTTCTCCTCCATTCTCCTCCTGGGACACTGGGCACACACACACATGCACGTGTGCCTGGCATGAGTTTTAAGCTGCTGGGTCTGGGATTTGAACTGAAGTCAACTACATGGGAGTCCAGTGACATAATCATTATGCTATCTGCTGGTTCCCCCTTAATTCTTTTTTTTTTTTTTGAGAGATTTTCGCTATAGGGCGCGTGCGCTTGCCAGACAGACAGAGACATAGAGACAGAAAGTGAGAAATCACCTCCCAGGGGGGGTGGTCACGCCGCAATCCCTTCTCCTCCATTCTCCTCTCGGGATCTTGGGCACGCACACACACGTGCCTGGCGTGAGTTTTAAGCCATCAGGTCCGGGACGCAAACAGCGGTTGACTACATGGGAGTCCAGCAACATAGCCATTACACTAACTGCTGATTCCCCCCCTTAATTCTTGATGGAGTGTGTCAACAGAAATAACCAAGCTCTGCAGAGATGATAATTACCATGGTTTATTCTAAGCACAAATCTGAGTGACTAGGTCCAGAAAATACAAAAGTATTTTGCATTGTGCTCAGATATAGTGATTAATTTTATTCAGTTATGAGAGAAGACACAAAGTTGCAAATCAGTAGGAGTCTTTCCATTGGCCTGGTTCAAACAGGTGATAGATTTGGAAGCAGAGGCTTGTAGGTTACAGGTGGGTTTAGAGTGTGAGCATGCATGTGAGAGAGAGAAAGATGGAGAAAGAGACAAGTATCCTCCATAGGGTCTGTTCATGCTGTGACACTCTTCCTCCAGTCCTCCAGCCTGTCTGATCATGGGCATGTTTCAGGTGGACCTGAAGACATGCAGGGAATTACAGACTCCTCAGAGAGTCTATGAAGTTTGCTAACAAAATCAGTTTTGCAAAATCTAGTTGTAGGTGAAGGGAGAAAGACTTTCCAGAGTAGAGGGTCTTCACCAAGGGTTTCCTTGCCACTAGGTTTCCCTGTGGGCAGAAACACATCTTTCCCATTTTCTCTTCCAGCCTGTGGTGCAGATGCTTGAACTGCACAAGTCCTCACCCATGCTTTAGTCTTCTTTTCTGTTGCTAAAAACTGAATACTGAGCAATTTATAAAGAATAAAGGTTTATTTAGCTCGTGGTTCTAGAGGTTCCAGGTAAAGAAGACCACTTTGAGTGAAGGTCTTTTTATTGGCAGGACTTCTATAGAATCCAAGATGGCACAGGGTATCACGTGGTGAGAGCTTGTATGTGGCCATATATCTTGGTCTTGCTTTTTCTCCTTGTAAATCCAACAGGATTCGATCATGGGGGCCCCACTCTGTTGACTTTACATAGTCCTAATTATCCCCAAAAGGGCCCAGCTTTCAACACTATTCATAGGTTAAGTGTTCGCCCTCTAGAACTATTTATTTAAAATTATCATCATTTTAAAACTTGCTATAGGGCATGAGTGCTCACCAGAGGCAGATGGAGGTGATGGTGTGGGGAGTGAGAAAGCAAGCTGCCGGGTCCAGGATTTGAACTGTAGTTGGCCATGTGGGAGTCCAGCACTTTAACCACCACTTTAATCACCATACCACCTGCCAGTCCAGTGTTCATCCTCTTAAACCCATCTCACAATCACATTTTAGCGCATGAATTTGGGAGGTTACATTCAAACCACCAGCTCTAAGTTTATTGAATGACTGCTCTGAAGCAACATGAAGTGGTTCGGCTTTCAAGCCAGAAGACAGGGGTTCACATCCCAGCTTGATTACTCTAGAGCTGAGTGACCTGAATGTGTCCCATAGCCTCTCTAAGCCTGAGGTTCCACATCTGTAAAACAGATGTGGGCAAAAAGGATTGCATGAAACAGGATAGGCAAAAGGCAAGCTAAATGAGAGCTCTCAAACATGAGGACTACTTCTATAATTTTTAATGACTACATAAATTGCCATATTCAGTGAAAGAATGAGTAACGCCTGAATATAGACAGCTGAAACTTGAAGCAGAGATTTCAGAGCGATTGGGGAATATATAAAACCAAATAAATGAGCCCAGGAAAGCTCGCCATGGCCTAGCATGTGCCTAGCAGTGTGGGCCGCCTTTCAGGCACATAGGCTGAAAGGGTAAGCAAGAACAAGTGAGGAGTGGGGAGACTGATGATGACTTTGAGGCATAGCCATCCTGAGGAAAGAGGCAGAGGGGTCTGATCTTTGTGCAATATATGGTTCTTGCCCCAGGCTACGGTTCCCAGATGCTTTCCCTTCATGCTTCCCACTGCTGGACCATCTGGCCCCAAACTGAGAGCCTTAAAAATCTTCCTGGCAAACCAGGCATGGATTCAGAGGCTCCCTCACCTGAATGTTCAAGGTCCAAGGTTGGGCCCTTAACCTCTGACCACCTGGCCTCTGCCTTCTAGGACAGATACAGGACCCAGAAGGGCCTGGGCAAAACACTCCCTCCTGCCTCTGTCTCCAGTGAGATCAGATCTAAGCAAACACAAATGGCAGCCTTTGAAGGAAAACTAAGAAACAGGAAGGTTAGGACCTTACACTTCAATTCAGCCTATCGGAAGCTCTTCGAGGCTGGAGCAGGCCCCACCCCATCCCACAACACCCTAACCTAGAAGGACAGCACTGACCCTGGCCATCCAGTTCAGCACTGGGGCACCAAAACCCTCTTTGTCCAAGCCAGGCTTTGTTCATTTTCCTTCTATAGTTCTTCAAGGAAACTCTCATCTCGACCCTCCACACCCCCAGTTTGACCCTTACAGAGAGGATACATGTTCAGTGCTGTTTGCCATGGTTATGGTGGACCTAACAGATGTTTTTCTGAGATGCCCCCTTTTATTTGGAAGTGGCCATGTCTTTTTTTTTTTTTTTTAAGAGAGACTTTTTGCAATAGGGTGTGTGTGCTTGTCTAAGAGACAGAGAGAGACAGGAAGCAAGAAATCATCCCCCAGGGGAGATGGCCATGCTTCCAATCCTTTCTCCTCCATTCTCCTCTCAGGACAAATGCCCTGCGTGAGTCTTAAGCCACTGGGTCCAGGACTCGAATAGCAGTTGACTATGGAGGAGTCCAGCAATGTAACCACTGCACCATCTGCTGATCCTGCCAGCCATGTCTTATTTAATGGCTCTTCTACGATGCAGACTGGTGATGGACCCAGAGACAGAGGGTTGGGCTGCTGGAAACTGAGACACATGGCCCTGGAAAAAGTGGGCCTCTAGGGCTGACCCAGAGTCACTGACTGAATTCTGTTCTTTCCAGCAGCTCTCTCCTTCCAATACTGAGGCTGCACTCTCCCTGCACCCTCTCTCTGACTGCCTCCTATTTTGGCTAGTTCTGGCAACAGAATTTCTAGTCAGAATCCTGACTGCATCTTCCTTCCACAGCTCAGGAATAAGCCTTCTCTGGTTTGTTACTTTTTTCCCCTTTATTCATAATACAGCATGAGAGAGAGAGAGTGAGTGAACAACCCTTTGGTCATGCTGCAATCCCTTTCCTTCAGTCCTCCAGCCTGTTGGAACCTAAGCACTTGTATGTGTGTACATTGTGTTTGAGGCTGACTAGGCTGGGGATTCAAACCATGGTCACTATACGGGATCTGGTTTCTCTTGGACAGTACATTACCATTGTGCCACCGAGCAGGTCCTATTACTTTAGCAAAAGCAAAAAGAATAAAGTATAAGTCACCACAATCCCATTATTTATAAAACTCCCTAGTATATATACATCCTTCTGGTTCTTCACTATCACATAAGTGGGTTTTAGAATTGGTGAGGAGGGGGGGGGAACCAGCATTTAGCATAATGGCTATGTCACTGGACTCCCACGTAGTCGACCGAGGTTCGAGTCCCAGACCCGGTGGCTTAAAACTCACGCTGGGCGCATGTGCGTGCGTGCGTGCCCAAGATCCCGAGAGGAGAATGGAGGAGAAGGGACGGCGGCGTGACCATCCCCCCTGGGGGGTGATTTCTCGCTTTCTGTCTCTATGTCTGTCTGGCGAGTGCACGCGCCCTATAGCAAAAAAAAACTCTCAAAAAAAAAAGTGTAAACAAAAATAAATAAATAAATAAAAATGGTGAAGGGGGGAACCAGCAGTTAGCATAATGGCTATGTCGCTGGACTCCCACGTAGTCAACAGTGGTTCGCGTGCCGGACCCGGTGGCTTAAAACTCATGTCGGGCGCGTGTGCGTGCGTGCCCAAGATCCCGAGAGGAGAATGGAGGAGAAGGGACTGCGGCGTGACCATCCCCCCTGGGGGGTGATTTCTCGCTTTCTGTCTCTATGTCTGTCTGGCGAGTGCACGCGCCCTATAGCAAAAACCTCTCAAAAAAAAAAGAAAGAAAAAAATGGTGAGAGGGGGACCAGCAGCTGGTGTAATAGCTATGTAACTGGACTCCCATGTAATTGACTGTGGTTCACATCCCAGACCTGGTGGTTTAAAACTCACACTGGATGTATGTGCGTGTGTGCCCGAGATCCCAAGAGGAGAATGGAGGAGAAGGGACTACAGCATGGTCATCCTCCTGGGAGTGATTTTTCACTTTTTGTTTCTTTCTGTAGAGCACATGCGCCCTATAGCAAACACCCCCCACCCAAAAAAAAAAAAGGTGAGAGGAAGGGAATAAAGAAGAAAAGTAGAAAAGGGAGAGATTTAAGGGACACAGAAATGGAGGATTGTCTGTTGATAATGTGTATGGTACCTTTAACTGAACTGGTGTGCAGTATATCCATGTTGGGAAAATTCATTTTACAAGCTGTGGTGGTATACAGTGATTGTATACGTAAACTTAATAATAATAATAAAGAAAACTGAAAAAAGAAAACAATGGACTAATTTACTACACGTAGAGTAAGTGAAAGCCGTACTGGTGGGGACTAGGGGGCTGTATAGTGGCACATCAGTAAAACACAAAACTCTGTTTGCAGTAGGAAGGTTACAGGTTCTCAGCTAGAGCCCTCCCTGAGCACACTGGGCACACGTGTGCCATGATCTGAGTTGGCTGAAGCTGAGAGGGGTGGATCAGTGTCAAGATCCTGTGAGAGCTGCTATATCTTTGTCTCTCTCTGACTCACTCGTAAAATAAATAACTCTTTTTAAAAAGGAGGGTCGGCCAGTGGTGTAGTGGTTAAGGCAGCCTGATTCCACGTGGCTGACTGGTGGTTCACGTCCAGAACCAACAGCTAAAAGAACATGCTGGGTGCACGCATATATGTGCCCAAAGTCATGACAGGATAGAGAATTGGAGGACAAGAGAGTATGGCATGACCACACCCCGTCAGACTGTGCTTTCTCTCTGCCTCTCTCTGGTGAGTACATAAGCCTTTTGGCAAATTTTAAAAAGAAAGAAAAAAGTAGGGACTCAGATACAAGATCACAACTTACTCAGAGACTCCCTGGAAATAACCTGGCATAAACTGTTTCATTCCTGGGACTCACGTTTCTCATTTGAAAAGGACAACAGCATTTACCTCGTAAGCCTGTTGGGAGGATTAAATGAGATTCGTCACTGAGCCCAGTGCCTCTCACAACCCAGGGCTTTATCAGTGCTCACGCCATCCAGCCAGCAAGCACTGTCAATCACCCACTGGCACAGAGGAGGCATCGGTAGCATCTTTTAAACAGTACTCAGTGCGCACCGACATCCTGGTATGTTAATTCACTTCACTGAACCTCTGCTGCAGCATCCCCATTTCCCAGGGTTATAAACATGCTCTGATGCATGTCCTTGTAGAAACTCTTTGCACACAGAGCTTATTTGCTTAGACGAAATTCCCAAGTAAAACTGCTAGATCAAAGGATGAGCTGAAATTGAAAGGCCAGGTTTGGGCTGGATCACTCTCCTTCCAGGAGGAAGTGAGTTTTCCCTCATCCTTGCCAATACTGGAGTTGGTGTTTCAACAATCTGTGCCAAATTGATAAATGAAAGAAAAAGAGAGAGAGATTGAAGGCAAGCAAGCAAGCTGCTTGTTTTCAGAACATTCGGGAAGTCTCTTGTTGCAAGAGGAAGGGAGCATTTGGGGTGACTTTTATCGCCCATAATGATTCTTCATGTCTAGG
The DNA here is from genome assembly GCF_000334495.1 of Tupaia belangeri chinensis. Taxonomy (NCBI): domain Eukaryota; kingdom Metazoa; phylum Chordata; class Mammalia; order Scandentia; family Tupaiidae; genus Tupaia; species Tupaia belangeri. The sequence goes on from NW_006160148.1 coordinate 580,546, forward strand.
GAACCTCTAGGAAGGAATGTAGGTGGCATCATTGGCAGAACTGTGATAGAAATCTAAAGTACACAGTGTGAAAGGGCCTAGAGGCCACTCCGTGACCTGACCCTTCACAAGCACAATTTCCAGGTCTGTCCATGCTTTCAGAGAAGGGCTACAGCTCCGTGTAGGGGGTGTGGCCAAGTCCTCCACCTAAGTCCAGTGACAGGATGAGGACATTAGGATGAAATGTTCACAGTGCTTCAGGTGTGCACCCAGGACAGTACTCCTGGGACCTCTTAGAGTCCACAGTGGTATCTAGTATATGCTTTGTCTACAAGTTGAGGTTCTAATCCAAAGTCCTTCCCCGAACTAGGGGACTCTGAACCACAGTTCACCTATCAAATGGGACTAATAATGCATTCTTGTCCCACTGTTCCAGGACAGTTTTGAAAGGAGCTCTTCACATAGAACAGGCTGCTTTGAAGGGAGGCCAAGAGTTGAATGCTGTGAACTTAGCTGTGTATCAAGCCTGAATAAATGGGAGGTGGCTGAGAGGACCCCTTTCTTTTTTTCTTTTTTATTTTATTTATTTATTTATTTTTTTGAGAGGTTTTTCACTATAGGGCGCGTGCGCTCGCCAGACAGACAGAGAGAGACATAGAGACAGAAAGCGAGAAATCACTCCCCAGGGGGGATGGTCACATCGCAATCCCTTCTCCTCCATTCTCCTCTCAGGATCTTGGGCACGTACGCACATGCACCCGGTGTGAGTTTTAAGCCACCAGGTCCGGGACTCAAACCACGGTCGACTACGTGGGAGTCCAGCGACATAGCCATTATGTTAACTGCCAGTTCCCGAGAGGACCCCTTTCTGAGCTGGGTGCTCACCTGCAACACCAGCTACCTTTTACTGGGCATCTACTATTTACTATTGCCTTTCCATCCAGATCTTGTTTAATCCTCTGAGGATTAAACCCACTGAGGAATGATGTGGAAACTACTAATGGAAAGGAAGCCACTGGTCCAAAGAGAAGTCACCAGAATATGCCACTAAAGGGCCAGGCAGTGGCAGCTAGACCCACAGGAGCAAGGTTCGAGGCTCATATCCTGGGACATCTCTGAGCATGCTGGGTGTATGTGTGTGCCCATTATCTGGACCAGCTGAGACTGGGGGTGGAGCGCGGCATGGGGACTTTATTAGGGGGTGTCTCTCTTTCTCAGAATAAATACATGGACTTGAAAAAAAAGAGTAGGGATTCAAATATTGATGGTAGAAGGGAACAGCTGATTTGTCCAGAATGTCAACATCATGTATAAATTATATTCACTCATCTATTTTTCATTTAGTCAACAAATATTTATTGAACACCTATTATATTGAGACTGAGACAGGTGGTAAGATTTGTTTATCCACTGTATAGTTTCTGCCTTCCAGAAGCTTACAAATACTCTCAATCAACCTACTTTTCTTCCTTTTATCGCTACCTCTCCTCCTCCTTCCTCCCTTGTTTCAACCCGTCCATCCTAAGCCTTATTCCAAAAAGGAACTCAGGAGGTTGAAAGGACTGTTTTCATGGCTCTGGGATCAAGCAGATCTCAGATGAATTTTAGCTGTCACTAAGTGGATAGCCAGATGACCTTAGATGTTACACCACCCCTCTGAGTCTGTTTCCTCTCCTGTAAAGGGAATAATGATGGCACCTACTTCATGGAATTCTTGAGGGAATTACAAAAGAAGCATGTAAGGCACTAAAACAGTGCCTAACACATGCAGAGAACACTACTCTATCTCATTTGATCCTCATAGCAATCATTTCACTGAGAAGGAAATGGGTAAGGGGCAAGTGAACTTGCTTGTCCAAGGTCTCTGTAGAGCTTACATCCTTTAGCAACCTGATCAATATCTCACCCATCTGGTGTGGACCATGTGACCGCATTTTATACAGCTAGAGTGGGATAAAGCATCTAAAACAAGAATCATGGAGTTAAATATTCAATAGATGATAATTTGTTGTTGTTGTTTTAGGTTTTTGCCATAGGGCACGTGCACTGATTGACCAGAGACAGGGAGAGGGAATGTGAGAAATCACCCCCTGGGGGGATGGCCATGCCATAGTCCCTCCTTCTCCTTTCTCTTGTTGAGATTTTGGGCATGCACACACATGCACCCAGTATGAGTTTAAGCAACCAGGTCCAGGACTCCAACTGCAGTCTGCAATGTGGGAGTTCAGCGCCTCAACCAGCATGTCACTTGCCAATCCCAAATGATAGTAATTTAATAACTAAAAGATAGATCTGTGCTCTGAGGTGTGCTGGTAACACCGCAGTCAGAGGAGCTGGAAACCACGTGCCCAGTGTGACTCAAGTCCTTGGCCTGGTCAGCCTAAAGACATACCAGGTGCATACCTGCATGCCTAGGATCCTGCAGGCTGGTCCTAGGAGGACCAGAGGAAGAGGATATGGTGTGACTGGGCCTAGTGGAGATGCTTCACTCTCTTTCTTCTCTCTGTGAGTGTGTGCATGCTCTATCATGAATAATAAAAAAAAAAAAAAAAGATAAATCTGGTATCCAGGTTCAGCACTTAGAGCCTGCAAGTGAGAAATCTCTCATTCTCTCTCTCTCTCTTTTTTTTTTATTTGCCAGAAGGCACGTGTGCTTCCCAGGGAGAGAGAGAAAGTGAGAAATCACCCACCCATAGGGGATGGTCAGGTTGCAATCGCTTCTCCTCCATTCCTCTCCCTTTCAGGATTTTGAGCACATAAGCACATGTACCCAGCATGTTTCTCAAGCCATCAGGTCCTGGCGCCATGTCACTAGCTGGCCTCCATTCTCCATTCTTGCACTTCCTAGGGAGACCCTGAGCAAGGGTTCAGAATTTTTACTCTTTAGCTCCATCTTTGCCGTAGGAAGGGTGGAGGCACAATGACCAGTTAGTCAATAGGCACTGATTTTGGTTTAATGACATTTATTTTTTTAATTTATTTTTTAATCTGTCATTTGGTTTTTAATTATCTTAAGTCTTATGATGGCATAATTTACAAATCTATGCTGATGGTATATCTCCTTCACTTTAATCCTTCTAATAAATTGGCAAAAATACCATTACCAACCACACACATACAGTAGTTCTTTGGTTTCTATGTGGTTTTTAGCAGTTGCCTAACAATCCTGAAATATAACTTAGTCTGACTTAGATAATAGAATTCAAAGGTAGAATTTAACATGCTACTAAATCTTGTCACACTGACTTTTAAAAGCGTCTGACCTTACAAATCATTTATAAATATGTAAAATGTTACATATTCTTTATTTGATAGTATACATAAACCACACTAAAATGTCTTTCAATAGGTAAAAGGCAGAGTTTTAGATACAGGGAAAGCTAATTAAAATGGTAGAGTTATGACCAAATATATAAAGTAGATATCACTTCCTTATCTTCAGTTTTTGCCTTAATAGGTTAATAAACGCAAATGAAAACACAGGTGAGTCTGCTTAGTTTTGAGAAGTAAAGGGATTTCGCCAGCATTTATATATTCATATAACCAGTTACATATAAGCCTAAATAAACCAGTCTCCAGTAGGCTTTGAGATGGCACCCACCATCTTTCTAGAAAGATGATCATCACTAATAAATTACCAATTATATCTTTGGAAGGGGCAAATAGTGATAGCACTTATTGAATTGAAATAACTATCAAAATTTTAAAAATATATTAATTTAACCACAAGCCAGTCTTACTTAAATCAGGATTGTCCAACAAAAATATCCTGTCAGCCATTCATGATCTGAGTTCTGGTGGAGGAGGTCAATTAAAATATGGTACACAGGAAAAAGGTGAGAAATTTCTGTTTTGTCACAAATGAGGCAGTGGCCACCTATTGCTCATTAGTAGCTTTTTAAAGATAAGCTATCAACTCTGCTCTTTCTGACCTCTTTTTAATGCCAGCGAAGATCATCTCTGTTCCAGGGATGTCCTTCTTGGGATTCTCCAAATCCTCCATCAGTGTATCTTCTCCCCAGGTAATGCCTTTGTTCTTGTTGGCGTCTGTGTAAGAGAATCCAGGGGCCTGACTTGTCTTCCGCCCAAATAAACCATGGAGATTTGGGCCAGTCTTGTGCTTGCCTCCCTTTTCCACAGTGTGGCACTGGGCACACTTCTGAACAAAGATCTTGCTTTTCTCAACATCACCCATTTTTAATTCTCTCTTTTATTGCTTGGGAATAACTGTTCAGAAGTCAGACGACCCGCTCTCTCGGTTTAATGACATTTAAACTGGGCTGTGTATAGAATTTCTTTTTTTAAAAATTATTTTCTTCACCAGAGAAAGTATGTGCTTAAAGGGAGGAAGTGAAAGATGTACCCTCCTCAGGGTCTCATCATACCACTCTCCCTTCCTCCCAGTCCTGCAGCTCATCAGCATCTTGTGTGCAAACCCAGCATGATTTCAGGTTGTCTTGGGTTCCTAACCCGTGTTCGGCCATGTGGCTTCCAGCACTGCAATTCAGTACACTGTGTAGGCTCCACTGAGCCTGGGCCTACACCGAGATTTTAATTATAAAAGCAACATGAGGGCCAGCTGGACCCCACATGGCCAACCGTGTTTGAGACCTGATGACTTGAGAACCACACCGGCATGTGTTCAGTGTGTGCCCAAAAGCCTAAAAGGAAGGAGAAGTGGAGAAGTGATTGCAGCATGACTATTCGTCATGGTAGTGCTTTCTTGCCTCCCCCCACTCCTAATTTCTCTCTGGTGGGCATGAGCACCCTCTGGAAAATTCTTAAAAAATAAAAGCAATGTGAGCTCAGTGCAAAATATGTGAGATGGAGGACAGGGAAAATATTAAAATCCTGACATTTCGGTACCGACAAAGAAACACTATTGATGGTTAGGTATGTCTTTCAGTGTTTTTATGTAAGTCAACAGGTTTTCATTAAAAATTTTGGATAATCATGTAGTCATGAAGCCCTCAAATATCAGAAAAAGGCTGTTAGTGGGGCCATCGTGCGCAACAATGCAAGTTCCGTGCTGTCAATGACACTGTAGTTGTGTTGTCCACCATCTCTGTGAACATATGAAGCAGCCCCGGCTCTCAGTGCCTTCTTAGTGGTCTTAACCTTTTTCTTTTTTTTTTTCCTATTACAAAACAGGTTTATTTTTAAAATATATAACAAGATCACTGGAAAATATAACCATTAAAGTATACAGTGCTCAGTGATCTTAACCATTCTGCATCTGCAACATGCCAAGGTGAAGCATGCAGCACTTCTGGACAGTGGTTCCTGGGTAACCATGATCCTGGGAAGGATGGGCAGGGATGAAGGACTGTGCTGTCCACCAAGGGGGCAGATGTGAGGGAAGAACATCTTCATTCTAAGAGTGATTCACTAATCTGGTTTTATAGAGGAAAACTGAGGCTCTGAGAGGAAATTTACTGTCAGCAGTTAGTACGTAGCCCGAAGATGGGCAGAACTTGATCCTAGGATACAACCTTACTTAGTCTAAGTCTGCAAGGAAGGAATCAGAGAGATGTGGGGTTCAAGCTCAAGTCATTCACTTATTAGCTTTGGATTTTATTATTATTATTATAACATAAAAATTGCACATATTTATGTGATATTTTTAGTATATAAATGCAGTGTGCTAATGATCAAGTCAGGGTAATTAGCATATTCATTACCTCAAACATTTATCATTACTTTATGTTGGGAATCTTCAAAATCCTCTCTTCCTAGCATTCAACTTTCAACAAATCATTTAATCTCTGAGTCTCAGTTTCTTCACTTGTAAACAACGTCAAGATCTTTCTCATTAGGTTTCAATGCAGATTAAATGATAGAAAAAAGGCTTTTCTAATCATTGAGTGCTAAGTGCTAGGTATTATGCAATGTAGTTCACACAAATTATATCATAATAACCTTGTGATGAGAGGATATTATTTTTTTAATTATTTATTATTATCATTTTTAAAGCTTTGCAATAGGGCATGTGTGCTTACCAGAGAGAGAAAGTGAGAAAACAAGCCACCAGGTCTGGAACTCAAACCATGGTCAACTATGTGGGAGTCCAGCACCCTAACCACCATGCCACCTGCTGGCCCCAGGATTTTTTTTTTAATTTGGAACCAGCAGATGGAGTAATGGTTATGTTGCTGGACTCCCTCATAGTCAACCACGGTTTGAGTCCCAGACCTGGCGGCTTAAAACTCATGCCAGGCACATGTGCGTGGGTGCCCAAAATCCTGAGAGGAGATGGAGAAGGGATTGTGGTGTGGCCATTCCCCTGAGGGGGTGAGTTCTACACTTTCCTATTCCTTTTCTGACTCTCTGGTGAGTGCATGCTCCCTATAGCAAAAATCTCTCTAAAAAAGAAAAAAAAAAAAAAAGAAGTATTTTATTTCTCATTTTTATTTTATTTTAAAAAACGTGCTATAGGGCACTTGCACTCACCAGAGAAAGAAAAAGTGAGAAAGCAAGCCTCCAGGTCCAGGACACGAACTGAGATCAGCTTGGGAATTCAGAATTTTAATCACCATGCCACCTGCTGACCCAAAGGGAGGATGTTATTTTTACATCTATTTCACAGATGAGAGAACTTAGGCTCAAAGAGTTCCAGTCACTTGCCCAACTTCATGTAGCAAGGTAAGTGGTTGCGCTGGGATTTGAAGGTCCATCATCTCAAAGCAATACTGTAACATAACATGGGTAGCTCTTAGCACAGAGCTTCCAAAACACAAATACTAAATAAATAGCAGTCATCATTGTTTACTGTTCTTACTGTGAATATAATAATTATGTTACATGTGATTGGCTGATCTCTGTTCTTAATCTCTCCAGCAGAGAAATAAAAAATACTGGGTCAATCCAAGAAAGTAAAAGAGGGACGACGTTTGTCGAGCCTTAGGCCATGCTCATGCTACACAGGGGAAGTAAAGGGTAGCAGCAAAGCGTGGGTGGTGTCCCTTTAAAACCTGAGCATCTTAGTTTGGGAGAAAGCCTTAGAACAACTCGTGACTGGGAGGTATGACTCTTGTTGAAGGGGTATGGTGACCCTGCAGACTGGCTTCCTTGTTTACTTATCCCAGACCACTGATCTTCCTACCCCATCCAGGGTACCTTCTGGAGTCTTCCTATGTGTAGAGACATAGGAACCTTCTGCCCCAGGCCTCTGCTGGTCTCTGAAGATGGTCAAGCGGGATCCAAGTGGCAAGACCCAATGGTTGAGAACCCATTTTAAAAAGCTGAGTGGGGACATGCCATCTGGAATCCCAGCCTCCCCTGAGCCTGGCCGGCATGAGTCATTCCACAGTCCTTCACCTGGGCGTGGCAACACAGCTGACAGAAACGCCACAGGCTTCTGTGCGGTGGGCAGGCAGGTAGTACATACAGAGAGTGTGCCACCCTTTGGACTGCAGTGAGTTTTGCAGTTACAGCTGGCCCCAGATGGCACTCCTGCCACCAATAACCTCTGTGAAGTGGCTGGGCTCCAGGCTCCACTCTCTGATTAAAACCCAGCCCCAGCTCTGCCACGGCCTAGCTCTGCAGCTTGAGTAATTACTTAACACCTCCTACCTCAGTTTCCTCATCTACAAACTGAGGATAGGGAAAGCCAATTGCATAGGGTTGCTGTAGCGATTAAATGGAGTAATAGGGCTTAGCCTAGTGCTTGATACATGTCATCTATCAAGTATTTCCTAGGTGCCAGACCCTAAAGTAGGTCCTGGAGACTCAACAGTGAATGAGGTAGACAAGTTCTTTGCTCTTCTACAATTCACACTCCAAAGGAAGGAGAGATAGACAATTAATAGTTAATTAAGAAAGATCAAAAATCACAAGGGTAGAGAACAAAATTAAAGTGGCATGATACTTTTTTAAAAAAGTCTACGTGGGAACCAGCTTAGCATAATGGCTATGTCGCTGGACTCCCACGTAGTCGACCGCGGTTCACGTCCCAGACCCGGTGGCTTAAAACTCACACCAGGCGCGTGTGTGTGCGTGCCCAAGATCCCAAGAGGAGAATGGAGAAGGGATTGTGGTGTGACCATCCCCTCTGGGGGGTGATTTCTCGCTTTCTGTCTCTATGTCTCTCTCTGTCTGTCTGGCGAATACACGCGCCCTATAGCGAAAACCTCTCAAAAAAAAAAAGTCTACTTTTTAAAAAAATTAATTTATCGCTATTATTATTATTTTATTTTCTATAGAGCACATGTGCTCACCAGAGAAAGAGAAAGTGAAAAAGCAAGCAACAAGGTCTGGGACTCAAACCGCAGTCAGTCATATGGGAGTCCAGCGCCTTAACCACCATGCCACCTGCTGGCCCCCTGAATATCTACTTTAACGAAGATAGAGAGGACTGCTCTGAGGAGGTGACTTTATTAGTAAATATTAATTACTATTATTTGTCAGGGCTCTCTGGGCTGCCTTCCACACAGTCTCCAGGAACGAACTTCTGATAGTTCTCAAACCCAGTAACCACTCTCCACAGGTCTGATCCCACCCCAAGAGGGTTTCGTTGAATTCTGACTTTACCCTGAAGACCTGCATGAAATTGGCAGAAGTAGCTGAAACTTTGGCTTGCCTTTCCCTGAGAGAGAACAGAGTGGGCCAAGGTGAGGCTCCCAGGAAGATAGACCAAAGAGATAATTTGCCTAAAGGGGGAGGGGTGGAGAGGAAAAGCACACAAGGGGGTGGGAAGAAGAGACCAAGATTTTTGGCTTAGATTTAATTGCAAAGTAATCCTGGCAGAAGCTCTTCAAAAAGGTCTAGTGTTCCCCTTGGTGTTTGTGGATATTCTGGGTTTACCAACCTCGTTCTTTATAGAAGACAGCTCACGGCAATTATTCCACAATTACTCCGTCTAACAGGCATCTAACTTCTCCTGAGTTCCCAAGGCAGAGCCAAGCATGCAGAGTTTGTGAAATGAGCGGCTAGCCACAGCTTTGGAGGTGGCCGGCTTCAATTTTTC